>NC_039367.1:27888693-28212353 GCF_003573695.1 Papaver somniferum | reverse complement strand
GGACTGATGTAGGACATCTTGATGTGATTTTCAATTGTTTGTTGTACTAAATAAGATTCGATACAGAAATATCTTCCCTGATTTAGCTTCTCACGCGATTAGTCCATCTTAAATCTCTCCAAATCACTTATGCACATACCTTGATCGAGTTAAACACACCTCAAACACCTGAAACCACACAGAAAACACGGGATGAGTTAACAGAACCCGCGTAAAGATCAAACCCTGATAAATGAGATATACCCACGTAACTTCCCCTTTCTACCAAAACCAAACGCATCACCATCCCTGTTTGGTAAAACAGTCCCAAATCAAACAAAAATCCGAGAGAAAGTCCAACAAAAACTCTCCCAAAATCTTGCCAGAAATCTTCGCAGTTGAAGGCTAACTTTCGTTATTTTCCCTGTTTCGCTTCAAACTGATCATCCAGCCAAATTCAAACGACTCTAAAGCCCATACCATCTCTGTGAGGTCAAGACAAGTCTTCCCCAAAAGTTTCAGCCATTCAGTCTCTCTAGAACTGATTGAAACTTGAACCCTAAATCTGGTTATTTGAAACAAATTTTCCCGCCAATTCCTTTTAAACGAAGATGAAGATGGAGCGCCCCTATCCTGTTCTGGGGTGCGAATAGCCATGGGGTTTAAATAGAAAATAGGACGCCCCTTAAAAATTGGGTGTCCCTTAGTAACTGAGGTACCCCTTATCCAACAATGTGAGTCCGAATAGCAAATATCCTCCGGAGGTGCCTTTAACAGTTTTTCGAGCCGATTCTTCTAAAAACGTTTATTTGCCCAAAAACACCTACAAACAAGCTTATTAGTGACAACGTGGGTCCCAGCTAATGTATTTATGGGTGAAAATACGTCACACTTGTGTGTTCATCCAAATTCCTCCACACTTACATTTTTCTAGTCCTCGAGCAAAACAGAAAATTAACCCGCTACACAACTGGTCATAATTTTTTTTAAGACCCGCTACACAGCTGATCATGATTTGCAAGAAAATTTCTGAAACAGTAAAGTAAAAAAGTTAACCACTCCGTCATACTTAAACATTACATTTTCCTCAATGTAATTGAGTCATCCAACGCAAAACTTAAGATGGGAAATTCATAAGATGCTAAAAGTAAAAATAAATAAATAAAAAATAAAGATACACCTACTGGAATGTACAAAAAGGATCCCCATAAACTAACAACCTGAAAATTTGGGGATCAGCCCAAAATACAAAATTTACAAATGATAGCTTCACACTTATGTTATAACGATGCGGAAACACTGAAACTATCAAAAACAGAGACTTACCTCCAAACCAAGTTTTTACAACACAAGGAAGTGCGTAAAGAACATAATATGGGGATACTATTGGGACCGGGGAAACATCAATTGGTTTATGCACGATTTCGGGAATAAGAAAATCCTCTGGGTATTTAGATGCAAAGTACTCCAACAAAATTTTAGAAGCACACAATTCTAACCCTAAATGAGGTAACTTTTGGAAGTCTAGAGGACTAGAAACAACCTCTAAGTTAGGTGAATTATCTTGTGAGATAGATTCATCTATGAAATTAGGAAAATCATCTACACAATCATCCACAGGGTCATCTACAAATTCTGTCTGGAACAGAGAGTCACTACAAGACTGATCATCATCATCATTAAATAATTTTTGGCATTCCAGAATTCTCAATCTTTGTTCCAAACTAGGTGGTGTGTATTTGTAATACTTCTCATATATCATTAGAGGAGATTCTTCCCTTACCTCATGTGGAGAAGAAACTACACACCATTGCCTACACTTATATTCAGCAAGCGTCATCACAGATGAAGTTTCCTGATAATTTGACTTTCGACGCTTATATTCCGTAAGCGTCATCTTAGGTGACGTCTCCTCAAAAGAAGTCACCATCCTCAAAAAGTCCCTGAAAAGAAATACAAAAAGAAGCACATAAAAAGGAAAAAAATCTAAAAAATGAAAAATACTGTACAAAATAATAAAAAAATCTTTAAAAAATTCTAAAAAAATCCGCTCGGCGGCGTCAAAATGTTGATAGGATCAGAAGATGCCTATATGTGATAACCATAATTGCACGGTGTCTAACTAATAGACAGAGAAAGGTACGGGTCGAACCCACAGGGAGCAGTGGAAATACTAATAATCAATATCTCTAAAAAGATTAACCAACAATAATGTTTTTGAATTTTTATAATTGAAAACGAAACAATAAAAATAAACTAAATAATATAATTAAACTAACAAACTAAATACAGTGGGAAACTCGGTAACCATGGTTTTATGGTATCCACCACTACTTTTGTTTGATTATTGAAATGAAACACAATTATGAATATTTGTTTATTGTTCGTTCTATCAGCATCACCTATTATATATATAAGAGTCCCAAATATCACTGGTATACCCTAAGCATAGCACATCAAAAGACTGAATCTAAGCATGCACCATTAAATTGCATCAGCGAAGAAGTTATACGAAACTAAATATAGTTCACAAATTTTATCTGGCTTTTCTAAGCATAACCCATCAAAGATATTAACCCAAACATGAATCATCAAATAATAAGACAAACATATTTGTAAAACTAATTTATTAAGCACAAAGGTTTTTAAAACCGGTGAAGCAACAACTGATTTTCCATAAATCCATAAACAATATTTAAGAATTAATTTATTCAAATCATAACAGTCTATTGTTATATAACCAAATCAAAGAAGCCTAATACCCCAAGTGATTTCAATCCATAAAAACCCTAGTTATGAAATTTAGCAAGACATGATTATGGGTTTCTCAAAACCCATCAAAAATAATAACAAAACAGGAAAGCTTAAACCAATATCGTCTTCGCCGTCTCATGTTCTTGTGCTCTAAAAATGGCCGTCACTTCTTCTTTTTTCTCCTTGCGGCTCCTCTAGCCTCTGTTACCGGCCTCCCCTTCTGTTTCTGTTCATTCTCTCTTTTATGTGCTGCGAAAATCCATTTCTAGACCTAGCAAAGTTGCCTAGGCCCAGTCCAAAACTAGTCTAGCCACCGGCCCATTCAAAGTTCAAGTACTCCCTGAATCCCCCGACAGCATCACTTTCTACACTCCGGCCAGTGCCAAAGTCCGACTTTCCAAAACCCACAGCACCAAATACTGCCACTGTCTCGAATCCACAATACCAGCTCGTTGTCTCGTTTCCATTGCAGCAGCAACAGCTCCCTTTCACCATTAGTTCTTCTTATTTCAGAAACCCGTTGAAGTTGCCTACCTGAGACATAAATCCATCACTGTTATCTCCATTCAGGTCCTCGAACTCCAAAATAAACTCACAACCCCAGACTCCATTGATGTGTTGCTGTAGGTTGCAGTACATCATTCACCAGGACCTGTTCAACTCAATAATAACCCATCATCCACTCTTCTTGACTGCACCATCGAAACAGCCTCATGATACTTCCGCCATCAGCAACAGCACCATCGTTCTCCAACATGTGCGTTTCCACTTCTCGCTATGTTACTCGTTTACTGCCAAGCCATCCAGCGACAGCACTAGCTTCATCTTCATTCATGCCTTGTCTCACTGCTGCCAACCAAACCATTACAGCCTCTTACTCGATTCACATACCACTGCCAGTTGATTCGGAACATCAACCATCTCCATCTCGTCTATCACCGTTAGCCTGTAGCTTCAATGACTGCAACAGCTCGTCTCGTCCCAAGTCAGTTATTCTCATAAGTGTACGGCTTCCAAGAACAACATTTCCTTGATATTTTAGTTTCTTCACTCGCAGGCATGTTGAGACAAAACTCCTCCAACTTCTCAATCCAACTACAGAATCAGATCCACTTTGTTCTCTGCTCGGCTCAACGAATCGATGCCACCATTCCCATTACCAGCAGCTGCTTGAAATGATAAAGAAACGAGACGTGGTGGAAGGCCTGGACAAATCACCCACTATTACTATTCATCCAACCAATTGGCCCTTTATCTCACATGCATCCACTATCTGCCTTAACCAGTTTCTAGCCGAGAGAGACGAAACAAATCCAAGGAAATGAGGCAGATGTGGTGAGGGAGCTAGCTGGACACGTAGAGTCCATTACATCGTTAACTCCTATGTGACTTTCACGTGTGAACAAAGAGAACATTTATCTGCTTCACTGATTTGATATCTCTGGCCATAGTTGTTGTCTTAAGCCTCCACGTCCCATTCACTTGTTAACTACCGGTGGACATTCTTTTGGTGCCCTAAGTAATATAAGCGCTGCTTATATAAAAAGAATACCAGGCCAGCCTCAAATTGTCATTTTTTATCAATTAATTCATCTTCAACGATCGAATTCGTTTGTAGTTTCTACAAAAGCACTAAAATAGGGTCATAAGCTAAAATATCGAGTCATATCTAATACAAAAATGAGTATAAAATGTAGCATTTTCGTGCTTATCAATATCCCCACATTTATATTTTGCTAGTTTTCGAGCAAAACAAAGAATTGACCCGCTACATAGTTGGTCATATCATAAGAGATAGTTAGACCCACTACACAGCTGATCATAAAATAAAAATTTGAAATACCATACACAAGACCCGCTACACAGCTGGTCATAGAAAATACCATAGAAAAGACCCGCTACACAGCTGGTCATGACAAATACCATACATAGGACCCGCTACACAGCTGGTCATAACCCTAAAAATCATAATGATAATAATTATTTTAATACCCGCTACACAACTGATCATCTTTTTTTTTATTATTATTATTTTAGACCCGCTACACAGCTGGTCATAACCCTAAAAATCATAATGATAATAATTTTTTTAAGACCCGCTACACAGCTGATCATCTTTTTAAAAAAAATTTTATAGGTTTGCAGCTGGTCATAATATACCTGCAAACCTACAATAGACCCGCTTAACAGCTGGTCATAAATTGCAAGAAAATTTCTGAAAAAGAAAAGTAAAAAGTTAACCACTTCCCCACACTTGAACATTACATTGTCCTCAATGTAATTGAGTCATCCAACGTAAAATGGAAGATGGGAAATTAATAATATGCGAAAATAAACAAATAAAAATAAAATAAGAAAATAGACATACCTACTAGAATATACAAACAAGATTCTCCATATATCAACAGCCTGAATATTTGAGGATCAACCCAGAGAACAATATATACAATCGATGAAAACCTAAAATCTTCGCTGAAGCACATAAAGATATAGAGATTATCAAAAGGAAAGAGCTACCCCCAAACCTGGTTTTTGGAAAGGATGTATCGTTTTGATCAAAAAATAACCGAGTCAAAGGGTTCGCTAGAGATGGGAGCTGAAACAATCTGGGAGTCATGCACAGGCAAAGAGAAGCCACAAGATGCAAAATAATCTAATAATACTGGAAAATCACGCAGTTCCAAAATTAGGAATCTTCTGAAAAATTGTGCTAACAATTCTAGGGGTATTAACTTCTCCACTGGGTTTGTATCCTTGTACTAAATCATCATCATAATCATCATCAACCAAGGAATCAATAGGAATATCACAATAAAGACGATTAGAAGTAACCTTATAGATAGAGTCTAATGTCTCTAAGTCGTTAGACTTAACCACAATTTCCTCTGAATTAACACATTTTTCATAAGCATCATTGTTAAAGCACTGATATGTCACACCGTCTGAAAGAATGGTGTCCTCAATCCTAAAATCATCCTTTTCAATAGGCGAGTGATCATTAACACGATCAGGAGTTGGACTAAATACACCACCTTCACTTGGTATGAAAATGTCTTTATTCCTATGATCACAACTATCAAGTTCATCATCATTCTCCATACATATTGATTCATTAGTCAAAGCGGTTTCATCATAAACATCAAGAGTATAAGAAAAATTATAACTTATATCCTCATTAAGACCACGATCTTTTACCGACTGCGTTAGTTGAGCAATCGATAAATCAGTTTGTTCAGAAAGTTGATCAATATAAGCTTGGGTTTTACTCAGCTCAGCAAAAAATAACTCATTAACTTTGGTCTGTTCGACAATGTCAATATTGAGGCGTTCTAGAAAAGATAGTTGTGATGCAGATGGGTCACAGTAAGATTGATCATCTCTATCATACTGTGACGAATAAATGTGTGAATAATAATTGGAATCAATACATTGTGTGTCATAATCAGGGTAAGGTTGGTAATGATCATAGCCTTCACAAGGTCCAGAATGATCATACCTATGAGAATAATTCCAATCATTATTTACACACTCGGCAGGTTCTTGATAATGAGAAGGTGCATATGCATACTCCTCAGGTGAAATATCAAATTACTCCTATGTCTCAGCTCTTTTGGTAATATTCCAAAAAGCTATAAAAGAAGTCAACTCACTGGGAACCATTATAAAAAGTAAAATTTTCCCAATAACCCACCTTGCAAAAGCTTTGTGAGAATATCAAGTACTTACTTTAGGCCTGTTGTTGACTCCAATCACCACTCTTTAGACTAAGGTACCTGAGAAAAAAATCAAATACTGCGTAAAAAGATTTAAAACTAAATATATAAAAAAAGAAGAAGTTATGTACAAAAAATAATAACTATGCACAAAATACCAATTACAATATTCCACAACCTCTCCCCGGCAACGACGCCAAAAAATGATATGATTTTCAATTGTTTGTTGTACTAAATAAGATTCGAACTCTAAGACTTGTGAAAATTAAATTTAAATATTTAATAATAAAGGGAGAGTTACTGGGTCTAGGATAACATCGAATTCATGACATAAGGCTCAATTATTTATTGTCAACAATTATCGCTCAATAAATAAAATAACATCGACTCTTATTTTTGCCAAGGTAGATTCTCAAAATATTAGTTATAAATCGTAAGCACCGGATATCAAACATCTAAGCAAGCATGACCCATCAAATAAAATAATAACTAATTAATTCAAACCATAATTCTATTTTAATTAGTGCAAAAGTCATATAGAAAATAAAATAAATTCACCCATGTATGAAGTTCGGATTCCTTCATCGACCCATTGTCGGGGTTTAGCTTCTCATGATGAAAACACACTCACAAATATAATTCATAGCCCAAATGGTGTTTTTATTGAAGAAAACTAATAATACAATGAATTTGCAATGCTGCATCGGCGTTACAGAAGTCGACGTTACAAAAGCTGTTGCAAATTCAAAACAAGTGTGCCAAACTGACTGTTACGAGTACTGTTTATAAACGACGGTTCTTTGCGACAGTCAGTAGGCGTCAAATGTTCTTCTTCTTCTCTGCAGCAGCATAGAAATCTGCTCTGCAATCCTCTGTTCTTCTCCCCAACTCTCGATATCCTTCACTTTGACCCAAGAAACTATTTTATACTCTATGGACCTAAGAACCTCTCGTTATTAATCCCCAAATCTCCAGCAATCAATCAAGAATATCTGGTTTTATTCTCATGCAAGTTACAAAAATATCTTCCATGATTTAGCTTCTCACGCGATTACTCCATCTTAAATCTCTCCAAATCACTTATGCACATACCTTGATCGAGTTAAACACATCTCAAACACCGAAAACCACATAGAAAATACGTGTAAAGAACCCGTGTAAATATCAAACCTTGATAAATGAGATATACCCACGTAACTTCCCTTTTCTACCAAAACCAAACGCATTACCATCCCTGATTGGTAAAACATGCCCAAATCAAACAAAAATCTGAGAGAAATTCCAACAAAAACTCTCCCAAAATCTTGCCAGAAATCTTCGCAGTTGAAGGATAACTTTCGTTGTTTTCCCTGTTTCGCTTTAAACTGATCATCCAGCCAAATTCAAATGACTCTAAATCCCATACCATCTCTGTTAGGTCAAGACAAGTCTTCCCCAAAAGTTTCAGCCATTCAGTCTCTCTAGAACTAATCGAAACTCGAACCCTAAATCTAGTTGTTTGAAACAAATTTTCCCGCCAATTTCTTTTAAACGAAGATGAAGATGGAGTGCCCCTATCCTGTTCTGGGGTGCGAATAGACATGAGGTTTAAATAGAAAATATAACGCCCCTTAGCAATTGGATGCCCCTTAGTAATTGAGGTACCCCTTAGCCAACAATGAGAGTCTGAATAGCAAATGTCCTTTGAAGGTGCCTTTAACAGTTTTTCGAGCCGATCTTTCTAAAAACGTTTATTTTCCCAAAAACACCTACAAACAAGCTTATTAGTGATAAAGTGAGTCCCAACTAATGTATTTATGGGTGAAAATACGTCACACTTGCGTGTTCATCACATCTACCTGTATTCAATGGATCAACTGTCCCTGTTGATCCAATAGTTCTGTATCAACAATAATAGATGATCCCTTTATGTTGTATCAACTTTCACAGTTGATCCATTTGCGCAGTATCAACTGTCACGGTTGATTCTTTTCTTTTACTTTAGTTTACTTGTGTTACAAGTCTAGAACTTCTTCTTTTAGAGTTTTCTTATTTTTATTCTTTTATAGTTTTTCTATTTTATAGGTTCTTTTCATGCCTATATAAACAAGCTTATTAAGTTCTTGTAAGACGAATTATTATAATGAATTATTATCAAAACTACTCTTTAAGAGTAAACCTATCTTTCTCATATTTTAAACTCTATTTTTCTTCTGTTTCTCATCCTTTTCTTCCTTTCTCAAAACCTGCAATCTCCGTATTGCCTTCTTCCCTTTCACGTACTACATTACTTCTTCTTTATTTCGAGTTAACTTCGGGTTTGAAGATAAATTTCTCTAAAAGTAGCTTATTTGGAGTCGAAGTTGAAAATTATGCTAACATGTTAGGATGCTAGTATGCGAGTTATCCTAGCATATATCTTGGCCTCCCATGGGGAGATAAGGTAGGAGGCAATCAAAAATGGGGTAAAACACTGGAAATTTGTGGAAAAAGAGTTACTTCACGGAATGGAAAAACAATAGCAAGAGGAGGCAAGTCAACTCTCATCAAAAGCGTTTTAGCTAGTCTTCCCATTTATAATCTCTTTATTTTCCTCGCTCCTTGCTCCATAATTAAGAAAATTGATAGAGTTGTGAGAAATTTCTTATGGGATGATCAAAATAAGAAATGAATTCAAATATTGGTTGAAAATTGTCTTCAAAACCAAAACAAAAAGGGGGTCTTGGTATAAGAATAACTAAGCAAGTGAACTCGACTTTGTTAAAAAAAATGGTGGTGGCGCTTTGGCGTAGAGAAAGATGCGTTTTGGAGGAAGATAATGGTTGAAAAATTTGGCGAAACATTTACCGGTTGGGAAACTCTCCAACCCAAAGGATCGAAAGGTGGTAGCTTGTTGTTAAATATCTATAAAGAGATTGAAGATTTTAATAAAAGTATTAGATTCTTGGCTTGTTGAAAGAAGATTGTGTGATATGTTTCCTTTGGCGTATGAAACTTCAAGGACTAAGGAGTTTGTGGTGGCTAGTATGTACGACGTTAGGGAAGATGGTGTAAGGTAGACATTTATGTCTAGGCAAGGATACTCTCAAACCATTTCAAGTGAAGTGTTATCGATATCAAATTTTCTTTCTTCCATCTCTATTCAAGAAGGGGTTATGGATACCCGAATTTGGGTTGGTAGTGATCATGGTCAATATAAGGTAAAGGATGGAATTAAAGTAAACGACGATCAAGGTGAGCCGGATTATCCAACCAATGTTGTTTGGAGTAATGATTACCCTCACAAAATCAATTTCTTTATTTGTCTTCTTTCTCATGATTAAGTGATGACGGTGGATAAACTTTTACGAAGAGGTATGGATGTCTCTAGTGTATGTCGTTTTTGTGAGGAAGACGATGAGTCAAGTATGCTTTTGTTTTATGGTTGTTGGAGAATTCGGAGAATATGAGACTATTTTGTTGAAGGGTGTCAATTCGGATGGTCATACGACCCTAATGTCATTACATCTATGAAGACTTAGAAGTTTAATTGGGAAACTAAAGACTTAGATATGGAATAACATCCCGGTTGCTATATGGTGGTGTATATGGAAAGGGTGAAATGCAAGAATCTTCGATAACAAAAACAAAACTTTGGCAAGCCTCATTAGAGATATCAAATTGCAAGCGTTTTTTTGGGCCGAATCAAATACAAAAATATTGAAACTTACGGAAAATGTGGTGATTTCTCTATGGAATTCATTATACCGGCCTCAGTCATAAATTATTTTTTTGTGGTTTTTTATTTGGGTAGCCGAATCCTTTTCGGTTCCCCTTTTTTTTGTTCGGTTGTAATCGATGGGTTAAGGTACCCCCTTAAGTACCTTTTTTCAATGAAATTTCTATTTGATCGACCAAAAAAATAATAATTTACGCATTTCGAATTCCTTGTCAAGAGAGCTTTCAAATTATTTAGCAAGTTTCTCGGAAGTACATCCATAGATTATGTCATCCATATAGATTTGAGCAATAAAGACATCTTTCCCACTCCATTTGGTAAATATATTTTTATCTGCTCCATTTTGTGGGAATCGTTTTCGAAGAAGTGAAGTGGTAAGTCTTTCGTACCATGCTCGAGGTATTTGTTTTAATCCAGACCGGTGACAATTCATTAGACATGAATCAAGAGAGTTTGAAAGCTCCTAATAAAGAAAGTTTCTAAGCTCCTAATATGTGGATCGTTTTCTTGTTAAGATGAAAGAAAAAGATAAACTTAACCCGCATGTCCGATAACTTGCCGCCTTTTCAAATAAATGGAGCACTACATCCCAAGAAACAGGGAAACACCAGCAACTGTGCCACCAGTACCTGCAGCTTCCATAAGGGAATCCAATTTGCCACCACTTGTTTGTTCCCGGACTCTGGCCCAGTTCCTTAATAGTGAGGTCGAAAGGTAGCAAGGTTCTCAAATTCATCAGCAAAGAAACCCGGTTTACATTCATTCTAATGGCCTTTGATTAAGTTCTTCCTGTTTTGATGCCAAATCTTTTTGCTTCCTCTAGTTTTCTCCTTGCAATATTGACGTAGAGGTCTTCATGTGTGATTGATAGGGAGCCACTCTTTCAACAGTAGCACCAAGAGCTTCCTATATTTGAGCCGATCGTAAGAAATATAAAAGATAAACATTTTACTGCTGCTAGGAAGTTGAAAGAGGAAAACTAATTTGATCATACCCCATGACCATTGGCATATTCGTTCAGAGCCAAGGTTTACTATTCTGGATAAAAGAAATGTTCATGTGGACTGGCAAGATTATAATAGTGTTTCTGCTTATCCTCATTTAGGTTCCCGTGAAAACCATACACAACTTACTAATGGAAACATGAATCTCAAAATGAAAATTCCAACGCGGTCCACCCTAAACAAGTGCAAAAAACACATGGAAAAACATCATTTGTCTACATAAAATCAAATCATTTGTATGGGCAATGATCTTAATAACTCAAAAAGTTACGTTCCTTTAGAAATTCTAGACCAAAATAATTTTTTTTTTTTTTGTGGTATCAATTCAGTGATTTATGATCAATATTATAGTTGGGTTATTTACTTTATCTCCCCTTTCTTTCTTTCTTTCTTTCTTCGGGACTACATTATTTTCTCTTCCCAGCCTATAATGCACTATAACTGATCAAAGTACATTTGTTTCTTTGGTTTTCTAGAATATGATTTTTGGGCGTAATAGGGCCTTTGATTCAATTTCTACTGGGAAACCCCAAGATTTTGACAACTATATGCAATGCTAGAGTTCGATTCCGAGTAAAAAATTTTGTTTCTTTTTCAATGGAATCTTAAGCAAAGAACAGAAACAGAAACATATGCAGAATTTCTGCTATTGGCTAAACTATGAAATGTTAAATTAAACAAAAAACTTGGAAATTTTTAAAAGATTTAATACCCGTAGCTTCTCCACGAACAACTCTACTAGTGAACCGTGCTCGTGGAATGATTTCATCACGGATTGTCTTTCTTTACATAGAAGCATTAAAACCAGTATAAGGCAACTTTATTTTGTTGATACGAAAATGAAATCAAATAGATTTCTGATTAGCCTTTCCTATCTAGCTCAAAACAAGATTTCTGTCTATTGTCAGGGTTTCAAATAAATAACTAGGGAAGATAACCCATAGAGGCTGATAGCTAAAGAAGAAGACCTAAAACTATTGTTGAACTAATCCTGCAAGTATACAGGGTCTGTTGCAGTGAGTATGCAAGCAAAGGTTGTGTCCACAGGGACTTGGAGGGTGTAATGCAGATTTCTTGGATGTTTTCCTAACTAATTCTTCAAATGGCAATGACAAAAACTAACTAAACATGGATATAAAAGTTGAGAATGTGAGTACTAAGGCCTTGAATTCACCTCTAACTCTATACTAAAGCATCCTAGTTTTCCATTGTTCTTGTCCCTTTGGTATCAGACAGTGATGACAAGTTCTAGCTTGTCATTTGTTCCAGGGCACATAAAGGTTGGCTAAAGAGAATAACAACTAAAGTTCTCTAATCCTAGCATTAGTTGGCTATTTAAAGTTCAACTCAATGCTGGCCTAAAGCTTAGTTGCTTCTAATTATCTTAAGCATTATGATCCTACAAGATACAATAACATACATGAATTCAGTAGCATAGAAGTTTAAGGTTTCATCAACACCTTAGTGTTTATGTTTAGAACATCATGAACATGATTCCTAGCATGATACTAACAATTATGAACCAAATGAAATCCTCAAAAAGAGGACAACAAATTGAAAGTGAAATTTACTGAATATTGATAAGTTTTTAGACTTGGCTAGTCCAAGCATATGTATTACATACCCACAATGGTTAATTTATAGTCTACAACTTACTCCAAGAAAATCCCCAAAATATCTATCTCACAGAAATTAGGTTTTTTGAAAAAGTGAAATTAAACTCACCTACTTCTCTGATAATCACTCAATTTCTTCGACCCATGCTGCTACTTCCTCTCTTCGTCCAATTGCTGCTCTAATATAGCTTCTCCAACTTCACCTATTCTACCAATTTCAAACCTAGGGTTTCAGTGAATAAAAGGATTGAAATTGCTAGAACAGATGTCTAGAGAGGTAAGGGAATGATGGGTTTTGGTTAAGAAGAGCCATGATGGCTCGTAGAAGGGGTGTGGTGGTGGTTGAGGCGGAGGCAGTGGAGTTGGTGGTGGAGGAGACGGAGTTGCAGAGAAGAGGGTAAGAAGGTGAGGTCGATGGGAATTTGGTTATGGGATGTTTGGTGAGGAATAGATATTTGATGCTATGGTGTTGGGCGGATGTATCTGAAGTTGATGATCAGTGAGTGGAAGACGTTGGATTGTCACATCTGGATTGAATCGAACGGCAGGATGTAAATATGTGCGTAAGGACCGTTGGATTTGTGATACATCAAAATGGATGGCTTAGATCGGAGTTAGGTGCTATGATGTTAGACAGGATCTTCAAAGTTTGATGAACGGTGATGAATCGACCGTTGGATGATGTAATGGATCCAATCTGACGGCTAAAGAAGGAAAAGGGTTTGGGCTTAGAGTTTAGGCTTGGGACATGGGTTTGAGTTTGGGAAATGAGTTTGGGCTTGGGATAAGCTGAGCCCACTTATTATTTAAGAACAAATTCTTCCTTGTTAAGCCCACTTTTATCCTTGAGTCTTCCATACCACATTCTTCACTTCTTTTCCGCTAGATTTTCTTTCGGCCTTCTCCCGTGTCTTTGCTCTTTTTGCTCCGCAACTCATCTAGTCTTTATTTAGAACCTAAAAATACAAAATTAAATAATATTAAGTATTTATCCTTGAGGAGAGTAAAATACAGAATTCATTACTAAAAGAGAATTAATGGTATGCAAAATGGGATAAGTGCCAATAAAATGATAAAGAATAATGCAATATTTGGCACCTATCATTTGCTAATGCATTGGTTTCCATGGCCAATATGGTGGCAGCCTTGTTGGCTTCCTTAACTCTTGGTTAGATACATCATCATTGAGAAGATTTATTCCATCAAATAGACTGAAAAAGCTATCCAGATATTCGATCTTGTCATATTTTCTATATTTACTTGAAATATCCTTTATGGGTTTCTTCTCTGCATTAACGATGTAATACATGTTTTTGCTTAAGAATTGTGTAGGAGGTTGTATATATTGGTTTTGGATAGGCCCTTTGGTTGAATTCTTTTTATGTTCCCACTGGATTCTATCACTGCATAATAATGTTTAAACTCTTGGTTACACTCCAAAATCAACATTAGTTTTATACAAAAACGAGTTTTCCCCTTACTAACTACAGGTATCATATATACGCCTAGAACATACCTAACTACTTTGCCAGTCCATCATTCATAAATAAAAAATATTTTGGCGAATAAAGGTATACAAAAACTATTAGGGGCTAGTGAATAAACCAAAATCCGGTCATTCTAAAGTAGATTCCGAATCCCTTATCATGTATTTTTTGTAATAGAAAATCTCCCCTTACTTAATTATGAATAAGCTTACTTAATTATGATTGGTCTTACTTTCTTAGGAGAATCAGTTTTTTTAAAAAAAAAAGAAAAAACTTTTTTCGTTTTTCTATAATTTTTGTTTATTATTTTTTTGTAACTTTTTTTCATTTAACGGTCATCATGGTCCTAAGATATCGAACATGATGATTTTCCTGGTCTCGGCATGGTATTGTTGTTGACCATGACAAATGTTGAAAAGTCGTCATGGTCAAGACCCTCACAATTTTACAATCTTAAGATTCTGGGAAAAAATTTATAAAAAATCGTCATGGTTAGAATTTAGGAACATGGTCCATGATTACTATTATGAAAAACACTTGATCCATTTTAGTTAAAATTAATACAAAAATAATTGTAGGGTCCTAAGATAACGACCCCGATAATTGTTCTAGTGTCTTCAGGGTATTTTTGTCACATAATGATGATTATCACAAAAGAAGAAGAAGTGGTTATCTAGTATTCCCTCCTGGCTAGCTTTATGCCTTCGAGAAGACATAACTGTGTAATTAATAAAAATCTCTAAAGTCGGTATTGTTTATATTTAGGATGATGACGAATATTTCAATAATCACATGGATAATTAAAATTCCATTTATAAAAATTGAAAATTAGGAGAAAAAAATAAATAAGTTTTTTGAAAGACTTAAAATAAAGTGTTCAAAAAGGTAAACAAAAGATGTTAAATAAAGTTTTGTAAAAAAAAAATTCCAGAGAAAAAAAATTCGAAAATCACAAATAAATAATACAACCAAAGAAAGAGGTTTTAGACTTTTTTGTGTACCCTAATCTGGCCGGTAAATAAAAAATAATAATCTAATGACAAACAAAAGGAAAAGACCACCAACTAGCATAACAAAAACTTACCCTTGAATCCCTATCACTCCATCACCGTTCTCCATGATTTCCACTTTAAGTTCACTGTTGATGAAGTAGGGGTTTTCTCGAAAAAAAAAAAAGTGAAGTTGAAAACCCTTATCCGTTTGTGTATTTGAAGTGTTAGTGAGATTTACCAGCCCAAAATGGTCATTTTCAGAAATCTGAATCAAAAAATAAAAAGAACAAATAAATTTAACATTTCTTAATCCTAAAAAATAATATATTAGCCGATACAATAAATGTTAATGCATTTTCCAGTACAACATCAAGCCAAAAACTTGGAATTTTTGAAAAGTTTGCATCACCGTTGACGATTGAATGCCTTTCTGTGTGAGGGAGGCTGCTTAAAATATGTACCAAAAACAAGCAATATAATATGAGAAATATACTTGAAAGAGATTTTAGAAAGACATGGTATTAGAAGATGTGTGAGGGAGGCTGCTTAAAATGGCTTAGACAGCTTACTCAAATCTTTACTAGGAAGCACAGAGATCAGCACTAGATGCGTACATAATGCTTACATTGCAGGAATTACAAATAGTTGTCTTCTGAAAATTTACTTCAAATATATATATATATATATTTAAACAGGATCTCTTTGATTAAATTCAAAGTTAGATTGCAAAGAGATTGGGTACATCAAAGATCAAGCACCAACTTAAAATTGAGATTTTATATTGTAAAAGTACAAAACCCAATCTTCTGGCAAGAAAAGAGACGGAATAGAGGAGAACGACTAAATAAAAATAATTTGCGTCAAATATTTAACTTTAAATCTAGTTATATAAAAGTCCGACGGGTATAGCATTTCATAGCCATATAACAAAAGAAATTAAATATGCGAAACCACATTTTAGAGTGAGATAGTGAAGCAAACCTTGCTGAATTGGGTAGTCTCCGGGACAAGAAGAAAATCGATAACCTTAATTGGCACTCTCTGTTTGTGGAATAAAGTTGGAGGAGTCGATTAAACTTATTTTTTTATATGTTCCATACATAAGACAGCGGAAAAATGTTAAAGTTTACGTAGTATCATAAGTATCTTTGTAATGTGCTTCTATTTCCATAACACCAGATGTCAATTCCTTCTAATCAAATAAGCAAAGACATGATGACTAATTAGAAAAAAGAAAAAAAAAATTTAAAAAATTGAAAACAAATAAACTATCCAACTATTAAAAAATAATCTCACTTTAGGATTTCATATTCTACTGCTTTCAAATCTACTTTCAATTTTCTTATCAACTTCCTTTATATTGAATATAAACTGGTTGGAATTTCTAAGTGATACGATCTTAGCATACATCAATAATCCAGAACCAGCGCTTCTGCAATAAAGACCAGGAAAGCTTGAAGACCGGTGCAGTTGTTGAAAATCTTACGAAATACGATCCAACCATAAATCATAACCGTTTATAATTTTTTCCATTTGAATCCGGTTTAGCCGTTAGATGAAAGAAAAACCCTAAACAGAAAGGAAGATTCAAGATATTTTTAGAGTTGTGGTAAATCGTATAATTAAATCTAATCTCATGCCTTTAATCGAGATACAATGAGTCATTGTAAAGTTGTTTTTAAGTATGATGTGCTGTCATACGAGATACGACGAGTCATTGTAAGTTGTTTGTAATTTTACTATATATTTTTGAAAAAAATTAACAAAGTAAATTTTGGTTGGTGGGAAAAAAATAATCCAAAGGGTGAAATATCTACGTCCGACGAATAGGATTCAAGAGCATTAAGTCTACAACGCAGGTCCAGAGCCATATATCGTAGCTAGCTGTAAATTTATTCTTTCGGTCAAAGCACATGTTACTTGCTTGCAACTTCACAATTTGTTTAATGAATACATTAATATCTCTCACATCAGCGTAGCCCTGTCACCTAAATTTGAAATCTAATTACTCAAGGATTATTATTGATAAAAGTACGAGTCGTGTACCTTTCTTATTGGCAAATTATTTGGTGTTCTCTCTACCAAGTGTTTTCGTTTTTCTTTTTTATTCTCCAGTTTGGTTTTGTTACTATGTATTGTTGTTTGATTTCCGCTGTCAATATTTGTTTTTTGGTAATAAAAGGGTAGAATAAAAAGGATAAGAAAACTCCGACACCAGACAATTTTCCTAATCTTCGACTTTTTTTTTTGACCTTTTCAACGATTTTGGTGGTCACAGCTTTGCCTTCTCTCCAATTGATTTGTGTCCCTTCTACATCTCTGAAAAGCGTGTTCAGCCCCATCCACCAAATAATGGGTTTTTTGTAAGAAGAGAATTAACGAAGTAAGGATTTTTTGCGAATTTGAATTCCAATGTGAAACTCTTGGGGGTATTGACACATCTGATATCGTAGAGATACTCGAAAACAGGAAAATCACGTTCTTGGATTTGAATAAAGAAACAAATTAGAGCCAAACTTTGGAAATAAACCCATGCTGCTAAGAGTATCACTTACATTTTCAGCAAGGTCATCGTTGGCCCACATTGTATCCAACCAAAATGGAGTAACTTGTTCAGTATATTCACCAATTTGTCATTAAAATTCAAAAATAATTGTTTCAGAATAACCAGTTGCTTTTATAGTTCAAAGTGTTTAGAAGAGAATATGTACCTTTGCATATAACTCATTACAACTTTCCTCATGATCCTTTTCAAGCTTCAATTTAATGGAATTATTTTTCCATTTTCATATGTTTATCCTACATATTACCAGCACAATAATGTCACAAACACACACATACATATTGCTGAGACTAACTTGAAGAGTTCGCAAATTATTTTAGTTACATCATTGTCGAGATGCTTTTAGAATGGAATGGTTATTAAAATTATCTCATATAAACAAAATGGAACGGTTTTCTACTCTTGCAAACAATGAAAGCTTACAGACAGAAAAATGATTTTCAATGCGGTACGCCTGTGCTTACGTATAACTGGTTTTCAATGCCGTTTACACTCCAAAATAGCAAGACTCTACACAAGAGCCGTAATTGTTACTATGGTAGAGATATTCATTGGCCAGGCATACGAGTTATGCCATAACAAACATTTTCCTGTGGATTTGTTACAACAAATGTGTTGTACTGTTATATTACAGATCTATCAACCCCAATCCACGGGGTATCTCTTTGAATGATTATGTTTACAAACAATTCATTTTTTTGTAGTTTAGAAATTCTATACCAAAATAAATTTTTTTTCTTTTTTTATTAATTCAGTGATTTATGGTCAATTATATATTATAACTGGGTTATTTGTTTTTCTCCCCTTTGTTTTTTTCTTTTTTTCTCGGGACTGCATTATTCTTTCTTCTCAGCATGTAATGTACTACAACAATTCAAAATATATGTGTTTCTTTGGTTTCTTAAAAGATGATTTTTTGGAGTAATAGGGCATTTGATTCTTTTTCACAAACACACACACAGATGGATAAAAGTCGCCATGGTTGAAATAAAAGACTAAGACAACTTTTGAATAGTTTTCTAGAAGAAAATTGTAAAGTCGGCGTTGTTTATATTTAGGATGATGACAAACTTTTCAACAATCACATGGTTAATTAAAATTTCGTTTATAAAAACTGAAAAATTAGGAAAAAAAAGATAAATAAGCTTTCTGAAATACTCAAAATAAAGTGTTCAAAAAGGTAAAAAAAAATATTAAATAAAGTTTTAAGAAAGAATAATTAGAAAATCAGTCAGAAAAAAACAAAAAAATATGTTAAATGATACAACCAAAAAAAGAGGGTTTAGACTTTTTTGTACCCTAATTTGGCTAGTAAATAAAAAAAAGAATACAAATCTAATGACAAAGAAAAGGAAAAAACTACCAACTAGCATAACAAAAACTTACCCTTGAATCCCTATTATTCCATCACTGTTCTCTATGATTTCCACTTTAAGTTCGTTGTTGATGAAGCAGCAGTTTTCTCGAAAAAAAATATGTTTGTGTACTTGGAATGTTAGTGAGATTTACCAGCCCATAATGGTCATTTTCAGAAATCTGAATAAAAAGAAAAGAAAAAAACTAAACTCGTCTTAATCCTAAACAATAATGTATTAGCCGATACAATAAATGTCACCTCAGAATTTAGAAATGCACTTGCCAGTATAGCATCGAGCCAAAAACTTGGAATTTTTGGAAAATCTGCATCACCGTTGACAATTGAATGCCTTTCTGTATAAAGTTTTTAATATTCTGGGACGTAGTTATCTTCAAGTGTTTTAATATCATCCTTCAATTTCTTCTCTAGAGCATTGTATTCCTCCTAAAACTCCTCCAATTTTACCAGAGAAGCCTCCATGATAAATCAGGATGTTTCTTGCAATACCTTCAAATTTGTGAATTTCTATCAAGAACCCCAACAAGTGCTCCTGGGGGTCCAAGTAACAATGTGAATGTGGAACATCAGCACTGAGGACAATAGATGCAAGTTTTGCACAAGTGGAACTAGCAATTTTATCACACAAGGTGTACACAAATTGTATTAAAAATAGAGAAACCATGTTCTACTGATTGATTATGTGGCCACGTCACCACGTATGCCACAAGTATTCTACTGTAAAAATTGTGCTGATTGGGAAGACCAAAGTTGTACAGACATGTCAGTAAGTTTAAAAGGTGTACAAATTAATATGTCGAAACTAGGTTTGGTATTTACTGACGTCGAGAGTAAGAAAGCGATGAGGTACATGCATCCATGACAATCAGCTGTAGCCGTAACAGAGAATTGTGAAATGCAAAAACATAGTATTTGTCCAGTGAGAACCTATGTAAGGTTTTCTTAGGTCATAACAACGCCAGTTTAGTGTTCGAAGCAGCCTACAACAACCATGCACAAGTACATGAATGACAAGTAAGGTCTGATCCTATCAGGATGTAAGAAAACAAAATATACTACGCATTATTTTTAAGGATAATTACTTTTGTTTCCCTTAGATGTTAAGTCTTTGTTGCTTGGAACAAAACATTTCTGTCATATTTTTTTTCTCATTTCTCCTCATCCTCCTCATCAGTTTACTCCACGGATATTCGCAAACTTCACACCGTTGAAAAGCATTTTAAAACACCTACTAACGAATATAAATATGCCTATCAAATTATGCATATTTCATATATTTTTTATAATTAATTAAAAGGATAATTTTAGAAATATCTCCTTGTTTAGTGGTATATGTCACTTATTAGTGGGACAAACTATAAAATTAAATAGATCACTTAATAGTGGGACGGAGGGAATATATATTTTCTTTTTGATAAACAGGATCTCTTTGATTAAATTCAAAGTTAGATTACAAAGAGATTGGGTACATCAAAGATCAAGCACCAACCTAAAACAGAGATTTCATATTGTAAAGTGAAAGTACAAAACCCAATCTTCTGGAATTCGGAATAGAGGAGAACGACTAAATACAAATAACTTACCTCAAATAATTACCTTTAAATCTAGTTACATAAAGGTCCGGTGAGTATAGCATTTCACAACCATATAACAGAATAAATTAAAGCCACATTTTAGAGTGAGATAGTGAAGCAAACCTTGTTGAATTGGGTAGTCTCCGGGACAAGAAGAAAATCGATAACCTTAGTTGACACTCTCTGTTTCTGGAATAAAATTGGAGGAGTCGATTAAAAAAATGATACGTTCCATACATAAGACAACGGAAAAATTGTAGAGTGTAGTATCATAAGTACCTTTGTAATGTGCTTCCATATACATAAAACCAGATGTCAATTACTTCTAGTCAAATAAGCAAAGACATGATGACTAATTAGAAAAAAAAACAAGAAAACAAATTGAAAACAGAAAAACTATCCAACTATTAAAAAAATAATCTCACTTTAGGATTTCATGTCCCGTTGATTTCAAATCTACTTTCAATTTTCTTATCGACTTGTTTTATACTGAAGATAAACTGGTTGGGATTTCTAAATGATACGATCTTAGCATACATCAACAATCCAGAACCAGCGCTTCTGCAGTAAAGAATAGGAAAAGACCGGTGCAGTTGTTGAAAATCTTACGAAATACGATCCAAACAGAGATCATAGCCGTTTATAATTCTGTCAGTTGAATTCGGTTTAGCCGTTAAATGAAAACAAAACCCTAAACATAAATGAAGATTCAAGGTATTTTTAGAGTTGTGATATATAATATAACTAAATCTAATCTCATGCCTTTAATCGAGATACAACGAGTCATTGTAAAGTTTTTTTTAACTGTGGTGTGCTGTCATACGAGATACGACGAGTCATTGTAAGTTGTTTGTAATTGTGCTATATATTTGTGAAACAAATTAACAAAGTAAATTTAGGTTAGTGGGAAAAAAGAACCCAAAGGGTGAAATATCTACGTCCGGCAAATAGGATTCAAGAGTATTAAGCCTACAACGCAGGTTCATAGCCAAATGTCGTAGCTAGCTGTAAATTTATTCTTTCGGTTAAAAAACATTGTACTTGCTTGCAACTTCACAGTTAATTTAATAGAGACGTTAATATCGCTCATATCAGCCTAGCCCTGTAACCAAATTTGAAATATAATTACTCAAGGATTATTATTGAAGAAATCATAAGTCGTGTACCCTTCTTATTGGCAAATTATTTGGTGTTCTCTCTACCAAGTGTTTTTGTTTTTTGGTTTTTATACCTTGTCAATGATTTTGGTGGTCACATCTTTTCCTTCTCTCCAATTGATTTGTGCCCCTTCTACATTTCTGAAAGCGTGTTCAGCCATATCCACCAAATAATGAGTTTTTTTAAGAAGAGAATTAACGAAGTAAGGATTTTTTATGAATTTGAATTCCAATTTGAAACTATTGGGGGTCTTGACACATCTGATATCATGGAGATACTCGAGAACATGAAAATCACGTTCTTGGATCTGAATAGAGAAACAAATTAGAGCCAAACTTTTGGAAATAAACCCATGTTGCTAAGAGTATCACTTACATTTTTAGCAAGGTCATTGGCACACATTGCATCCAACCAAAATGGAGTAACTTGTTCAGTATATTCACCCCTCTATCATTAAAATTCAAGAATAATTGTTTCAGAATAACCCGTTGCTTTTATAGATCAAATTGTTTAGAAGAGAATACGTACCTTTGCATATAACTCATTACAACTGTCCTCATGATGCTTTCCAATCTTCAATTTTACCTACTGGAATTTTTTTCCCAGTTTCATACATTTAGCCTATATATTACCAGCACAATAATGTCACAAACACACACATACAAATTGTTGAGACTAACTTGAAGAGTTCGCAAATTATTTTAGTTACATCATAAGTCGAGATGTTTTTAGAATGAATTGGTTATTAAAAGTAGGGATATTTTGACTTTGGGTCCCATAAAATGGTATACCTTTGCATTTGGAGCCTAACTTTGTCCAGCTTTGAGTTTGGGTCCCAGTCAAAGGTTGACTATTCTTGACCATCCAACAATCAGTTAAATATGGGTTATTTTAACGAAAATATTACTTTTTATTTATTTACTAACTCTACCAAGTTATCCAAGACAGTGAAATGACTAACGAAAACGTTTTATTTTTGTTAAAATATCTCATATTTAACTGATTGTTGGATGGTCGAGAATAGTCAATCTTTAACCGGGACCCAAACTCAAAGCTGGACAAAGTTAGGCTCCAAATGCAAAGGTATACCATTTTATGGGACCCAAAATCAAAATGTCCCTTAAAAGTATCTCGTATAAACAAAATGTAACAGTTTTATAGTCTTGTAATCAATGGAAGCTTACAGACAAAAAAAAAATTCTTTTCAATGTGGTACGCCTTAGTGCTTACGCATAGCTGGTTCTTAATGCAGTTTACACTCCAAAAATAGCAAGACTCTACACAAGAGCCGTAGTTGTTACCAGGGTAGAGATGTTTATTGGGTACGCATATGACTTATGCCATAGCAAACATTTTCCTATGGATTTGTTACAGCAAATGTTTTGTACTGTTATATTACAGATCTATCAACCCCAATCCATGGGGTTTCTTTGTGAGTGATTATGTTTAAAAACAATTCATTTTGGTGTAATTATAAATTCTAGACCAAAATAAAGATTTTTTTTTTTGTATCAATTCAGTGATTTATGATCAATATTATAGTTGGGTTATTTACTTTTTCTTCCCTTTCTTCTTTCTTCGGAACTAAATTAATTTCTCTTCTCAACCTGTAATGTACTACTACATATCAAAGTACATTTGTTTTCTTGGTTTTCTATAAGATGGTTTTTTGGAGTAATAGGGCCTTTGATTAATTTTCTACTAGAAAACCCCTAGATTTTGGCCAACTATATGCAATGTTAGAGTTCGATTCCGAGTAAAATTTTCTACTTATTTTTCAATGGAATCCTAAGCAAAGAACAAAAACTGAAACATATGCAAAATTTCTGTTATTGGCTAAACTATTAAACGACACAGCTGAAGGATTTTTAGAGATTTAACACACGTAGCTTCTCCACGAACAGCTCCACTAGTGAACCATGACTGTGGAATGATTTCATCACGGATTGTCTTTATTTACATAAAATCATTAAAACCAGTTAAAGGCTACTTTATTTTGTTGATTCGAAAATGAAATCAAATATAAACAAGCTAGTATATCTGATTAGCCTTTCCTATCAAGCTCAAAACTAATTTTTGTCCATTGCAAGGTTTCAAATAAATAACTAGGAAGATAGCCCATAGAGGTTTCTAATGCATTGGTTTTCATGGCCAACACGGTGGCAGTTTTGTTGGCTTCCTTCTTCTGTTTTGGTCATATGAGTAAGTGAAAAAGTTACAAAAATAAAATAAACATGTAAATGATTTGAAAAACAGAAAAAAAAAGTGATGGAAATTAACTTACGGAATGTCATAATATTGAGTCATTTGCCGATTCATTTTCTCTAGTAACTCTTGGTCGAGCACATAATCATTGGGAAGATTTATTCCATCAAATAGACTGAAAAAGATATCCAAATACTCGATCTTGTCATATTTCCTATCTTTACTTGAAACATCCTCTACGGGTTTCTTCTCTGGATTAACAATGTAATACATTTTTTTGCTTCAGAGTTGTAGAGGAGGTTTTATATATTGGTTTTGGAGAGGCACTTTGGTCAAATTCTTCTTATGTTCCCATTGGATTGTATCACTGCATAATGATGTCAAAACTCCTGCTTACACACTCCAAAATCAACATTAGTTTTACACAAAAATGGATTTTCCTCTTTCCAACTACAGGTACCATATATACGCCTAGAACATACCCAGCTATTTTGCCAGTCCACCATTCATAAATAAAAAATATTGGGCGAATAAAGGTATACAAAAATTATTAGGGGCTAGTGAATAAACCAAAATCTGGTGATTCCGAAGTAGAATCCGAACCCCTTATCATGTATTTTTTGTAATAACAAATCTTTCCTTGCTTAATTGGAACTAACCTTACTTAATCATGATTGATCTTATTTTCTTAGCAGAATCATTTTTTTTAAATTAAACCGTTTTCGTTTTTCTATAACTTTTGTTTATTATTTATTTTGTAAGTTTTTTTCATCTATTGGTCATCATGGTCCTAAGATATCAAACATGACGATTTTCCTGGTCTCGGCATGGTAATGTTGTTGACCATGAAGAATGTTGAAAATTCGTCATGGTTGAAAAACCAAACCCTCACAATCTTTCAATCATAAGATTTTGGAAAAAATTATAAAAAGTCGTCATGGTTAGAATCTAGAACCATGGTCTATTACTACTATGATGAAAAACACTTGATCCATTCTAATTAAAATTAATGCAGAAAGAACTGCAGGGTCCTAAGATAATGATCCTGACGATTGTTCTAGCGTCGTCGGGGTATTTTTGTCACACAATGAAGATTATCACAAAAAACAAAAGGAGTGGTTATCTAGTGTTCCCTCCTGGCTAGCTTTATGCCTCAAGGAAGGCATAACCGTGTAATCAATAAAACTATCTTTCTTTGGTATTGAAAAGAAAAGATTATCGCAAAAGTCGTCATGGTTGAAATAAGAGACTATGACAACTTTTGAATAGTTTTCTAAAAAAAATTTGTAAAGTCGGTATGGTTTATATTTAGGATGATTGATGAATTTTTCAATAATCGCATGGTTAATTAAAATTTCTTTTATTAAAATTGAAAATTAGGAGAAAAAAGTTTTGAAAGACTCAAAATAAAGTGTTCAGAAAGGTAAACAAAAAATGTTAAATAAAGTTTTAAGAAAAAAAGTTATAGAGAAAAAAATTAGAAAAATGAAAAATAAATGATACAACCGAAAAAAAGTGATTTTAGACTTTTTTGTGTACCCTAATTTGGCCAGTAAATAAACAGAAGAAAAAAAACAAACAAATCTAACGACAAATAGAAGGAAAAAACCACCAACTAGCATAACAAAACTCACCCTTCAATCTCTACCACTCTATCACCGTTCTCCATGAGTTCCACTTTAAGTTCACCGTTGATGAAGTAGGATTTTTCTCGAAAACAAAAGTGAAGCCGAAAACCTTTATCTGTTTGTGTATTTGAAATGTTAGTGAGATTTACCAGCCCAAAATGGTCATTATCAGAAATCGGAATCAAAAAATAAAAAGAACAAATAAATTAAACATGTCTTAATCTTAAACAATAATGTATTAGCAGATACGATAAATGTTACCTCCGAATTTAGAAATGCATTTGCCAGTACAATATCGAGCCAAAAACTTGGAATTTTTAAAAAATTTGCATCACCGTTGACGATTGAATGCCTTTCTGTATATAGCTTTTGGTATTTTGGGACGTAGTTGTATTAAAGTGTTTTAATATCGTCCTTCAATTTCTTCTCTAGAGCATTGTATTCCTCCTGCAACTCCTCCAATTTTATCGGAGAAGCCTACATAATAAATTAGAATGTTTCTTGCAATGACTTCAAATCTGTGAACTTCTATCAAGCACCCCAGCAAGTGTTTGCAAAAAAGTTGTTCTCCTGATCCTTGGGGTCCAAGTAGCAATGCGAATCTGGAACATCAACACAGAGGACATTAGATGCAAGTTTGGCACAAGTGGAACTAGCGATTTTATCACACAAGGTGTACACAAATTATATTAGAAATAGAGAAATCATGTTCTACTGATTGATTATGTGGCCACGCCACCACGTATGCTATAAATATTCTACTGTTAGAAACTGTGCTGATTGGGAAGACCAAAGTTGTACAGACATGTCAGTAAGTGTAAAAGGTGTAAAAATTAATATGTCAGAACTAGGTTTGTTATTTACTGACACCGAGAGTAAGAAAGCTCTGAGGTACATGCATCCATGAAAATCAGCTGTAACCGTAATAGAGGATTGAGAAATGTGAAATGAAAAAAAAATATTGTATTGGTCCAGTGAAAAACTATGTAAGTTTTTCTTAGGTCATAACAGTGCCAGTTTAATGTTTGAAGTAGCCTACAACAACCACACAAGTACATGAATGGCAAGTAAGGTCTGATCCTACCATGATGCAGGAAAACATACTCTACTACGCATTATTTTTAAGGATAATTACTTGTGTTTCCCTAGATGTTAAGTATTTGTTGCTTAGAAAAAACATTTATGTCATGTTTTTTTTCATTTCTCCTCATCCTTCTCTTCAATTTTTTTTTATTATATCAGCCATTGTCACTAAAATTTTCAAGATACTCTTCCTACAAAATAGTGCTACAGATAAAGATGAAGCATAACCTTACCTGTTGATTTCTTTTGAAAGTTTGCTCACCTTTTTTCCTTCTGCTTCTGCCTTAGAATTTATTTAGTCTAGCTATTCGGTTATGCTTTACCCTGGTAACTATCTTTTCCTTTGAATCTCTGCACAATTATATCCAGGATGGATGTAAAATCTGAAACCTTTCGCACAGAGCATTGTCAATAAGACTAGGATATGACTAAAAGAAAATCATTGATTATAAACACTAGGATATCTGCCCACAACCACAAGAGCCAGGGATAGCATGATAAAATGAACAGTTCGACCTTATTCATCGGACATTTCTTTAATTACATACACCAGCTTGTCAAAATATCTCCATATTACCCTCGATGAAGGTGTAAACAACAAGCAACATAATATGAGAAATATACTTGGAAGAGATTTTAGAAAGGCATGGTATTAGAATATGTGTGAGGGAGGCTACTTAAAATGGCTTAGACAGCTTACTCAAAGCTTCACTAGGAAGCATAGAGATCAGCACTATATGCGTATATAATGCTTACACTGCTGGAATCACAAATAATTGTCTTCAGAAAATTTACCTCAAATATATATTTTCTTTTCTTTTATGATAAACACGATCTCTTTGATTAAATTCAAAGTTAGATTACAAATAGATTGGGTACATCAAAGATCAAGCACCAACTTAAAACAGAGATTTCATATTGTAAAAGTACAAAACCCAATCTTCTGGCAAGAAAAGAGCCGAAATAAATACAAATAATTTACCTTAAATGTTTACCTTTAAACCTAGTTATATAAGGGTATGGCGGGTATAGCATTTCACATCCATATAACAGAACAAAATAAATATGCCAAGCCACATTTTAGAGTGAGATAGTGAAGCGAACCTTGCTGAATTGGGTAGTCTCTGGACAAGAAGAAAATCGATAACCTTAGTTGGCACTCTCTGTTTCTGGAATAAAGTTGGAGGAGTCAATTAAAAAAAATGAAACGTTTCATACATAAGACAACAGAAAAATGGTAGAGTGTAGTATCGTAAGTACCTTTGTAATGTGCTTCTATGTCCATAACACCATACATCAATTCCTTCTAATCATATAAACAAAGACATGATGACTAATTAGAAAAAAATAAAAAATAAAACAAATTGAAAACAGATAAAAATATCCAACTATTAAAAAAAAATCTCACTTTAGAATATCATGTTCTGCTGCTTTTATATCTACTTTTAATTTTCTTATCGACTTCTTTTCTACTGAAGGTAAAATGGTTTGGATTTCGAAGTGATACGATCTTAGCATACATCAACAATCCAGAACCAGCACCTCTGTCATAAAGACTAGGAAACCTTAAGGACCGGTGCAGTTGTTGAAAAGCTTACGAAATACGATCCAACCAGAGATCATAGTCGTTTATAATTTTGTCAGATGAATTCGATTTAGCCATTAGATGAAACAAAAACTCTAAACAAAAAGGCAAATTCAAGGTATTTTTAGAGTTGTTGATATAATTAAATATAATCTCATGCCTTTAATCGAGATACAACGAGTCATTGTAAAGTTGTTTTAACTGTGTTGTGTTGTCATACAAGATATGACGAGTCATTGTAAGTTGCTTGTAATTGTGTTATATGTTTGTAAAACAAATTAAAAAAGTAAATTTAGGTTAGTGGGGAAAAAGATCCCAAAGGGTGAAATATCTACGTCCAATGAATAGGATTCAAGAGTATTAAGCCTACTACGCAGGTCCAGATCCAAACATCGTAGCTAGCTGTAAATTTATTCTTTTGGTCAAAACACAGTACTGTAGATGGTGGAATTTCAACAAAGGCTAAAATTGTAAAACCATAATTATACATGCTCCTGATCAGATGAGTATTGAGGCTCATGTCTCTCAAAGCATGAAAGCTCATGCCGCAAGAACCTCTGACTGAGTATATTGTCTCTCAGAGCATATGTGGATGTGTTGTCTCTCAGTTGAGGCAACACCATATCTCATAAATAGTAAGCAACTTCAGTAATTACTTCTATATAGAATCGAACGATTGGACGGCTCCTAGACAGCTTGCCTGCTAGTATAGAGCGACAACATCTTCAGAATGCAACAATGTTTTCCCTGACTATATAAAATGAATATGACGCTTCAACAATCTCATATCTCTTAATTCTCAAATAATTAATGCTCCTAGACAACACGCCTGCTAGTATAGAGCCATCAATTAATTATTTTTAATTGTTAACTGAATATTTAAAAATATTTTGCGATTCTTTATAATATTTTATCACTTCAATTCATGGTTCTTTCCTGCAGAAATCCATGGTTTAGTGATAAATATTGAACGTACAGGCATCTGAGCCACTATAGAGTAAGCCCCGACTAAAATGGTGCAAGTGTAATCAACAATAATGCACTAACGAGCACCTGAATGCACGAACGAGCATTCCAAAATACGAAGGAACGATAAACCTATGCAAAATAGGAAGAAAAATAATAAATAATAAAATATTAATCAGGGCGCTAGGGGACTGGACCCACCAGCCGACCGCTCGTACCGCGGCCAGTCCCAGTCCTACGCCCAATTCTCTATTTTATCATATTTTACTATTTTTCCTTGATCTCATGAAAATTCCCTCATTCGAACAAAATTCCTTCGTTTCAAGGAAACTCCTCAATTTCATGGTGTTTCCTTCACATCAAGGAAATAATAAATAATTAAGAAAGGTGTAACGGGACCAAGCTTACTAGCCGGCCGGTCATGCCCTAGGTTTGGACGGTCCCACACCTTGCATTCCTTATTATTTTATTATTATTATTTCCTTCATCTCATGAAAACTCCTTAATTTCATGATATTTCCTTCAAATCATGAAAATAATACATAATTTTAGGGAAAGCTCATGGGACCAGGCCTTAGCCGGCCATGCCCTAGTCGGCCGGTCCCACAACTCTTATTTTTTATTATTATTATTATTTGTTTCTTTCATTTCATGGAAACTCCTTCACTTCAAGGAAAACTTCTTAGTTTCAACAAACCCCTTGATTTCATGATATTTCCTTAAAATCATGAAAATAATATAAAATTAGAAAAAGTGCCATGAGACCAGGCTTAATGGCCGACCGGCCATGCCTTGGCCATAGACGGTCCCGCACTTCATGATTCTTTCATTTTATTATTATTATTTCCTTCATCTTATGAAGTTTCCTCAGTTTCAACAAAAACTTTGATTTCTTCATATTTTCTCAAATGAATGCTCAAATGCACGCCAGAAAATATCAAGATTCTCAGGACTGAGACACGAACACTTTGGTGACACGAGCATATTACCTTGACCGACCAAGGTTGGCTCTTTGGATTGCAAGAGGCCGATCACACATACTTTCATCATTTGACCTAATTTGTCCATATTAGGTTCAAACCCTTCCAACAATTTGGAACTTCATTAAATGATCGTCATACGGTCCCACCAGGGCCGGTTTCATGATCCCTTGTTCGGTCCCTCACCTTTTCATAATTAGGTTTCATCAACTAAGGCTCAGACGAGTATTAGTTTAACAAATGATTAAACCATCATTTAATCATTCTTTTACCAACTGATCTTCAAGAGACTTTGGTATTTGCTCACTCGAGCATCTGGGCGCTACATGGTTGATTCATCATCCTATGAAGCCAGTACTGATGAGTGCCAAATAATGTATATATTTATCCCTTTTTCTTGGCATTTAACTCATCTTTTGTGCAGTAATTCTACATTTTATCCCATATTCTGTATTTTCATTGTTTTCAAGAATAAATATTTTTCTTACTTAATTTTGCATTTTTAGGTAATAAATAAAGTCTGGATGACTTGCGGAGCGGAAAAGAGCTGAAGAGTAGTGAAAGGCCGGAAGAAATTACGCAAGGAAGCCGCAAATAATGGAGCGCACGTCCAAAAAGCTAGGAATGGGCTCAAGAAGGAAGAATTGTTCTTAAAGAAGATATGGGCTTGGCATACCCAAGGCCCAAAACCCTTACCCAAACCCATTTTCTATATCCATACCCGCCTCCATTCTCAGCCGTTAGATCGGATCCATCTCATCATCCAATGGTCGCTTCTTCATCGTTCATCAAAATCTGAAGTCCCTGCAAAACACCATAGTACCTAAATTCCAAGCCTTCAGATTAGATCACATTTAGATCCTACGGTCGCTTCTTTGCCTGCTCATCAAATCTCGATACTTCCGCTTAACACTACAACACCTAACCTCGATCTTCGCCGTTAACTTTGTTGTATTTCACAATCCAACGGTCGAAGTGATTCATCTCTCATACCACCGTTAGATCTACCAACCATCTTCACATCCAACGCGTCTCCTCGCTAGACATCAAAGTTTGATGAACCCGCTCAACACCTTAGCCATCGAACCCATCGACCTCAAGCCAAACACCCTCTTCTTCCCAAATCATTTTCTTTCCCCAAAACTTCTTCTCCACCACCATACCGCCTGCAACTTCACTGCCACCACCATCTCTTCCATCACCACCTCGAGCTTCACCATCTCCATTCTCTCGACCAAATCAGAGCCTTCACCATCATCCATCTCCCTAGTATTTCCCTTTCTTGTTCTTAGCATCAACCCTAGGTGCTACAGATAAGAAAGAGAAAATCTAGGGCATCAGTAGACGCAATTGGGAGCAGTTCGAGCTGAGGAGGAGCAGAGGGAACATCAACAGGGCAGGGGTCGAGCACAGGGGATACAAATTCAGAAATCAGTGAGTTTAATTTGGAATTTAAAAATTAGGGTTTGCAAATTTGGGGATTTTCAATTTAGGGTTTGTAGAAATTTAGGGTGTTGTAACAAACTATAAATTGATGTTATGGGTGTTGTAGAAAAGCTCTCTGGGCTAGCCAGTGAACAATATTTTGAATCAATTTTCATTTTCCAATTTCTATTTTAGCAACAGTTGATTGTGTGTAACCTGTATGCATGTTGCATTTTAATTTAGTTTGTTGGATGAATGCTGTTGTTATACTCATGTCTAGCATGAGCTAATTCACTGCAACTAAGGCTCTGATGAAGCCTAGTGCACTGTTAGATGATGCATGGTTAGGGTAGCTTTCTTAATGCCTGTTTGCTTGAGCAATGGGAAGTACTCAGTGCTCTGGCATGCCTGTGATTGATTGTGATGTCAAAAGACAGTCAATGCTAGGGGCATATCAGTGAGCAAGCTGATTTTCATCTCATTCTAGATGTATGCATAGGATTTCCAACTCAACCTAGATTGCATTGCTTGATTAGGGCACAAGGTGGATTCAATTGCCTTAGTAACTTCACACAATTCTGCATCTTTCTCCTTTTCTGTCACTGATTGCTCAATACCCTTGCCTTAGGCTGTTGCCTTTGTTTCACTACCACTTTAGATCATTGTCACTGTCACCATAGTTACTGCCCTTAGCTCACTGTAAACTTTAGCTAGGAAGACTTCTTGTATGCTCCCACTCCCTGTGGACAAACCCCTACTCATCCCTATACTATAAAATTTGGCCTTGTATACTTGCAAGTGTTTTGTGTGCTCCCCATTTTCACACCAAGTTTTTGGCGCCGCTGCCGGGGAGCTGGCTGCCATATTTTTGAAGTTTTCATAGCTGTTGTGGCCTTGCTGTGCTTGCAGAGTTGTGTGTGCTCATTTCTATCTTGTTCACTTTCCAAGCTACTGCCAAAGCTGCTGTTGTTGTTGGAACTGCAGTGAAGCTGAAGTTCCTGAACTGGTGCCACTGAGTTGCTGCTGCTGCTGCTGTTGCTGCTGCTGGTGAACCAAAGCAACTGCTGCTGCCAAGCCAAAGCAACTGGGCTGCCAACTGAAGCTGCTGGGCTCTGCCTTCTACTGGTGGGCTTGTACTTCTCTGAATTGGGCTTCACCAACTTCAACTGAACTGGGCTTGCCAAGTGCTGCTGGGCTCGTGGTCTTCTGTGAGCTGGGCTTCGTTGCTACTGCTGCTGGGCTTGAGAGAGAGCTGCTTAGGACGATCCTAAAGCCCAACTGGGCTGTGCAACTAAAAGGGAACAAAAGCCTAACTGGGCTTCCCTCCTTAACCAAGTAAGCCTAAAACCATGAGTAACCCACTTGGGCCTCATTAAATATTCAATTTGGGTATGTAATAATTAATTTATTTTTAATTTGGGCTTGTAATAATTATTTTTATTTTTATTTTCTTTTTATTTTATTTTCTTTTATTTTTCTTTTATGGGCTTGTAATTATTATTATTGTTTTTATTTTCTTTTATGGGTTGTGCTAATTTATGCTAGGTTTAGTTCAAAAACTTTTCCAAAGCCCAATTTTAAACCAAAAACAAAATCCCTTATTAAAACCAAAATTCCACTCCTTAAAACCAAATTCCACTTAACCCTTTCAAAACCAAACCCTTATGGGCCCTGTTTTCTCCCTTATCTGTGGGCTTGTTATTTCATGAGTGGGATATGATTGTAACCTTTAGAGACCAATCAAATAGACTAGTTAGAGTAAATCAAATAGACCCAATTGACATACCCACAACTTCTGAGGAAAACACACCGGACCAATCTGAAACAATGGGAGAACCCCGTACCCTCAAGGATTATATGTACCCAACTAGAGCCAGTCAACCTTCTTGTATTGTGCTACCCGAGGCTAATGGCCATTATGAGCTGAAATCAAGCACAATACAGATGCTCCCTATTTTTAGAGGTGTTGAGAATGAAAACCCTTACCACCACGTGAGAGAATTCGAGGAAATTTGTGGAACTCTGCGTTTCACTCAAATGTCCGACGAAACCCTAAAGTTAAGGCTCTTTCCTTTCTCCCTGAAAGATAAGGCAAAGGCCTGGCTGTATGCTTTACAGCCTCAATCCATCATGACATGGGATGACCTCATAAAGGATTTTTCAAAAAGTTTTTCCCGAATCACAAGACTGCGACAATTCGTCAAAGTCTGAATAGCTTTGTGCAATTAGAGGGTGAGACCTTAGCTAGATACCTGGAGAGATTCAATGAATTATTGCTCCAATGTCCCCATCATGGTTTTGAAAAATGGAGACTTGTGCAAATTTTGTATGAGGTCTAGATGTGTCCACCCGAACAACGGTTGAGTCAATGTGTAATGGTCTATTCGTAGACAAAACTGCTGATGCGTCTTGGGACTTCTTGATTGAAGTAGCTGAAAAGACGCAACAGTGGGAATCCATCCGTGAACCCAGAAAGACTACATCCGAAGCTAAGGCTTTTAGGATTGAAGCAGATTTCGAGGGAAGAGCAAACATGGATCAATAGTTAGGAGATTAGAAGAGTTAGAACTACATAAAAATTCAAAACCTTCCACCACTACTCTCCGAGAACATGTCGCTTCGTCTGTATGTGCCGCTTGTAACGATCCCAACCATCAATTCCAAAATTGCCCCGATTTGCTTGCAGTCCAGGAATCTAGGCTTGAACAGGCACATGCCATGTTTCAAAAACAAGAGCATAACCCCTATTCACAGACCTACAATCCAGGATGGAGAAACCACCCTAACTTTTCATGGTCCAAAGGACCCACTCAGGGAGGACCATCTCAACCCAATCAGAGCTATCAAAACAATCAGGGATCTCAGAACAATCAAGGTTATCAATATCCTAGGAACCCTCAACAACAATCGAACTCTCAACAATCATATCCTCAACACAATACCGACAAGAGATTATCCACCCTAGAGGAGATGTTCCAGAGTCTGGTGCAAAGTCAGAAAATCTTGATCAAAAGATGGGTCAAATGTGGATTCCATGAGGAGAGAGAAAAGGGTACACTTCCTAGCCAACCCCAACAAAATCCAAAGAGGATATTTCAAACAGGCACAACATCCTGCACTGAAACCTCACCCGATCAAGTCCATGCCATTACCACCCTCCGAAGTGGTAAAATCATCGAGAACAACGTGGGCGAACCTAATGAATCTGATACAAATTCCACGCTGTCTCCACAACCCCAGAAAACCAAAGAATCTGAGCAAGTTGGAAAGCCTGACAATTCTACTGCTGTGAATGTCCCTTTGCCAACTCATTCTCCTGTTGCCCCATTTCCTCAAAGATTGATCTATCAACAGAAAAGTACCCATTATAATGAGATGTTAGATCTGTTCAAGAGAGTCAACATCAACATTCCTTTTCTTGAAGCAATTAGGCAAATCCCCTGCTAAATTCCTCAAAGACTTGTGTACTCAAAAGCGCAAGCTAATGTGCAAAAACGTGCTTTCTTAGCTGAACAGGTGAGTTCCATCATTCTGAACAAAACTCCACCCAAGTTTAGGGATCCAGGATGTCCAACAATTTCTTGCACTATAGGAGAACACACGGTCAATAAAGCGTTATTAGACCTAGGTGCAAGTGTTAACCTACTGCCATATTCTGTTTATGAGCAGTTAGGTCTTGGGGAGTTGAAGCCAACATCTATCACTCTACAACTGGCAGACCGATCTGTCAAGATTCCTCGTGGAGTGGTCGAAGACGTTTTGATCAAGGTTGACAAATTCTATTTTCCCGTAGACTTCATTGTCTTAGACACTCAACCTGTACAAAACCCAGACTGTCACATTCCTGTCATCTTAGGACGTCCTTTCTTGGCTACGTCCAACGCAATCATTAATTGTCGTAATGGAGTGTTGAAACTGTCTTTTGGCAACATGACGGTAGAATTGAATGTGTTCGATATTAGTCAACAACCTGTGAATCTTGATGATGATGATGTGCATGAAGTTAATATGATTGAAGGATTAATACAAGATTCGTTGACTAACATTCTATCCGTCGACCCCTTTCAAGCATGTATGGAGAACTTTAACTCAGATTCCTATGATGATGCATACTGTAGTGACGTCCTATCTCTGCTCGAATCTGTACCTCAAATGGACGTCACTGAAGAAGATATGAAGTGGAACCACCCTTACTCTCTGATTCCAAGCTCATTCCATCCATTGTTGAGCCACCCAAGCTTGAATTGAAAACATTGCCTAGTACGTTGAAGTACGCATTCCTAGGTTCTTCTGATACTTACCTGTCATTATTTCATCATGTTTAGACACGGAACAGGAAAGTAAGCTCTTAGAAGTACTTAAGGAACACAAAGAGGCCTTAGGATGGACCATCTCAGACCTCAAAGGAAAGCCCCACCATTTGCATGCACCACATTAATCTCGAAGAGAATGCCAAACCATCTAGGGAAATGCAAAGGAGACTTAATCCTAACATGAGAGATGTAGTCAAAGGAGAAATCCTGAAACTACTTGATGCGGGTATCATATACCCAATACCAGATAGTAAATGGGTTAGTCCCATTCAAGTTGTGCCTAAGAAGTCAGGCATTACTGTAGTTCAGAACGACAAGAATGAGTTAGTCCCTCACGTACAACCACAGGATGGCGAGTATGTATCGACTACAGAAAGTTGAACACAGTAACTAGGAAGGATCACTTCCCGCTCCCTTTCATAGACCAAATGCTAGAACGTGTGTCTGGACACAGTCACTACTGTTTTCTAGATGGCTTTTCCGGTTATAACCAAATTCACATTGCACCAGAAGATCAGGAAAAAACTACGTTCACGTGTCCCTTTGGGACATTTGCTTATAGACGCATGCCCTTTGGGTTGTGTAATGCACCTGCTACTTTTCAGCGATGCATGATGAGCATTTTTTCTGACATGATAGATAGTTTTCTCGAGATCTTCATGGATGATTTCTCCGTGTTCGGTTCTTCGTTTGATAAATGTTTAAGACATCTTACCCTTGTGCTGTCCAGATGTAAGAAAAGGAACCTTGTTCTAAATTGGGAAAAGTGCCATTTTATGGTGAATTCAGGAATAGTTCTAGGACACATCATCTCGGAAAAGGCATTGAAGTAGATAAAGCTAAAGTAGACCTCATCCGACATTTACCAAAACCCCGCTCTGTGAGGGAAATTCGATCATTTTTAGGTCATGCTGGTTTTTACCGGCGATTCATCAAAGACTTTAGCAAAATCTCAAGACCTCTGTGTAGTCTACTCGCCAAAGATTACCTTCAATTTCGATGATGCTTGTGTGAAAGCTTGGGAGGAATTAAAAACTCTTCTCACCGCCGCTCCTATAGTCCGACCACCCAACTGGGAAACTACCGTTTGAACTCATGTGTGATGCCTTGATGTTGCTTGGTGCTTGTGTTTAGGACAGCGTGTTGATAGACTACCATATGTGATATACTATGCTAGCAAAACCCTTAATGATGCCCAACTCAATTACACAACTACCGAGAAGGAATTGCTTGCCGTCGTTTTCGCATTAGACAAGTTTAGATCTTATCTATAGGATCTAAGATCATCATATACACTGACCATGCGGCTTTGAAGTATCTTCTTTCCAAGAAGGATGCTAAAGCTCGCCTCTATATACTCTTTATTACAGGAATTCGATCTCGAAATCCGTGATAAGAAAGGTTGTGAGAATGTGGTTGCTGATCATTTGTCTAGATTAACTTTGAGTCTATTGATGAGTCCATGCTAATTAGAGAATCATTCCTGATGAGCAATTGATGTCTGTCAGACCTTCCTTGGTTTGCGACATGTTAACTACCTGCTGCAGGTAGGATGCCCTCACATTGGTCGAGACAAGACCGCTAAAGTTTTGGCTGAAGTTAAACATTTCCTTTGGGATGACCCATATTTGTTTAAGTACTGCCCGGACCAAATCATTAGGAGATGTGTCCCCAACACTGAACAGAAAGATGTGATATCTTTCTGTCATGACCAAGCATGTGGAGGCCATTTCAGTGCCAAGAAAACCGCTGCAAAGATCTTGCAGTGTGGATTCTATTGGCCATCATTGTTCAAGGATTGCCATGATTATTGTGTTGCTTGTGAACGCTGTCAAAAGCTAGGAAGCATTTCGAGGAGAAACATGATGCCATTGAACCCCATTTTGATTGTGGAGATTTTTGATGTTTGGGGGATCGACTTCATGGGTCCATTCCCTATTTCTGACGGTAGATTGTACATCCTAGTCGCAGTTGATTACGTTTCTAAGTGGGTAGAAGCCATAGCAACCAGAACAAATGACCACAAGGTGGTACTTTCATTTCTAAAGGAAAACATATTTGCACGTTTTGGTACCCCTAGAGCTATCATCAGTGACGGCGGTTCACATTTTCGTAACAAGTACTTTGAGTCTTTAGTACGCAAGTATGGCATAACTCACAAGGTTGCTACTCCGTACCACCCTCAGACGAGTGGACAAGTAGAAGTTTCTAATAGGGAAATTAAGCACATTCTGGAGAAGACGGTAAACCCGTAGGAAAGATTGGTCATTGAGATTGAATGATGCTTTGTGGGCCTATAGAACAGCTTATAAGACACCAATTGGCATGTCCCCCTATCGTCTAGTGTATGGAAAGCCGTGCCATCTACCTGTGGAATTAGAACATCGTGCCTACTGGGCAATCAAAGAGCTGAACTTCTCTCTGGACGAAGCTGGAATTCAAAGGAAACTTCAACTCAACGAGTTGGAAGAATTGAGAAATGAGGCTTATGATAGTGCCAAGTTAATAAGCAGAAGATGAAGATGTTTCATGATAAGCGTATTCTGCGCAAATCCTTCACTCCTGGTCAGAAAGTTTGCTGTATGACTCCCGATTACATCTTTTTCCAGGAAAACTGCGTTCCAGATGGAAGGGTCCGTACCTAGTACGCACAGTTTTTCCTCATGGAGCTGTAGAGCTGGAGGATGTTCCAACAAGAACGTTTTCAAAGTCAACGGGCAGAGATTAAAGCCATTCCTTGACCATTCCACCCGACATTGAAACAACCAACCTGGAGGACCCGGTCTATGTGGACTAAACTGGTCCACTCTTTCCCTAAATAACCAAAAAGTTTTCCAAATGTTTCCCTAAAAACCAAAATTTTTCTTTTTCCCATCAAAACCAAATGTCTCCCGACAAAACCAAATTTTCCCAAAAAGTCCAATCCCATTAAAAACCAAATTTTCTTGTAGATAATGTGTTAGTTAAATTTCCTTTTGTATATATTTTGTGCTCATCCATTGTGACTCCTAATATGATGGATTTTTGCCTTGAATAACGGAGTTTTAATCGAGCTTTCGCCGTACAATCGGGTATTCTCTCTCCTTTTACTCTACTCAGCATGTTCCTCTTCATATGTTTTATAATTCTTTCCATATTTTGAAACATTGAGGACAATGTTTAGTTTAGGTTTGGGGGTATAGAGTAGATACCACGATAATATGCCATAATTGAAAACAAAACTTCTTTTTGAAAAAAAAAAAAAAAAAAAAAAATGAAAAATCATAAAAATGGAGCTCATTTACCTTGAAATGTTGACTCTTGTGCAAATATGTAATTATTAGGAGTCTTAGTCTAGATATTTAGGCACCCTGATTCTAGCACAATTCACATAGTGATAAGAAATTTGCACGCGCACGATCTACCAATACATGTATGGCCTCGATCTTCAAGGGTTTGATAGGAAGTTACGATTGCCAATCACTTTAGAATACTGAACGAAACTTGACTAGCTTGTTCTTTGGTTGGTTGGGATAGAAGGTGGAGGTTACATTAAGAAAGACAACCATCGAATTTAACTGGGTGCATCAAAAAGGGCTACCTCTTGCAAAGTGTCATGTAATTTTTGTTTCTTTTGTTATGTATCAAAAGTGTTTCAATTTTCAAAAAAAAAAAAAAAAAAAAAAAAAAAAAAAAAAAATATCAAAAAAGAAAAATACAAAAAATCAAGTATTTATCAATTCCATCTCTTGTTCCAAAAATAAAAGAGATAGTCAATGTAAATAAGAGTCATGAAATAGTCATTTTGTTGTTTCATTGTAATAAGCAAGGAGGGTGTATGCCATTGATGTACAACGCGAGTATTGTGAAATCCTCCAACTCATTCACAATTCTCGTAAAGTCCGGACAGCTAGCTAGATTTCGACCTGGTTCTTAGCCTGAGAAACTATCTCTTGGTGATTAGTAGTCATAACTTCAGATCTTTCTTTACACATGTGTAGATACACTTTACACTCTTATCACATGTCTTTTTGTTATCAGTGCTAGGATTGTGCCTTGATAGCTAGATTGACATCTCCATTTTGCTGTGAGCTTAACTGTTTTGCACATGTCACATTTGATGGAATCTGAGCTTATATTTTGACCTAGAACTTTGTAGGTACGTTCTAAGCAAACCTTCACGAGACTTCAACTCGTCCACTAGGGACACTTAGTGGTTTAAAAGGCTTAGTGCATACGCTAAATGCATTCGAGAGACCAGCGACAGTGGTATAGGTAGGATTTCCTTAGTTTTGTTTTACTTGAGGACAAGTAAAATTCAGGTTTGGGGGTATTTGATGAGTGCCAAATATGTATATATTTATCCCTTTTTGTTGGCATTTAACTCATCTTTTGTGCATTAATTCTACATTTTATCCCATATTCTGTATTTTCATTGTTTTCAAGAATAAATATTTTTCTTACTTAATTTTGCATTTTTAGGTAATAAATAAAGTCTGGATGACTTGCGGAGCGGAAAAGAGCTGAAGAGTAGTGAAAGCCGGAAGAATTACGCAAGGAAGCCGCAAAGAATGGAGCGCACGTCCAAAAAGCTAGGAATGGGCTCAAGAAGGAAGAATTGTTCTTAAAGAAGATATGGGCTTGGCATACCCAAGGCCCAAAACCCTTACCCAAACCCATTTTCTATATCCATACCCGCCTTCATTCTCAGCCGTTAGATCGGATCCATCTCATCATCCAATGGTCGCTTCTTCATCGTTCATCAAAATCTGAAGTCCCTGCAAAACACCATAGTACCTAAATTCCAAGCCTTCAGATTAGATCACATTTAGATCCTACGGTCGCTTCTTTGCCTGCTCATCAAATCTCGATACTTCCGCTTAACACTATAGCACCTAACCTCGATCTTCGCCGTTAACTTTGTTGTATTTCACAATCCAACGGTCGAAGTGATTCATCTCTCATACCACCGTTAGATCTACCAACCATCTTCACATCCAACGCGTCTCCTCGCTAGACATCAAAGTTTGATGAACCCGCTCAACACCTTAGCCATCGAACCCATCGACCTCAAGCCAAACACCCTCTTCTTCCCAAATCATTTTCTTTCCCCAAAACTTCTTCTCCACCACCATACCGCCTGCAACTCCACTGCCACCACCATCTCTTCCATCACCACCTCGAGCTTCACCATCTCCATTCTCTCGACCAAATCAGAGCCTTCACCATCATCCATCTCCCTAGTATTTCCCTTTCTTGTTCTTAGCATCAACCCTAGGTGCTACAGATAAGAAAGAGAAAAGCTAGGGCATCAGTAGACGCAATTGGGAGCAGTTCGAGCTGAGGAGGTGCAGAGGGAACATCAACAGGGCATGGGTCGAGCACAGGGGAGACAAATTCAGAAATCAGTGAGTTTAATTTGGAATTTAAAAATTAGGGTTTGCAAATTTGGGGATTTTCAATTTAGGGTTTGTAGAAATTTAGGGTGTTGTAACAAACTATAAATTGATGTTATGGGTGTTGTAGAAAAGCTCTCTGGGCTAGCCAGTGAACAATATTTTGAATAAATTTTCATTTTCCAATTTCTATTTTAGCAACAGTTGATTGTGTGTAACCTGTATGCATGTTGAATTTTAATTTAGTTTGTTGGATGAATGCTGTTGTTATACTCATGTCTAGCATGAGCTAATTCACTGCAACTAAGGCTCTGATGAAGCCTAGTGCACTGTTAGATGATGCATGGTTAGGGTAGCTTTCTTAATGCCTGTTTGCTTGAGCAATGGGAAGTACTCAGTGCTCTGGCATGCCTGTGATTGATTGTGCTGTCAAAAGACAGTCAATGCTAGGGGCATATCAGTGAGCAAGCTGATTTTCATCTCATTCTAGATGTATGCATAGGATTTCCAACTCAACCTAGATTTCATTGCTTGATTAGGGCACAAGGTGGATTCAATTGCCTTAGTAACTTCACACAATTCTGCATCTTTCTCCTTTTCTGTCACTGATTGCTCAATACCCTTGCCTTAGGCTGCTGCCTTTGTTTCACTACCACTCTAGATCATTGTCACTGTCACCATAGTTACTGCCCTTAGCTCACTGTAAACTTTAGCTAGGAAGACTTCTTGTATGCTCCCACTCCCTGTGGACAAACCCCTACTCATCCCTATACTATAAAATTTGGCCTTGTATACTTGCAAGTGTTTTGTGTGCTCCCCATTTTCACACCAAGTACCTCTTTCACTCCATGGTTAATTTCCAATAAATCGTTAATTAATTAGCAATTGATCGAAATTAGGGTTTTCGAATCCAAGCTTCATAATTCCAGATTCAAACACTAATAATTTACGTTGATACCCCCAAACTTATTATTTGCTAGTCCTCGAGAAAATTAAATAGAAAATAAAATCCTAACTCACTGTCGCAGGCATCGTCGATTGCATTTAGCGTATGCAATAAGCCTTTAAACCCCTAGGTGTCCCTAGTGGTCGAGTTATAGTCTCGGGAGGGCTTACTAGAGATATACCCACAAAACCTTTACTCCAGACCTTAGCTATCTACGCAGAACCTTGGAAGGCACTAAAGAATCTCCTTGGTTGACATACTTATTGACTACAGGAAAAAGTACCCTTATGCGAAATTCCAATTGATGTACACGAGTTTGCACTCAAGCATACTAAAATTCATATATAAGTGACAGAGCCCTACTCAGATAGTTGCACTATGGACATCATATTACGAGTCAAAACTAATCACATGGATAGATCAAGAAGATGGATATAGAAAAACATAGAAGATTTTGATGTTTACTAAGTGAATGGCGTTTCCCATATCTGTCTGAAGGCCTCCGCCAAAATGAACCTATCCTATTGGATTGAGATACTAGTCTGACTAATATCAACACACTGGCATATACAAGGGTACCAGTGGTCAATAACTTAAATCTAGATCAACAAACTGGCAAATACAAGGGAACCAGCAGTTGACTACACAGAACAATAACCATTTTTTTTATTATTATTATTTTTTTTATATATATATATTTTTTTTAACGGCATGAATAGATCTTTTTGATCCAAGCGCATGCTTCTTGTCAGCAGATTACACGATAGTTCCCACGGGTCCTGCATTCCAAGCTTGCTTAGGCGACGGAAACAGGGAGAACACACGCATATTGCTATCCAAGTGTTAATACTTATTCCGATTGGTCTAACTGGTCCGGTCTCTTTTTTTTTTGCATGGTATCTCAATCACTCTAATTCACCCTAGCATTGGTAACAACTTGAATCGTGGGCCCCACCTATCACTTAGGGAAACATAGTTTAAAAAACAAAATAAAATAAAAATAGAAGTGAAAAGGACTCAACGAGATATGGTGAAACTATCATGTTATTTCTAACACCTGAGCTCTGTGCTTTTATGAATAGACTCTTTAGATGTTTCCATCTAATCAGATTGGTTCCTCAACTCCTACAACCAAAATGCTTCCATCCACTTAGATTAGTTAGTGCAATCCTCAATAGGCATAAATTTCTAAGCTCTGGAGTTTATTTATTCATACTGCAACTAAAAAGTTTCTCCCATACCCCCAAACTTAAATCTAACATTGTCCTCAATGTTCTAAAGATGAAATTAAAAGCATGAACAAGGAGAAACTGTTACCATTTGAAGCAAAAGAGATAAGGAAAGATATTACCGTGTCGCATGAATGTTGGGTTACCTCCCAACAAGTGCTAAGTTTAAAGTCTTCAGCCAGACTAAGAAAGGATTAGTCACCTCATAGAATCATAAAGTAATAGCCGAAATTTTTGTGGGTCATCAAAACGAAATAGAGATGACCAAAGGAAACTGCAATAAACCAAGAACATGAACAAGACTAGCAACCCCTTACCTATTTTCCTGATTAAGATATCTATATCTAATTGTGGTTCAGGTTCAGGTTCTATAAAAGGGTCTAAATATATTTCTTTAGGCTGCAACTCCTCAAAATTGAGATCCGAATTATTAGGTCCTAGAGTCTGTAAATACTCAAATAAGAACTTAGAAGCACATAATAATAACCTAAATAATTGAGGATCCTCTAAGTCAATCAGGTTTGACTTACATAATTGACCACAGTGAGAGTAGTGGTCATTCTTAAGAAAATGTGTCGATTCTAATATCCTAAAGTAATTAGGTTTAGTCTCAGAACTTAATAATTGACACATTTGAAATTTATACGTTCCCACAATTGGTTGAAAAATATTTGGTGGGAAAACAAAGTCGATCTTAATATCATAGCCTTCTCTAACCTCATCAACCAGAGGATGGGTTTCTAACAACTGAAATTCCTTATGGACATTATGATGTTCGGGGAAGCGAGTATGAAGATAATCTTGTACGATGGTTGAGGCATTGATGTCAGGTCCCAAGTGAGGGAACTTTCTAAGAGTTAAAACACATGGAGAATGATAATCACCCCCAAACTTAGAGTGTTCAGTGTCTCTAGTTAGACTAGTCACAATCTCCCTAATTTCTAGGTCATCAGATTCCTGAAAATGGGCAATTGATTCTTCTAAGTCAGGTTCATCCTCATTAATCTCTACGACTTCATCTAAAACTATTGTTTCTAAATCGTACGACTCTAAAACAGTATTCTCAGGATAAAACCGTTCCTCGAAACCATCATCGATTACAGTTTCTAAATCGTTCGACTCGAAAACAGTAGTCTCAAGATAAACCGGTTCCTCTAAACCTTTATCGGATTCGTAAACAGGACATACTACATCGTCTAAAACGGGGGTATCTCTAGTCAAATCCTCGTCCTTTTGAATAGGTGAATAATTGTTAGAAAATTATTAGGATCTGAACTAGAAATAATATAATCATTATAAGGCTCAATTGGGGTAACAAATTCCTGATCACTATTCCCACATATTTCAGATTCTTCATCACCACTATCCTCATCATCATCATCATTGTAAAATGAAAATGGTTGAACCTCATCTAAAAAAGTAGTGTTACCAATTCTAACCTCGGCATCTTGATTATGAAAATTACTATCCTCAGTTTCAAGGGTATTATTGGAAACACTATATTGGAAATTAAGATTATTTCGAGAAATTCTTTCGTTCGTCTCAGCTATCAGCTTGAAGGATTCCTCTATAGAAAGTTTTCTTTCGTCATAAACTAAGTTATTCATCTTAGCGAACTTACGTGTCGACTCCTCTAATTTCCTGAGAGACTCTTCTAAAGGAGAAATATAAGGTTCACTCGTGGGTGCATTTTGTTTATTCATTTCTAACACAAACCTATTTGTATTCTCAGTTAATTGTTTGAGAGACTCTTCTAGAGGAAGAACAGGTTCAGAAGGATCATAATAGGGACTAGTTTTCAACATTTTTATTATATTGTCCAAAGACGAGGAACTAGTACTATAATAATCCTTATTTTCTTGCTCGTATGACCGGTGTGTGTGTGTGTGTGTATAGTAATTGGGCTCACCATGGTATGAGCCATAACCTTGAAAAGGTTGGCGTTCCCAAACACTATTCTCACTATGGTCATAATACTGATGATGTCCATAATCAAATTCGGGTCTATATTCATTGTATTGGCTTCTATCATACCAGTTCGACATTCTTAATTGCAAGGAAATTCTACACAATCACAAACAAGGCCGACTCGACTTCACCAAAGCAAACCTAAAGATTTCTAGCAAACAAAAAGCATGATGGCTCCATTTAGATTGTTTCTAGACTAGCTTCTATATCTCGAAGGGGAATTCGTTACAATTTGAGCAAACCCCTCTGGAATCAATCCGAGTCAAAGTAAGTTGAATCAAGGCGAGGGAAGCTCAGTGGAGCTTTGATACCCAAGGCCTCACCGGTTACAAGGCGGCGCAGTCACGCATTCAACTCACAGAAACCGTCAAGAACTTCGAAGTATGCTCAAAAGAGAAACCAATATTCTTCGAACGACTTTCCTATTAAGCTCGTTACCCTATAGGTCTCGTTCTAGTCAAAATTTTAGGATTAGGTTCGCGTTTGGTTTCGTGTTCCTAAGGCGGGCAAGAAGAGAACGGTGATGAAATCCGAACCCTTATCTTGTATTGGCCAGGCCTTGCCCTTTACTAGGAATTTAAAAACAATCCAAATTCGTCCTCAATCAATGAATCACCTTAAGGAATACAGTAACTCGCTTACAGGAGATTCGCGAGTGTTTCGATGGACTTACCTCCCATACCAGACGGGCGAAGAACCGCTGAAGTCGACTCGGAACACAACTCCTATGTCATGTATGAACCCGAGGGGCCGAGACGATATTGTAATCCTCGTCCTTCCCTGCAAACAGTTTATATTTAATCTTGACCCTTCCTTAGGGTTTAAAAATAATGTCCAAGAATGTCCAAAAAGTCCAAAAATAAAAATGTCCCAAAAAGGAAAAGAAAAATTACAAAAATAATACCCTATTTACAGTTTCTAAAAATAAAACAAAATAACTATATACAAAATATTCTTCTTTACTCCTTTCGGATTCCTCTTTTCTTCCCTTTTTTGGCGATGCTTTCCTTTTATAGCACTTTTTCTTTCCTTGTAGCTTCGCTCAAAATCTGCAAAGAATCAAAAAATACCAAAGGCGTAGAAGAGAACAAAAATTCTAAAAGAAATAAAATAAATCTAAAACCTAAAACCTAATACAAATCCGCGTCGGCGGCGCCAAAAATTGATGTAGTTTTGAAAGTGGTAGTAAAGTTCGTTCAACTCGGATTGTGTAAAGGTTTGATTTAAGAACTAAGAATAAAAATACTAAAAATATATTCACAAGTTTGTCACGAATATCGAGAGAGACTGAGACTCAGGATTCCACCAAATTCCATTCGTGCGACTCAAATAATAATTCCAATCAATTATAGTTCAAATAATAAAAATATGGACTCTTGTTCTTTGCCAAAAATAGATTTTTGAAAAGCAATGACTGTAAATCAAAAGCATGATGTATCAAAAATACATAGACCAAGCATACACCATCAAACGAAATCACACCCATTCAATAAAAATCATAAATCGATTAAAAATCAATGCAAATAGTCATAAAAGAATTATTAGAATTACCACATACTGAAATAGGGATTCCTCCATCATCCCAGTGTTGGGGTTTAGCTCATCATATTAATCACTTGCTCAAAATACATGTTTATAGCCCAAAAGTTGATTAAAAAGATGAAAAAGTATAAAACAGTGAATCTGCGACCAACAGAAGGCGTCCAGAAAAGAACGATAATAAAAGACTGCTGCTGAAGAATGATACTTCCTAACTGCTGTTGACGCTTCTGGAAATAAGTCTGTCCTTGGCGGTCCGTTCTTCCTTGTTCTTCAGGGTTCTTTAATGGAGGAACAGCAGCAGGAGAAATTCTGATGGTTTGATTTACGCCTCCTGTGGTGCTCTTCTCGGCCCCAAACTGTTCTACCCCCTTCTTGGGACCCTAAGAATCCTATTTATACACAAAAGGGTCATCAAATCTTTCCCAAATCGCTTCGAAATCTCTTCTTTCCTTCCTTGGAAGTCACGGCAATAATCTCTTCCCTAATTCGTTTCACGCGTTTCTGAGCTTTCCCACTTATCTCAAACTCTTCCTTAGATAGAATATAACCCTTTTGAACCAATTTCTTGCCTTTAATCTCTCTGAATATCCAAAAACGAACCAAACAGGGCATATTTCCTTATTTACTCTGCTTCCCTTTTCCGGCCATTCCAGCCCAATTCGATCGATACAATTGCTTCTAATGAACTTGTTAGGTCATATCAAGTTAAGCCCAACCAATTTACAGTGTTTAATCTCCTTGAAAACGCTTCAGAAATCGAAACTCAAATCTGCAGACGTGAAGAGTAACTTTCCCGCCAATTTTCTTCTTTTGAATTTGGGAAGGAAAGTGACCTCCCCCTTATCCAGTCCCGGTCTCCCTTTAGCACATGCCCGAAATGGGTTACCCCTTATCCAAAGCGAGAGTCCGAATAGCAAATGTCCTCCCAGGTGCCTTTAACAACTTTTCGAGCCAATTTCGCCGCAAAAGCTTATTTCTCCAAAATACCTATAAAGACAAAAAATAACCAAAATAAGTACAAAATCGAGCACTAAAAATATATACAATTGAGATAATATAAGACACAAAAATGTGCCTATCAGTTGATCCCATGATCAATATTTTAATTAATTATACTTGGATCAACTGCCAGTATTTTAATTTAATATTTTATTTTGGTCCTGCTACCAATAATTCATCAAACAAGCAACATTTGCTCAATCTAAGGAATATTGGTTCAATTATCAATATTCAACGATTCATCAAATGAGCAATATTTGCTCACCTTAACTATCAACATTTACTTGAGGATTATACCTCTGTCTCAACAGACACGTTCAATTCATGAGTCTCGGAACATTTGCAAATCACGTTCGACTCAGCAATACAAGGACTCATCGTCCCATGAAGTCAACAACTCACTAACTAAATACAGGTCTTCCTTGCAGATACCATAATCACGAGACATCAATTGTGTCACATGGGGGGATATTAACTAGGGTTTTGGTATGGCGGTCTACAACACGTGTGTTCATACACACGACGAGAATGCGAGCAAGTCGTGCAATCAGTTGGAGAAGTTAGCAAAGTATTGGATGGAAAATCAACCAAGTCTCCGCATGGTGAGCAACTGGTTTTAACATGATTTCCATTTCCCAACTCTTTGACTCCAGCAACTGTCACACTTCATGGGATAAATATGTTTACATTTATAGCAATATAAATAAGTCTCTGAATCATGGATGAAAAACAAGACAATATGACGTCAAATAGATAACAAGAGATTAACAACTCAACGTCTGAGCAATTACTCTCAACATAAAAAATTCAATCAATCAGAGCTTATCTTATTTATTTATGCAAAATATACAACACACCTACAATCTTCGACACCATTGATCTCACACATTTCCCATCTTCCCTCCTAAAAATCGACCCATCCTCTTTTGTGACCGAATTAACTGTAGAACGACCATTGTCTTGGTTTAGGCCGAAGTCTTACAGATTGATCTGTCGAATTCAAAGCACTCCCTTTTGCAGTGCATCTGTGTGAGGTTTGACAGTTCACTCGGTTCAAGGAGTTTCCTCCGCACGGTCGTCTCCTTAATTCCGTAAAAACCAGCAACTCGTTTTGCCGCATCTACAGATTGGCGACCACAGTGGGAGATCATTGTCTCGGATGAAATATCAATTATCAAAAAGATGATATATCTTAGGTCTGGTTCAGTTACCAATCCGGGTTCAACAACCGACCCTAACATTGCAAGCTCTAGTGGTACCGCTAATACAACTCCTTCGGCGTCACCTGTCATTACTATTCCTCCGAGTACCGGTGCTCCAGTGATCACCCCTGCAAGTGATGGTACTGGTACCATCATTAATCCTATCTTAGGACGGTCTCCTGAATAAATTAGATAAAATCCCCCTACCATAATTGATCTCATGAAGGTGCAAGATACTCTTGCCAAGAACCAGACCGACATGGCTGCCGCTCAGACGAAACTATGCAATTATCTCAAGACTCTTACAGAAAAGATGTCGGAGAAAACTCAACATAAAGGAAAAGCTAAAGAAGTATCTTCAGACGCTGATCTTGAAGTCACTCCAATCCATGTGGTAGAGGATGAGAAAGTTCCTAAGGCTACAGACAATCTACCTGCAAAAGAACCATCCAGTTTCATCACTCGTGAAGGCCTGGAACGCCTTTTAGAGGATCGTGGAAAAGACAAGACGCCTTTTGTCCACCGTCACCAACCTCCATACCCTGCTGCTACACAAAGGATTCCTCTGCCAAAAGGTTACACTTATCCAACATTCACGCTTTATGATGGAACGGGCAATACTCAAGAACATATTTATCGATCTCTAGAAGCATTGGGTGAACATGAGCACAACCATATTGTCCATCTGAAGGAATTTTCAAAGTCTCTGAAAGGCAGAGCATATACCTGGTACAAGAACATAGCACCAGGAAATATCAAAAGTTGGGGAGAAATGGTTAATGCTTTCTACATAAAGTATTTCTTCTTTTCAGAACAAATCACCCTCTCTGATCTCGGAAGGATGTTTCAAAGGAGCAACGGACATCCTAACGATTATGTGAAAAGGTTCAGAGTTCAAGCTTTGGACTGTCATGATCAAAATGTCACAGAGCAACAACTCGTGGACTTGTGAATAAATGGAATGATTCCAGTCTACAGAGCTTTATTGGAAAATCTCAGGTTCCAGACTTTTTCAGAACTTCATGAAGTAGCTAAGAGATATGCAATTACTGCACTTGCTTTATTGGAGAGAGCTAAAACTACAAAATCTAACGAACCACGAGAAACTCGAGGTAGCAGACGTTTAATCAACAAACAGTACAACCTCCAAACTTCCACAAATTTTGTTGCAGTAGGGAGCAAACGAAAAGACGAGCCGCAACGTAATCCTACTTCTCCGACCCCTTCGAAAGCACAAAGGAAAGATAATCAAACTAGAGATGCACAAGCTCCTACCCAACGCGCAGGAGCTGATCAAGAAGCACCTAATTTCCCTTTTCCCATCAAATAAGTGATTGAATTATTAGATTTATGGGTTCAAGACGGTGCAATCAAGTTACCATATGTCAAGAAAGAACCAACTGAAGAAGACATGGAAAATCCTCGTTATTGTCGCTTTGATAGATTCATCAATCATCCCACAAAGGACTGCAGAACCTTGAAGCACATCTTCCAAGAGAAAGTCGAATCATGAGAACTTAGCTTGGGGACTGAAGGAGTGCACAGGGACCCTCTCATGGTCAAAACTTTCACATTCTCTGAACCACCCGTCAAAAGAAGCAGTTCAATCATTAATAGAGCATGTCTGCGAATTGTTGTACTTATCAATGGCTCAAAGAAAAGACATGTTTGCTGCACTGAATCACATCGTGTCAGGGAAGCGTTTATTGATCCAGGAAACACTTCGTTGAGCCTCCAGCAACAGACAAAGAAATGTACGACTGGGGACTTCTCACCACAGTCCATCTCAAATGAAACGAGTTCAAACAAGCGCTGATAGATATTGGCACTGCTGTCAATATTATCCCTCTAAAGACTCTCAGAGCTACTGGTATCACATGAGTAGAAGCCATTCATGCTCCAATATCAATCATGGATCACGAAGGGACGCTCAGAGATGCTTACGGTCATATTACTCTCAAGGTAAACGTAAACTCATCCTGGACAAAAAAAAAAGAAATTTACATAATCCGAGAAGATCCAAGATATGATATGATCCTTGGACGTACGTGGATTCATGCCGGAAAGGTAACCCCAAAGCCTTCAATTTTACATTTCTCTGTTGAAGAAACCTCTGTTTTGGAAGAAGAAAAAGATGATATTTCACCGTTCGAGTATCTGAAAGAGGTCAAAGCCTTGACAGAGCTGACGCAAAAGCCTGAAGAAAATGCTAATGCTTTCATCAAAAGGTTTCGCGATCAGGAAAGTCTTATTCCTCATTAGTTTTCAAACATGCTGCTTTAGTTCGAGGGCTTTACTCCACCAACAACTTAGCTATTGCAAAAATCTATGAATGGATAACCTCGCGTCAACAATATTTCACCAAGTGGTTAGACGCGAAACCTCTTTGAATCGAGTCTCTCACTAATACGGTCATTGCTGAAATAATGGCTGAATTCAACAAACAGTATCCCAAATATTCTCTTTTATACGAGCATCCACATGTGCCGCAAGATTGGAAGGCTTCAATAGCATGGATTCCACTGCACAGAGAGTTCCAAACCAACATAAGATACTCATGGCAGGGATAATCAAGTCTAACAAGTTACAGGAAGGAGATTTAGTTCTCAAGGCAACTAAGTGTAATTTTCATTCTGCAAAGAACTCCAACTGGGAAGGACATTTTATGATCTCTAAGTATGTTGCTGGTGGATACTATAAATTAATCAACACGGACAACAAGGAGAGTGTGGCCGTGATACACGATAATTGGCTCAAGACCTTTGACATTCTAAGGTTTTGGATATTCGAGGTACTGGATGTTCAAGGCACGAACGTCCAAAATATTTGGCATTTAGAATTTTCTTTTATTGTATTCCAATTCCTCAAAAATGTTTCCAATACTTGCATTCAGTAATTTAAATCCAGCAATTTATCAAAATTAAGTTTACTTAACGAAAATCTATATCAAATCCAAAGAAAATCCTCAATCATATACTTATCCAAAACCAATCAAAACCGAAAATAAAACCTCATATCTCTCAGAAGTTCAGAATTTCAAGAGATAATGGAAAAGAAATAAAAGAAAATCATCAAAAAAAGTTTTTTGTTCCTCTACATCCTTCAAGACTTGTAAAGCCACCTTCTCCATGTTCAGCTCCTCAGTAAATCTAGCAATCTTGTCTTCCTTTTCCATCACAACATCATTGGTAAAGGGTGTGTTATTCTAACATGAATACTTGATGGCCTGCATCTTCTTAAGGAGCCACTTCACATTGAAGTCGAGTCTCTCAGAATTCTCCAAGTTGAACTCCCAATCAAAGAGTACATCTTGAGTAATAATATTTCTAACCCTGGTACATATATCATTTATAAGACGCACGATAACACTCACTTGCATTGTTAAAATATAATCACGTCTAGAGTCTTTGGCAAGGACGATGTGACCGAACTTCCTGCAGATTCTCTCGTACAAGCCTGCATATTCAATAGGAACACTGAATCCACCAACTAGTTCATGGTATGGGAGTGATGCATCGAATGGAAGGTCAAAAGAAACTCATGCGCTCGGATATCCATGCACCACTATATGATTCTCAATTACTGGAGCAACTTCTACAGTCATGGCAACAGTTTCTTCTACTCGTGGTTCAACTTCTTCTGCCACCGAAGCAACAACAATTGAGGTTTCATTTTATTTAACAAAATAAGCAGAAAATCCCTCACGACTTTAAAGTACAGAGATGGTTTTTTCTTCATAAATAACCCCACGGTTGCTCGAGTCATCATTATTGGCTCCTTCATTCTCAACTCGGTATTTGGCATATAATATGAAGATTACATGAGATTAGAGCCATTCAAACATGAAACTGAGAAGAAATCATAGCATCTAAATAAACTAATGATATTTAAGTTCTTTATTTTACATGCTAGACATCAGCAAATAACGTGAAAGTCACGAAAACATGTTTTACAACAAGTTCGTCTGAGGAGATTTTACACTTCCATGTATAAGACGACAAACTGGGAGTAATTGGTAAAGAATCAATGGTTTATTTATAGACCATTCTCTTAGTATGGATGTTATCTACAACATATCAAAATTTCATAGCAATTGAATGAAAGAGCAATGAGATGTGGTCAAAATATTGGACTACATGACAGCTGAAAATTTTCTGGAAATCTCCTAGAAGTTTACTGTTTCGCTGATTTCAGCCCCTAAACGCGCTCAAAAATCTAAAATCTTCCTACTCTGAGCTTGGAAATTTCTTGGGAATAAGGATACATGGTAATATTGCGAAAATCTGACATCGTATGAAGATTCTACAGTGTTTTTGCTAAAAGGCTGAATTCTGGAAATTTCTGGTGACGTATCTCGTCGAAACTTTTCGTATATTCACATGAAATCTTATTCATTCATTCATAAATCAATTTTTTTTTACTTATACGGATAAAATCCAAGAGAAATACTTACTTGGGTGGTCTCTGAAGCGTTCAAGAAACCTGAATTGCCCGTATCAACATCAGGAGCACCATTGCTTTCTTTCGGTTTTGAGCTATGGGAATATTATTTATCGCCATTTTACGAAGATGAAAGAACATGACCAGTACTCTCCACTTCCATGAAACATCCTCCTGGATATATTCTCAACAATTAGCATTTTTTCTACAAAGCATTATGATTGGTCATACGAACAAATACTTACTGCTTCTTCTTTATCACTCAAGTCTGAAGCTGTTTGCCCAGCAGAGAACTGAAGACCGTCAATATTTGATGGAGTGAAGTTCTGCAACAGAATAACAAATATTCATTTTCTAATCTTAATAATGCAGATGAGAAAAAGTCACAACAAAAGAAGTACTAACAACTCACCAAAGAAACAACTTGGTACTTTATGGTGTTGGACCACAATTTATAATTCTTTCTCCTGCATTCTCCGCCATGTACAGTTGCTTCAGTTTCAGAGAGGTCTACATCAACTCGAGGTCTTACATTACGACCATCGTGCGAAATTTTTTTGATACAACAATCAAAACACAATTGTCATAATTTTATGAGGATTGTACAAATGATACTTACTTGTGAACATCCTAGAGATGTTTTTCGGTTATTACCACCAGGGAAATGCTTCAGCCTTGGTCGAGTAGCAATCATCTCAGCAGAAGGAGGATCCTTCACCAAAGGTTGATCAACCGACACGAAATAGATTAAACGCCCAAGTTGTTGATCCTGAAAGTTTATGTAACATGTAGTTACATATGTAATTTTCTCAGATTTAGGGAACCAGTATGCACTCCCTTCCACATGTGTGCAGTCTAAACGGGTCATGAGCTGTTCAACCGATGGTTTCCTTCTTCGAAAAGTCGGAACACACTGATCCATACCCATTTGCCGAGCTGCCCTATCAATATTGTATTCTTCCACCGAGAATTCTCCATGTATTGTTGATAATAGGTAACCATGAGTACAACTCATCATAAAAGACTTTTCGCGGTCGCTTAAATCAGCACCAGATTTCAAAGGCGTACTTTCTTCAGCATTGGAAGTAGTCATCTGGAAATATAAGGAGGAATTGACACCCATGGATGGAATTTGAATTCAGATTCACGGTCTAAAACATCATAGAAGTAGGTCTTGAGTCGAGGCTACTTTGTAGACCAACGCATGATCCTGGCACTGTCCCTCTCAGAGAAAACATGACGAGCATCAGCATTCTATCCTTGCAAGATAGTACGTGGAATGGGTGCATAATTCTTGAAACGTTCCTACATCAAGGCTTAAAGAAACATTGTATTGGCATAGCATTCAATCTTCATAAAGTCATTCGAGATGCTGGAGTCTATAATCAAGGAGTCTAAGTTAGAGTACAAAAAACCCAAGAACATACTACCTATTGGGAGTTACTCACTCTGAGCCATCTTAATGGAAAAGGAAATCATGAACGGCTTCAAAAAAATTCCAGTATCTTCAAATACATCTTTAGACAACCATAAACACAAGAAAGCAGCAATAGAAAACGTATCGTCGATAGGCTAGTCAAGAGGAGTGTCTCTCGTCCACTAATGTATTAACCAGTGAGCATAAAAACCTTTGCTTCCGGATACCTTATTAATTTCCTCCTTTGCAGATGTCAAGATGTTAGAGATCGTTGTTTCCTCTGCTGAAAGACTTTCAGGAAGGTTACCCGTGATCGGAAGATGCAACAATGAAACTACATCCTCTAAGGTGACGGTAAAGTCTCCACATCTGCATATGAAAGTGTAAGTTGGAATGCACCAACGAGAAAGTAGAGCTACCATACCTCGCACATCATGAAAAATAAACAAGTCTCCAAAGGCTTGGATAGCCCGTGTTATTTGTGCATCATGCAGCATGACTCGAACACGAGGAAAAACCAGCATATACCTCTCCCATGCAGAAAACTTCTCTAAAGGTCGTCGAGAAAGCTTGAATTCAATGATTGACGCATAAAAATATCCTCGTTCAAGACAGAACCGAATGGCTTCTTTCGGAGTCATCAATTTTTTCTGAGTAACCTCTCTAGGATTTATCAGAAGACGAAATGCTGGATTTCTGAGACGCTTTTCAGGTCCTTGAGCCACAAAGAATGCATCCTTTATATTTGGAACATTCTTGATTCCAGGTGTTTCATATTCCTCCTCACCAATAGAAGTCTCATCCATGCATGTATCATCTCTGGAGACATCGTTTTCTAGAGAGTCAGATATCCTTGCGAAGTAGTTGTAACATGCACACAATACTCTACTTCAGTATATTATCCATACAAGAGGCAAACTTCAGACAAGATGATGGGATTATGCACACGGAAAAACATCTACGAAAATGGTAATTCTTAACTCTTACTTTTTTACGATTCCACTAACAATAGTGATTGTAATGCAAGAGTTAACACTTCAAAACTTTCTCTCTTATTCGAACCTACAAAAGACAAGCAAAACTCAGATTTTCATAAAATCATGAATACTTCTAGTGTCTGAACATTAACCACTGAATTTTGAAAACTAAACAATATTTCATCATAAATAATTGTTTACTTTTAAATACTACTCAAAAATCAAATTCTGATTTCCAAAGAAAATAATATATATATGTAAAAAATTTACTCATGTAAATTAGAAAAAAATATATTTTTTGACCTAAGCAATGCTTACGTAAATAAAATTCGTGGATATTCCACGGTTTCATCAAAACAATAATTCGTGAACATGCCACGGTTTTATAAAAATCTTTTCCTTCGTACGATCATCCGTCTTTGAAACGAGGGTTTATTTCGATTTTGTGAAAGCTCACATATTTTAAGATAAAGTTTTGGTTTCCATGAAAGCTCCTAAACAAAATTTTATCACAAGACACAAGTCTATATGTTAGAGAATTGCTCGGTCGAACTCGCATGCGTTGCTATCTCAAGCATGTTTGTCAATGTTAGTGAACAAAACTATAAGTCTTGATTACTAGCCTATTAGAGCTAAAGGTCTCGGACTAGGATAGAAAGTGTAGTTGAGATCAAGACTCCATGGAAATCATCATACAAGACGAAGGAATACTCAAGGAAATGGTGGATATTCATCGACTAAAAGGTATGTGGAGACTTGAACTTATCTATCACTCAAAAGTCTATTTATCTCCTACTCTTGAGACAAAAGTCGTTTTGGTATATAGACTTTCACTATACACATTTGCTATTTCGATCCGAGTTTACCTCGTCTATCTATTTCTCGAAAGTTTTGTTGGTAAGCTTTCTCTTTAGCCAAATTCATCTTTACCAAGTGACGAAAGTCATGTTATGTTTCAATCACTTTGAAAATTGCTCTGACGAAAAATGGAATGTGAATAACGACTATATAACGTTCTCTGAGAATGTTTCAATGATTGAAATGAGAGTTTAGATTACATAACCATTGGTGGATATAAGCGTTATTGTGGAAACACATATATGCATAAGTTATATTCGGTTAGAGCATATCTCGGTCAAACTCGCATGCGTTGCTATGTCAAGCATGTTTCTCAATGTTAGTGATCAAAACTATAAGTCTTGATTTCTAGTCTCTTATAGCTAATTCTCGGACTAGGATGGTAAGTGCAGTTGAGCTCAAGGACTTCATGGCGTTTCATCATACAAGTAAAAGATTTATTCAAGGAACCGGTGGAACTTCACGACTAAAAGGTATGTAGAGACTTGAACTTATCTGTCACTCAAAAGTCTATCTATTGTATCTCCTACTCTTTGAGACAAAAGTCGTATGCTATATATATATATATATATATACTAGATCATTCATATTTGGTATTTTGAGCCGAGTATACCTCGCCTATGTATATCTCGAAATATGTGTTGGTAAGCTTTTCGCTTCGACCAAGTTTATCTTGCATAGAGACGAAAGTAATGATAAGTTTCAATCACTTTGAAAATTGGTCTGACGAAAAATGGTTTGTGAATAAAAAAATATATAACGTGTTCTCTAAGAATGTTTCAATGATTGAAATGAGAGTTTAGACAATATAACCAATGTATTCCTTGAACCTAAGTCTGCGAACTTTGTTGATCAAGAGAACCGGAGAAGTGCGTGAGCCCAGTTCGCGAACTTGAGTAGGTTTTCTTGAACTCATCTTTATTTAAACAAGGATGCTTTTGCAAACCGTGGCTATAAAGTCCATGAACCGATTCGAGTGAATCAAATCGTTTATGCTTCAATTGTGTCTTGTGTAATTACATAATATTTCCTTGCAGCTGAACAACTCTCTAATTAGTTCATTTGAACTAGTTATGGTAAAGAAGAACATATTTGGTATGAAATACTCATATGGTTAACCTTTTGGTTAGACTATTGTTGAACCCACAATGTACACGTTTGGGTGCGGTTAACAAACCTAGAAGAGTACAGTCATTTGTCTATGACAAGCTAAGTTTTCGATCTAACAGTTGAGAAATATTAGCTTGGATCTAAATCAGGTTTTTATCTAACGGTGGATATTGATTGATTTGTAACTAAGTCAAAATCCTGATTTTAAAGACTATATAAGGGGACATCTAACAACTCTACAAACTAATCCCCACACGTCCGTGTGATACAAGTTTGCGTGCTAGAGTCGATTCTCCTTTAACCTTTGGTTTTCTTCTTCTAAAACCAGGTTAACGACTTAAAGACTTCATTGGGATTGTGAAGCCATACCGATACTACTTTTATCGTAGTTGCGTGATCTGATCTTGCATCTTCTATCGTACGAGTACAATCATATTTATTGGCTTGAGATCGTGAGAGTTCTCCGATAGGCAAGATATAAAAGGTAATCACAAACACCTTTGTCTCATTGTTTGTGATTCCACGACATCTTGTTTCGCTACCATACGATTAAGATTGTTGTGAGGTGATTGATTAATCTAGGTTGTTCTTCGGGTATATAAGAGCGGGTTATGAATTTGTTTCTGTTCACCTTGATTATTATCAAAAGACAGAACAAACTCTTTTAAGGTTTATCTGTGGGAGACATATTTATCCTTTGATAAACTTTTCTGTGTGAGACAGATTTGTTTATTGTTAAAGCTTGCGATTTTGGATCGTAGCAACTCGTAGTTGTGGGTGAGATCATCTAAGGGAATCAGAGGCGTAGGGAGTGCAATTGTACCTTGGATCATTGGGAGACTGATTAAGGTTCATCTACGGTCCAGTCCGAAGTTAGCTTGGAGTAGGCTAGTGTCTGTAGCGGATTAATACAGTGTGTATTCAATCTGGACTAGGTCCCGGGAATTTTCTGCATTTGCGGTTTCCTCGTTAACAAAACTACTGGTGTCTGTGTTATTTTTATTTCCGCATTATATATGTTATATAATTGAAATAATACAGGTTGTGCGTTGTGATCATCAATTTGTATAATCCGACCTTTGCTTGTTGATTATCATTGATTGATCCTTGGACATTGGTCTTTGGTACCTTCCAAGTTATTCCTTGTGTTTGATTATAGACTCGGTGATTTCTATTAGCTTGAGTAAATCAAAACAAGAGAAAGATATTAACTCCTTGATATACTTTTACCTAGATTGAGTTTGACTGGCTAGTTTTTCTCTATAAAGTATTTTCGGAGTTAATCCATACAGATTGCTAAGAGAAATATTGGGTGGTGTAGTTAGACCCCACTCTTTCAATTGGTATCAAAGTAGGCAAACACGTTTATACCTTACAAGTCTGTGTTTGTAGCGATCTGACTTTATGGACAGAGGTGCTATCTCTATTAACGTACCACCAGTCTTTGATGGTTCTAATTACTTATGGTGTAAATTTTTTATGCGAGATTTTATTCAAGCACGTGATTTTCAATCATGGGCATATGTTATCAATGGCTATGTTGCTCCCGTTGTGGTAGTTGGAGACGAAAGCGTTCCCAAACCTATTGGTGAATACACTCCTGTCGAGATAAATACTGCAAAGCAAAATTCCGACGATTTGAATACAATTATACATGCCATTTCCCCAAGTCTTCAGCACCATGTGACAAACTGCACTAGGTCTAAAGATGCTTGGGATATCTTAGAAACCATATTTGAAGGAAACTCCAGTGAAAAGGAATCTAGGCTTCAAAACCTTAATTCTGATTGGGAGAACCTCTGTATGACAGATGAAGATACATTTGATGAGTTTAATCACAGAGTGTCTGAAATTGTTAATGCATCTTTTGCATTGAGTAAGACTATTCCTGAAAAGGACATTGTGATGAAAATTCTCATATCACTGGCATCTAGATACGAGTATAAGAAGCATTCCATCGTTGAGGGAAATAACCTTGATAATATTTCCAGGAACACCTTGGTTGGAAATCTAAAGATATTTGATCATGAGCATACATCCAAAATCGGAAAGGATGTTTCCTTTAAAGCACAGAAAAACACTAAGTTACTTAATAAGAGTAAAAGTGTTTGTCTCTGAAGATGATCAGTGTGAGGGAGATTTTTCGGATGAAGATCTTGAAAAATCAGTCTCCTTGATCGCAAGACAGTTTAGGGATCTTCTTTTGAATAAAAGTAAATGGTTTTCAAGAGACAAACCTAGGTCATTAGATAAACCTCACAATTGCATACCTCCTAAAAACAGGGATGCTGACGAGGCTGATGACGAGGATATGCCTCAGTGCTTTAAGTGTAAAGTTTTTGGTCATTTTGCAAACGAGTGTCCAAATCGTAGAAAATACACTGGAACCAAAGGTCTTGCTGTAACACCTGATGAGATGTCTGATATCTATGATTCTGATGAAGATAGGAAATCAAGTGTTGGTCTTCTATGTGAGAATATTGATTTTGATAATTGTAGTAATGCATATATCAACCTTGATGGGTTCAGTGAAGAAGATAAGCCAATAAAGCTGGAAGAATCAATTGACCCATCCTTTGGAAACTCTGTTTGTGATGTTTCAAGATCTACTATGTGTTTTGCTGCTGTCGCACCACAGATACCTGAACATTATCCTAGATTGACGTGCTCGTTTTGTTCTCAGAAGGGTCATGAACTATCAAGATGTTATAAGTACAAAAATCAATTGAGGCATGCCAACAAACTTCAACGAAGAGCGAATCATTTAGAAAGAAAGCTTAAACTTGCTCAGAAGACCGCTGAGGTATGTATGATTTTATCTTCGTCTAAGAAGTCAGTTTCCAAAACAACACCATTTGACAAGAAAGTATGGTCAAATCGTTTTGATAGACAGAGGCCAGAGGATTCCTCTCAAGAGGAAATTGGTGGACAAATTATTGCTTACCACAGAACAAATTAATTGTGTTGATTGGTAAATCTTGTCTCATGTGCCTGATCAAAAGAGACAAGGTTGTGAACGCACAAGATTTAGGAAATTTTTTTTCTTAGGTTTGTTCTCTTCTGTCTATCAAATAAAAATAAGGGTTATTATCGAAAATTCTACCTTTTATAGGGATTAGAGTTGAATGTCCACGAACCTGTTTAAAGGTTTCGAACCCTACATTCCTTTTTCCTCTTTGATATTCTTTTTATATCAAGACTGCTTGTTGAGATTGTGAGTTCCACTCACAAAAATCAGTTGGTTATAACTGTTCTCAAAGCATCATGTCTTTGGAAGGAAAAGATGTCAACATGATTGTTAAGCCATCAATCATGGAAAAACAGAAATATCCAGTAACTTCGTCCTTGAAAAGAAAAAAAGAGGAATACAAGAAAGCCAAGGGATGTCCCTTCTAACTCTCAGAAGTTTTACGATGTTTTTGATGATTTGAAGGAAGTAAGAAAGGAGATTCGTGATATAAAGGCTTGCGTTTTAAGATCTTTGAAAATTCAAAAATCCCCGGTTCGACATAATTCGCCAAGGCGGTTTGTTGATATCACCTCCTATCTTCACGAACCTTATGTTCCAATGGATGTTGACAACACGGAGTTCGGGAATGATAAAGAATTTCTCAAAGATATTGTTGCCTAGTATGTCTTCTTTTTGGCTTAGTTGGAAGAATAACTAGTGCTTTGAATAACAATGATTGTGACTATACATAGCTATTATTTTCATCTTCTTATGTTTATTTTTTAGGTTTGTTGGTTTTAAATTCTCAAAACATTTGGAGGATGATGTTTTGCAGTATTTAATCTTTATGATTTGTTATCTTGCAACTTGTTATGGGATTTTGGTGTTTACGTTCGTGAACTATGTTGTCCCATATTTTGTCAAAAGTAAAGTCGTTCATGATTGGTACTCATGTATTGATTTAAAGGATGAATAGACTTTTGACAAACACATAAGTTAAGCATATATTGTCAATTCTTTGATAGAAGATAGGTTAAAATCTTTTGTGTGCAAGGATGATTTCTATTAAATATCGTTATGCAAATAGTGATGAAAGATAGAATGAATCCTTGTGGTTTCCATGGTATTGATCTTCATTGATCCATTTTTTTATGTATTACTGTGAGCCTCCGTAATGTGTCTTATGTTGAGTAGGATACGACTAAGTTGATTAATTTTTGATTAGCTTGGTTGGTTTTTCCGTAAGGTACTTTAGGTTGATCATTTGGAACTAAACTAATCATCTTTTGGTTATATAGTTATTGCTTCATAAGTTCTCTTATGTCGAGCAAAATAAATGACAATTAAATTGATTACGTTTGTGATTAGTTTGGTTATGCATTCCAATTAGATTAATTATGGGTTCTCTTGTAATTAGTCTAGTTGAGTGTTCATATATTCCGTAAGATTCCTCTTGTGTTGAGTATTTGAATGATTAATCCAATCACACTCTTGTATGGTTATCTTAGTCGTGCTTCCGTAAGTTTACTTATGTTGAGCCAAATCAATTAAATTGATCACCTGTGGTTAATTTGATTACATATACCGATTAAATTAATCATGGGTTTACTTGTGATTAATTTGATTGAGTTTTTGGATTTAAAAATCATTCACATGGTTTTGGTGTCCAGTAAAAATCCTCTGTTTCTCTCGAAATTAAGGTCGCTCGTTGTTGTTCCTTTGGGAATGACAACCAATGGGGGAGATTTCTTTTGAACTTGTGCTTAATGGTCATATCTTGAGGCGTATGTGGCTGTGGAATTTTAGAGGGGTTATCTTATTTCTTTAAACTACTTGATGAATGCTCTTAGCTTCGGCTATATGATTGCATCTAAATAAGTTGATGTGTGTTCTTTATTTTGGTCATGAAATGTATCTCACAAAAATTTCATTATGATCCCGTTATTTTTACCTTTGCCAATATTATTGACAAAAAGGGGGAGAATTAATACGTAGTTCACACTACAAATACATATGGTTTTCGGATCATTGTGTAAGGGGGAGTGGTTCCTGTGATTGAGATGGAGTATTGAATAAGGGGGCGTGATACATATCACCATAGTATTATTGTTGAAGTTGTGATACAAGTGAACTTTGACACTGTGTAATAATACTATGACACTGTATAACAATGATTGAGAATTATGTTTTCTCATTGTTATAGCTACGGATCTTCAACAACGGTTATGCTAAACTTACAACCTTTGGATCATTGGAGTACTTAGAAGAGGCGAAGATTTCGAGTATCGTTGAAGATTAGACTTATGGAATAGGAGCTACTAAAGTTTCATTATCGTTTTTGTATTCCATATGTATTGAAAGTTTTATCACTAAAATTGACAAAGAGGGAGATTGTTAGAGCACTACTCGGTCAAACTCACATGCGTTGCTATATCAAGCATGTTTGTCAATGTTAGTAATCAAAACTATAAGTCTTGATTTCTAGTCTATTATAACTAAGTCTTGGACTAAGATAGTAAGTTCAATTGAGCTCAAGGACTTCATGTCGTTTCATCATACAAGTAGAATATCTATTCAAGGAACCGGTGGAACTTCTCGACTAAAGGTATGTGGAGACTTGAACTTATCTGTCACTCAAAAGTCTATCTATTTTATCTCGTACTCTTTGAGACAAAATTCGTATGCTATATATATAGACTACATCATACACATTTGATATTTCGACCCGAGATTACCTCGCCTATCTATATCTCGAAATATGTGTTGGTAAGCTTTTCGCTTCGACCAATTTTATCTTTGCATAGTGACGAAAGTCATGATAGGTTTCAATCACTTTGAAAAATTTTCTGACGAAAAATAGTTTGTGAATGACAAACTATATAACGTTCTCTGAGAATGTTTCAATGATTGAAATGAGACTTTAGACTATATAACCAATGTATTCCTTGAACTGAAGTCTGCGAACTTTGTTGATCAAGAGAACCGGAGAAGTGCTTGAGCCAAGTCCGCGAACCCAGTCCACGAACTGGCGGAAGTTCTTATCCGAGAATATCCGCTCGAGTTTGATAACTCCATCCGGGAACTTATGTCCGCGAACCCAGTCCGCGAACTTGACTAGGTTATGTCTAAAAATGATTGTTGTTGAACTCATCTTTAATTAACTAAGGAAGTGAATCAAATCGTTTTTGCTTCAATTGTGTCTTGTGTAAGTACATAATATTTCCTTGCAATTTAACAACTCTTTATCATTTGAGTCATTTGAACTAGTTATGGTGAAGAAGAACATGGTTGGTATGAAATGCTCATATGGTTAACCTTTCAGTTAGACTATTGTTGAACCAACAATGTACACATTTGGGTGCGGTTAACAAACCTAGAAGCGTACAATCATTTGTGTAAGACAAGCTAAGTTTTCAATCTAACGGTTGAGAAATATTAGCTTGGATCTAAATCAGGTTTTTATCTACCGATAGATATTGATTGCTTTGTAACTAAGTCAAAATCCTGATTTTAAAGACTATATAAGGGGACATCTAGAAACTCTACAAACTAATCCCCACACGTTCATGTGATACTAGTTTGCGTGCTAGAGTCGATTCTCCTTTAACCTTTGGTTTTCTTCTTCTAAAACCAGGTTAACGACTTAAAGACTTCTTTGGGATTGTGAAGCCAGACCGATACTACTTTTATCGTAGTTGTGTGATTTGATCTTGCATCTTCTATCGTACGAGTACAATCATATTTATTAGCTTGAAATCCTGAGAGTTCTCCGATAATCAAGATATAAAAAGTAATCACAAATACCTTCGTCTCATTCTTTGTGATTCCACGATATATTGTTTCGCTACCATACGATTAAGATTGTTGTGAGGTGATTGATTAATCTAGCCTGTTCATCGGGAATATAAGACCGGCTTATCAATTGGTTCATGTTCACCTTTATTATTATCAAAATACGGAACAAACTCTTTCAGGGTTTATATGTGGCAGACAGTTTTATCCTTTGATAGACTTGTCTGTGTGAGACAGATTTGTTTATTGTTAAAGCCTGCAATTTTGGATCGTAGCAACTCATAGTTGTGGGTGAGATCATCTAAAGGAATCAAGTGCGCAGTATCCTGCTGGGATCAAAGGCGTAGGGAGTGAAACTGTACCTTGGATCAGTGGGGGAATGATTGGGGTTCAACTACGGTCCAGTCCGAAGTTAGCTTAGAGTAGGCTAGTGTCTGTAACGGCTTAATACAGTGTGTATTCAATCTGTACTAGGTCCCAGGGTTTTTATGTATTTGCGGTTTCCTCGTTAACAAAACTTCTGGTGTCTGTGTTATTTCTATTTCCGTATTATATTTGTTATATAATTGAAATAATACAGGTTGTGCGTTGTGATCATCAGTTTGTATAATCCGACCTTTGGTTGTTGATTATCATTGATTGATCCTTGGACATTGGTCTTTGGTACCGTCCAATTTATTCCTTGTGTTTGATTATAGACTCGCTGATTTCGATTAGCTTGAGTAAATCAAAACAAGAGAGATATATTAAATCCTTGAGATACTTTTACCTAAATTGAGTCTGACTTCCTAGTTGATTCTCTAGAAAGTATTTCGGAGTTGGTCCATGCAGATTGTTAAGCGAAATATTGGGTGGTGTTGTTAGACCCCCGCTTTTTCATGTTCCTTGAACCAAAGTTTGCTAAATTTGTTGATGAAGAGAAATTGGAGTTGGCGTGATCCAAGTCCGCGAATTCAGTCTGCGACTTGCGGAACTTCTCTGCCCGAAATTTTCTGCTGGAGTTTGTGTACTCCTTCCATAAGCTTAAGTCCGCGAATACAGTCCACGAACTTGAGCAGGTTATATCTAAATTCGGTTGTTCTTGAACTAATGTTTAAATAAACTAAGGAATGCTTTGGAAAACCGTGTCTATAAAGTTCATGAACCGATTCGGGTGAATCAAACCAATTTTGCTTCAATTGTGTCTTGTGTAGTACATAAGATTTCCTTGCAATTGAAAAACTCTCTAACTAGTTCATTTAAGTCATTTGAACTAGTTATGGTGAAGAATAATAAGGTTGATATGAAAGTAATCATATGTCTATCCATTTGGTTGACTTGTTGAACCAAAAAATGTTAATGTTTGGGTACGGTTCATAAACCCAAAATTGGACATTTCATTTGTGTGTGACAATCTAAGTTTTTGATCTAACGGTTGAGAAATATTAGCTTGTATCTAATCAGGTTTGCATCTAACGGTGAATATTGAATGCTTTGTTACTAAGCTAACATTGATTGTAAACCCCGATTTGAAAGTGTATATAAGGGAGAATTATAGCAACTGGAAAACCTAATCCCCACACATTACGTGTGATACTAGTTGCATAGCTAGAATCGATTCTCCATTAACCTTTGGTTTATTCTTCTAAACCAGGTTCACGACTTAAAGACTTCATTGGTATTATGAAGCCAGACCGATAATACTTTTCTTGTAGTTGAGTGATCTGATCTTGTTGTTTCTATCGTACGAGTACAATTGTAATAATTGGCTTGGGATTGATATCTCTGATAGGCAAGATAAAAAAGAAATCACAAATATCTTCGTCTCATCGTTTGTGATTCCACAATATCTTTTTTCGCTGCGTCGATTAATATTATTGTGAGGTGATCAATAAGACTAGGCTGTTCTTCGGGAATATAAGTCTGCGTTATTTATTTGTTCCTGTTCACCTTGATTTTATCAAAAGACGGACAAAACTCTTAGGTATATTCGTGGAAGACGAATTTATCTATTATCGTACATTTTTGTGATACAAATTTGTTTATTAAAGTCTTCGACTTTGGGTCGTAGCAACTCTTAGTTGTGGGTGAGATCCCAAGTGCACAGTATCCTGCTGGGATTAGAGGCGTTGGGAGAATAATTGTACCTCAGATCAGTGTGAGATTGATTGGGGTTCAACTACAGTCCAGACTTATCTGGAGTAGGCTAGTGTATGTAGCGGCTTAATACAGTGTGTGTTCAATCTGGACTTGGTCCCGACGTTTTTATGCATTTGCGGTTTCGTCGTTAACAAAATTCTGGTGTCTGTGTTATTTCTATTCCACAATATATTTGTTTATATAATTGAAATCATACAGGTTGTGCGTTGTTAAATCAATTAGAATATCTGACTTTTTTGGGTAGTTGATTTAAATTGATTGACACTTGGATATTGGTCTTTGGTACCATCCAAGTTATCTCTTTGATAAGGACTCGTAGATTTCTATTTTCTTGAGTAAAGATCAAATCGAGAGATTGAGATATAAACTCTTTGATATACTTTTTTATCTAGATTGAGTCTGAATGTCTAATTGATTCTCTAGAAAGTATATTGGAGTTTGTCCATACAGATTGCTAAGTGAAATATTGGGTGTGGTTGTTAGACCCCCACTTTTTCAATTGGTATCAGAGTAGGGAAACACGTTTAAGACCTCAAAAGTATGTGTTTGTAGCAATCTGACTCTATGGACTGAAAAGTCTCTAAAAACCCTTCACCAGGATTAAAAACCAATTGTAGTGGAAGTTCTAATAAAATAGTTATTCTCCAGAAAAAGTTGGATGAAAAGATCCGGATCAACTCTGATCTCATATCAAAAATTGCAATGGTCAATGATTTGAAATCTGTCAAAATCCCTTTAAAGGATTTGAATTACTCCATTTGTTATTCTCTGAAGAACAGTCATAATTCAGGGAATAAACAACGTTCGCGTGTTGTCAAAACTAATATGACTCTGAACTTCTCTAACGATTTTAAAGGTGTTGTCCCATGTCTGTTTTGTGATTCCTCTAATCACTTCAAACATTTTTGTATGTCCTTTCAAAAGAGCCTGAAAGTTGGAAGTAATCTGCACATGAAAATTAAACATCTTAGTGCTTCTCTAAAAGGATGTACAAAACTATCAGGAAATACCAAACATGAAAATACTAATAGTATGAGAGCTATTGCTTTAAAATCAACGTCATCCTTTCAATGGTTTCTTGACAGTGGATGTAACAGACATATGACAAGTGATATAACATGGTTTGTTTCCTCTGGTGACTATGAAGGAGGACCAGTAACTTTTGGAGATGGGAGTTGTTGCTACATTAGCAAGAAAGGGACGATCAAACTTCCTGACGTTCCTGAAATTCATGATGTAGTATACATAAAAGGTATGACTGCAAATCTTCTTTCTATTAGTCAAATCTGTGACAAAGGCCATCGAGTTGTCTTCAATGCAAATGGATATGACACTGTAGACAAAACTGGGAAATTTATTTTTCAAGGAACTCGTGGTAAAAACAACTGTTATCTTCTTGATACTCAGTTTAGCAATTGTTGCAATTTGACTAAGATGGAATAACACATCTTTGGCATGAGCGTTTTGGTCACACCAACTATCGCCTTCTAACTAAGATCATTAATAAAGAACTTGTTAGAGGTGTTCCCAAAATCAATGCAAAGATTGAAGGTGTATGTGGTGCCTATAAAAAGGATAAACAAACAAAAGTCCACCATAAATCATTTCAAGATATTCTCACTAAAGCACCACTTGATTTAATTCATATGGATCTCTTCAGACCAATTCAACAACCTACGGTTGCCGGTAAGAAGTATGGTTTAGTTATGGTAGATGATTACACCAGATTCACTTGGGTTGCATTTTTATCTCATAAAAATGAAACTCTTGATGAATTCAAAATTATTGTTAAAATAATCCAGAACAAACAAGGTCACAAACTAAAAAAAATTTTGGAGCGACCGAGGAACTGAATTCAAAAACACCAAAGTGTTTAAATTTTGTGACGAACGGGGTATCATTCAACAATACTCACCACCTATTACTCCTCAAGCTAATGGAGTTGCAGAAAGAAAGAATAATAACATTCAGGAAATGGCCAGGGTAATGCTCCATAAAAAAAATCTACCTCTAAGGTTATGGGGAGAAGCTGTGTGTACAACATGTTATTTTATTAACCGTGTTTACTTACGGTCTAAAACCCTAAACACTCCCTATGAGTTATGGTATGGAAGAAAACCCAACTTACACTATCTTAGAGTGTTCGGAAGCAAGTGCTACATTCTAAAAGATCAAGAACAGAGAGGAAAATTCGATACCAAAAGTGATGAAGGTATCTTTCTCGGGTATGCTTCTGATAGTCGTGGTTTTCGAGTATTTAATCACAGAACCCAAGTCATGATGGAATCTTCCAATGTCATTATTGATGATATTAGTAATTTTCATCATGATAATCCTCCCAATTGCCTCCAACCGAGACAATTGAGAAAGTCAAAGAAATACCATAATCAGTTGAAATTATTACAACTGTTGTTGATCCTGATATTTCTAGTGACGAGGAGAAGAGTACTGATCAAGCTACTCCTGACGAACAATAACGTGTCCCTCCACGACACCTCTGGGTTCAAAGGAATCATGATATCAACAATATTATTGGCGGAAGAGATTCTACAGCTAAGACTAGAGGACAACTCCAAAACATGTGAAATTTTGGTTGTATCTGTCACAAGTAGAACCGAGAAAAATTGATGAATCTCTGAACGATCCATTTTGGGTGAATTCAATGCATGAAGAGTTAAATCAATTTCAAAGGCAAGATGTATGGGAACTCGTACCTTGTCCCTCCAATGTTAATGTTGTGGAACGAAATGAATATTCAAGAACAAGTTTGATGAATAGGACACTATTATTAGAAATAAAGCCAAACTTTTCGCTCAAGGATATTCACAAATTGAAGGTATCGACTTTGATGAAACCTTTGCTCATGTGGCACGCCTTTTAGACTTTTATTAGATCATGCTTGTTTTCTCAAGGTTAAGCTTTTCCAAATGGATATTAAATTTGCGTTCCTAAACGGAATTATAAAGGAAGAAGTCTATGTTGCTCTACCTAAAGGATTTGAAAACCTTGATTTCCCAGATCATGTTCTTAATCTCAAAAGGAATTATATGGGTTAAAACAAGCACCTAGAGCCTGGTTTGAAAAACTTATCACTTCTCTTATTATAAAAGATTTTTCAAGAGGCGGAGCTGATAAAACCTTGTTTACCAAATGGAGTGGGAAAGATGTTGTCATTTATCAAGTCTATGTAGATGATATCATCTATGGTTCAACTTCTGAAAAATTTGCAAAGGACTTCCAAGTCTCTCTTGCTAAAGAATTTGAAATGAGCAATGTTGGTGAATTAAAATTCTTCTTAGGTTTACAAATTCAACAACACAAGGATGAAATTTACTTATCCCAGGAAAAGTATGCAAGGGATCTTGTATCAAAATTCGGTCTGGATAAGCCAACTCCAAAACTGACACCTATGTCCACTACTGGTAAACCACATAGAGATGACAAGGGAGCAAAAGTGGATCAAAAATTGTATCGATCCATTATTGGTAGTCTTTTATATATTACAACCACTAGACCTGATATTTATTTTAGTGTTGGTTGTTGTGCTAGATTTCAGGATAATCCAAAGGAATCTCATCTTGCAGTTGCAAAGAGAATCATACGATATGTCAATCACACTGTCGGGTATGGTCTATCTTACACTTTTGATACTAATATTGATCTTTCTGGTTATTCAAATACTGATTGGTCAGGATGTGTAGAAGACATAAAAATTACATCAGGGGGTTTCTACTATGTAGGACCGATTCTTGTGGCTTGGCACAGCAAGAAATAAAATTCGCAATCCCTATCTACATGTGAATCAGAATATATTGTTGCTGTCTCATGTTGTACTCAACTCCTATGGATGAAATTAATCCTAGATGATTATGGAATTGATACTGGAATAATGAAGATCTTTTGTGATAACTCTAATGCGATTCTAATTACTGAAAATCCCTTTGAGCACTCAAGAACAAAGCACATTGATATAAGGTACCATTTTATTCGAGATCTCTATGAAAATTGTATCATAAATATGGATTTTGTGCCCTCCAAATAATAATTGGCTGATATTCTCACCAAACACCTAGACACTGCCACTTTTCAACACTTACGACAGTCTATTGGTGTTTTTTTGGTTCACTAATTGTTTCTATGACTCTTCCCCCTGTGCTTATCTCGATCTTTTTGGCAATTGAGTTTGAATCTCCAGTAAGTGTTACTTTAATTCTTTATTTGTTTTCGTAGGATTGCTTTTCTGTCTAATTTCTCTGCATGTTGTGTCAAAAGAAATCCATCTTTTCTTTCGAAATTAAGGTCGCTCTTGTTGTTCCCTTGGGAATGACATATTATGGGAGGAGTTCTTTTTTAACTTGCGCTTAATGGCCAAATCTTTGTGGGGAGTGCGGCTGTCTCCTTGATGAATGCATTTAGCTTCGGCTTTATGATTGCATCTAAATAATATGATATATGTTCTTACTTTTGGTCATGAAATGTCTCTTTTGGAAATTTCCTTAGGATCCCGTTCTTGTACCTTTGCCAATTTTATTGACAAAAAGGGGGAGAATTAATATGTAGTTCACACTACAAATACATATGGTTTTAGTATCATTATGTAAGGGGGAGTGGTTTCCATGTGAGATGGAGTATTGACTAAGGGGGGTGATAATATCACCATAGTATTGTTGTTAAAGTTGTGATACAACTGAACTTTGACGTTGTATAATGATACTATGACACTGTATAACAATGATTGAGAACTCTTGTTTCTTGTTGTTATAGCTACGTATTTTCAACAACAGTGATGCTAAACTTACAAACTTTGGGATCATTGGAGTACTTGGAAGTGACGAAAATTTCAAGTAATGCTAAAGATTAGGCATGTGGAATAGGAGCTACAAAAGTTAATTTTTTTTTATTCCATGTGTATTAATAGTTTTGCCACTAAAATTAACAAAGTGGGAGATTGTTAGAGCATTGCTCGGTCGAACTCGCATGCGTTGCTATCTCAAGCATGTTTGTCAATGTTAGTGATCAAAACTATAAGTCTTGATTGCTATCCTATTAGAGCTAAAGGTCTCGGACTAGGATAGAAAGTGTAATTGAGCTCAAGACTCCATGGCAATCATCATACAAGGCGAAGGACTACTCAAGGAACTGGTGGATCTTCATCGACTAAAAGGTATGTGGAGACTTGAACTTATCTATCACTCAAAAGTCTATTTATCTCCTACTCTTGAGACAAAAGTCGTTTTGGTATATAGAGTTTCACTATACACATTTGCTATTTCGAGCCGAGTTTACCTCGCCTATTATTTCTCGAAATGTGTGTTGGTAAGCTTTCGCTTTAGCCGAATTCATCTTTACCAAGTGACGAAAGTCATGTTATGTTTCAATCACTTTGAAAATTACTGTGACGAAAAATGGTCTGTGAATAACGGCCATATAATGTTCTCCGGGAATGCTTCAATGATTGAAACGAGAGTTTAGATTAAATAACCATCGGTGGATATAAGCGTTGTTGTGGAAACACATATATGCACAATTCCTATTCCTTGAACCAAAGTTTGCTAACTTTGTTGATCAAGAGAAATTGGAAGTGGCGTGAGCCAAGTCCGCGAACTTGCGGAACTTCTCGGCCCGAGATTTCCTGCTGGAGTTTGTGTACTCCTTACATGAGCTTAATTCCGCGAACTTGAGCAGGTTATATCTAAAGTCGGTTGTTCTTGAACTAATGTTTAAATAAACTAAGGAATGCTTTGGCAAACCATGGCTATAAAGTTTATGAACCGATTCGAGTGAATCAAACCGATTTTGCTTCAATTGTTCTTGTGTAGTACATAAGATTTCCTTGCAATTGAAAAACTCTCTAACTAGTTCATTTGAGTCATTTGAACTAGTTATGGTGAAGAAGAATAAGGTTGATATGAGAGTAATCATATGGCTAACCATTTGGTTGACTTGTTGAACCAACAAATGTTAATGTTTGGGTACGGTTCATAAACCCAAAATTGGACATTTCATTTGTGTGTGACAATCTAAGTTTTCGATCTTCGGGAGTATAAGTCCGGGTTATTGATTCGTTCTTGTTCACCTTGATTTTATCAAAAGACGGAACAAAACTCGTAGGTATATTCGTGGGAGACGGATTTATCTATTATCGTAGACTTTTATGTGTGTTAAATATTTGTTTATTAAAGTCTTCGACTTTGGGTCGTAGCAACTCTTAGTTGTGGGTGAGATCGGCTAAGGGAATCAAGTGTTCAGTATCCTGCTGGGATCAGAGGCGTTGGAAGCATAACTGTACCTTGGAGTGTGATATTGATTGGGGTTCAACTACAGTCCAGACCGAAGTTAGCCATGTGTAGGCTAGTGACTATAGAGGCTTAATACAGTGTGTGTTCAATCTGGACTAGGTCCTGGCGTTTTTATGCATTTGCGGTTTCGTCGTTAACAAAATTATGGTACAAGTGTTATTTCTATTCCGCAATATATTTGTTTATATAATTGAAATCATACAGGTTGTGCGTTGTTCAATCAATTAGAATATCCGAACTTTTTGGGCAGTTGATTTAAATTGATTGACACTTGGATATTGGTCTTTGGTACCATCCAAGTTATCTCTTTGATAAGGACTCGTAGATTTATATTTGCTTGAGTAAAGATCAAATCGATAGATTGAGATATAAACTCTTTGATATACTTTTTATCTAGATTGAGTCTGAATGTCTAATTGATTCTCTAGAAAGTATATTGGAGTTTGTCCATACAGATTGCTAAGCGAAATATTGGGTGTGGTTGTTAGACCCCCACTTTTTCACTAATGTAGATGGTGGATTTTGACAAAGGCTAAAATTGTAAAACCATAATTATACATGCTCCTGATCAGATGAGTATTGAGGCTCATGTCTCTCAAAGCATGAAAGCTCATGCAGCAAGAACCTCTGACTGAGTATACAGTCTCTCAGATCATATGTGGATGTGTTGTTTCTCAGCTGAGGCAACGACATATCTCATAAATACTGAGCAACTTCAGTAATTACTTCTATATAGAATCGAACAGTTGGACGGCTCCTAGACAGCTTTCTTGCTAGTATAGAGCGACAACGTCTACAGGATGCAACAATGTTTTCCCTGACTATATAAAAGGAATATTCCGCTTCAACAATCTCATATCTCTCAATTCTCAAATAATTAATGCTCCTTGACAGCATGCCTGCTAGTATAAAGCCATCAATTAATTATTTTTAATTGTTAACTGAATATTCAGAAATATTCTGCGATTCTTTATAATATTTCATCACTTCAATTCATGGTTCTTCCCATTAGAATTCCATGGGTTAGTGATAAATATTCAACGTACAGGCATCTGAGTCGCTATCGAGTAGGCCTCGACTAAAATGGTGCAAGTGTACTCAACAATAATGCACTAACGAGCACCTAAAAGCACGAATGAGCATTCTAAAATATGAAGGAAAAATGAACCTATGCAAAATAGGAAGAAAAATAATAAATAATAAAACATTAATCAGGGCGCTGGGGGTCTAGGCCCACCGTCCGGCCGGTCGTGCCGTGGCCAGTCCCACGCCCAATTGTATATTTTATCATATTTTACTATTTTTCCTTGATCTCATGAAAATTCCCTCGTTTGAACAAAATTCCTTCGTTTCAAGGAAACTCCTCAATTTCATGGTGTTTCCTTCACATCAAGGAAATAATAAATAATTAAGAAAGGTGTCGCGGGACCAAGCCTATTAGCCGGCTGGTCATGCCCTAGTCGTGGCCGGTCCCACACCTTGCATTCCTTATCATTTTATTATTATTTCCTCCATCTCATGAAAATTCCTTCAAATTATGAAAATAATACATAAAATTAGGGAAAGCTCACGGGATCGGGCCCTAGCCGGCCAGTCCCACACGCCCTTATTATTATTATTATTATTTATTATTATTTGTTTCCTTCATCTCATAGAAACTCCTTCACTTCAAGGAAAACTCCTTAGTTTCAACAAACCCCTTGATTTCATGATATTTCTTTAAAATCATGAAAATAATATAAAATTAGGAAAAGTGTCATGGGACCGGGCTTATTGGCCGGACGGCCATGCCTTGTCCATAGTCGGTCCCACAATTCATGATTCCTTCATTTTATTATTATTATTTCCTTCATCTTATGAAGTTTCCTCAGTTTCGGCCAAAACCTTGATTTCTTAATATTTTCTCAAATGAATGCTCAAATGCACGTCAGAAAATATCAAGATTCTCAGGACTGAGACGTGAACACTTTGGTGACATGAGCATATTACCTTGACCGACCAAGGTTGGCTCTTTGGCTTGCAAGAGGCCGGTCCCACATACTTTCATCATTTGACTTAATTTGACCATATTAGGTTCAAATTCTTCGAAACAATTTGGTAACTTCATAAAACGATCAGCATACTGTCCTGTGACCAACCAGGGAATGTTTCATGATCCCTTGGTAGGTCCCTCACCTCTTCATAATTAGGTTTCATCACGTAAGGCTCAAAGTAGCATTATGTTAACAAATGATTAAACCAGCATTTAATCATGCTTTCACCTACTGATCTTTAAGAGACTTTGGTATTTGCTCACTCGAGCATCTAAGACTACATGGTTGATCCATCATCCCATTAAGCCGATCCCTCTTTCACTCCGTGGTTAATTTTCAATAAATCGTCAATTGATCAACAATTGATCGAAATTAGGGTTTTCGAATCCAAGGTTCATAATTACAGATTCAAACACTAATAATTTTACGTTGATCCCATGATCAATGTTTTAATTTAATTAAATCGGATCAACTTCCAGTATTTTAATTTAATATTTTATTTTGGTCCTGCTACCAATAATTCATCAAACAAGAAATATTTGCTCAAACTAAGGACTATTGGTTCAATTATCAATATTCAACGATTCATCAAATGAGAAATATTTTCTCACCTTAACTATAAACATTTACTTGAGAATTATACCTCTGTCTCAACAGACACGTTTAATTCATGAGTCTCAAAATATTTGCAAATCACGTTCGACTCAGCAATACAAGGACTCATCGTCCCATGAAGTCAGCAACTGACTAACTAAATACATGTATGCCTTGCAGACACCATAATTACGAGACATCAATCGTGCCACATGGGGGGATATTCACTAGGGTTTTGGTCTGGCGGTCTATGGCACGTGTTTTCATACATACGACGAGAATGTGAGCAAGTCGTGCAATCAGTTGGAGGAGTTAGCAAAGTAGTGGATAAAAAATCAACCAAGTCTTCGTACGATGATCAACTGGTTTTAACATGATTTCCATTTCCCCACTCTTTGACTCCAGCAACTGTCACACTCATAGGATCAAGGTGTTTACAATTCTAGCAACACAAATAAGTCTCTGAATCATGATTGAAAAACAAGACAATCCGATGTCAAACAGACAACAAGAGATTAACAACTCAACGTCTAAGCAATTACTCTCAACAGAGCAAATTCAATCAATTAGCGCTTATCTTATTTCTTGACGCAGAATACACAACACACCTACAATCTTCGATCACCATTAATCTCACACATTTCCCAGCTTCCCTCATATAGATTAACCCATGCTCTCTTGTGACTGAATTGACTCTGGAACGACCATTGTCTTGGTTTAGGCAGGTGTCTTACAGATTGATCTCTCGAATTCAAAGCATTCTCTTTTGCAGTGCATCTGTGCGAGGTTTGAAAGTTCGCCCGGTTCAAGGAGTTTCCTCCGCATGGTTGTCTTCTCAATTCCGTAAAAACCTTTATATTACAGATCTACAACCCCAATCCATAGGGTATCTCTGTGAGTGATTATGTTTACAAACAATTCATTTTGGTGTAATTTAGAAATTCTAGACCAAAATAAAGGTTTTTTTTTTGTTTGTATCAATTCAGTGATTTATGATCAATATTATAGTTGGGTTAATTAGTTTTTATCCCATGTCCTTCTTTCTTAGGGATTGCATTATTTTTTCTTCTCAGCCTGTAATGTACTACAACAGATCAAAGTATATTTGTTTCTTTGGTTTTCTAGAAGATGATTTTTTGGCGTAATAGGGCCTTTGATTCATTTCTTACTGGGAAACCCGTAGATTTTGGCAAACTATATGCAATGCTAGAGTTCGATTCTGAGTAAAATTTCCTGTTTCTTTTTAAATGGAATCCTAAGTAAAGAACAGAAACTGAAACATATGCAGAATTTCTACTATTGGCTAAACTATGAAAGGTTAAATTAAACAACAAAATTGAAGGATTTTTAGAGATTTAACACCCATAGCTTCACCACGAAAAACTCCCCTAGTGAACCATTCTCGTGGAATGATTTCATTACGGATTGTCTTTCTTTACATAGAAGCATTAAAACGGTCAGAGACAACTTTATTTTGTTGATACGAAAATGAAATCAAATATAAACAAGCTAGTATATCTGATTAGCCTTTCTTATCTAGATCAAAACCAAATTTTTGTCCATTGCCAGGGATTCAAATAAATAACTAGAAAGATAGCCCATATAGGTTGCTAATGCATTAGTTTTCATGGCCAATGTGGTGGCATCCTTGTTGGCTTCCTTATAACTGCTAAACAATTTTTTTCTTGTTTTTTGATCATATAAGTAAGTGATGGAAAAGTTTCAAAAATAAAATATAAATATAAATGGTTTCGAAAAAAGAAAAACAAGTGATGGAAATTAACTTACACAATGTCATAATATCGAGTCATTTTCCGATTCATTTTCTGTAGTAACTCTTGGTCGGGCACATCATCATTAGGAAGATTTATTCCATCAAATAGACTGAAAAAGCTATCCAAATAGTCGATCTTTTCATACTTCATATCTTTACTTGAAATATCCACTACGGTTTTTTTCTCTGCATTAACGATGTAATACATGTTTTTGCTTAGGAGTTGTGGATGAGGTTGTATATGTCAAGGATATTGTGTCGACATCAACAGTTGGAACGGATATTATGTCGTCACAGGATACAACTAAGAATATCCAACCATATAAAGAAATATAGCTCATGAAGGAAAACAATATTACTCGATCTTTATGAGAGATTTTCATGTTTCCTGTAATATGTATATTCTGTATTATGTGATTTTATATGCATTCATTACATATGTAATCTATAAGAATATCAATATAAATAGAGAAGTTGTTTTCTCTCCTAAGCATCCAAGGGAGAACAATCACATATGTTTTTTTTACCTTGTTATGGTATCGAGATAGCTTAGGGTTATCAATATTGGGATCAACTGTTCTTTTTTCATTTACCTTTATTTTCAATTCAGTCAAATGGCTTCGTCATCTTTCAACTTCAATCACGTATTAACTATCAAACTGGATGAAAGAAACTACTTGTTGTGGAAATCTCAAATCATGGCCTTTGTTTGTGGCCATGATTACATGGGTTTCTGGACGGTTCAAATCCTTGCCCACCTTCCACCATTGAAGTTATGCTACCAGATGCAACTGAAGTTGTTCAGAATACTAATCCAGAGTTTTTGACCTGGCAACAGAAGAATCAACTGATGCTAAGTGGTATTTTATCCTCTCTGTCACAGAGTGTACACACTCAGATGCTTGGAGTGACGACCTCTCAATAGGCGTGACAAAGACTAGAAAGAATATTTGCTTCCAACTCTCAAGCTCGTATGATGCAGCTCCAGCTGCAGTTGGTGAACACCAAGAAGGGTGCTTTGAATATCCTTGATATCTTATAAAAATAAAATTTTATGCTGATAATTTAGCTGCCATTTCTCAATCAATTTTTGATCCACAACTTGTTTTATATGTTCTCAATGGACTTGGCCCTGAATACGGTCTATTTGTTACGGCTATGACCACACGTGCTCAGCCTGTTTTGTTTGCTGACCTACAAGGATGCTTGCTTAGCCATGAAATTCGTTTAGCAGATCAACACATTCCTGAACTAGCCTCTCCAACTGTTAACAATACTCAGAGACAACCATTTTCCACTGTTCATACTCAAAATTGCAACCAGCAACCAACACCTAATCATGGACGAAGTAACAATACTCGTGGTCACGGATGCGGCCGTGGTGGTAGCAATAACCATGCTGGGTATCGCTATCAAGCTTCACCCTCTACCATCTGTCAGATCTGCAACAGATACGGGCATACTGCCCTCAATTGTTACAATCGGTTTAATGAGGGAGGAAACCGATCATAGTCATCTTATGTGAAAGTTGCAACCCATGCTCTTGACTACAATTATGTGGAACCATCCTGGTAGCCAGATTCCAGAGCAACCCATCATGTTACTCATGACATGAGAAACAATCAAAACCGTGTTGAATACAACGGAAATGATGTCGTTACTATTGGGAAAGGTACAGGTTTTCCAATAAATCATATAGGGTCTTCTACTTTTGATGCAAGTTCTCATTCTACTGGTGATACACAGGTGCCTGCCCCTACTGCTACTTCTATTCCCACTCCTACTGTCACCACACAAGGGATGCATACTCATTGCAAGTATGGCATCATCAAGAGGAACACTCGTTATCCGTTAGTTCTTGCAGTTGAAGTTCAATACAATGACAATGAGATTTTTCCAACATGTGCCTATCAAGCATCTAAATACCCCCAATGCAGAGATGCCATGATTGCGGAACTTAATGCTCTACTTCAACAGGGTACTTGGATTTTGGTTCCTCGTCTTCCGTCTATGAATGTACTTGGAAGTAAGTGGATTTTAACATCAAAGCTCAATGATAATGGCAAGATAGTTCTACATAAAGCTAGGCTAGTTGCGAAGGGGTTTAATCAGCAATATGGTGTTGACTACACAACCACGTTTAGCCCTGTCGTAAAATTTGCTACAGTAAGAACAATAATAGCCCTTGACGTATCTAACAAATGGGTTATTCGACAATTTGATGTCAATAATGCGTTTCTTAACGGGGTTCTCGATGATGAAGTTTATATGATACATCCACCGGGGTTTGTTGATTCTTCTCATCCTACACATGTATGCAAACTAAGGAAGTCCATCTATGGTTTAAAACAGTTTCCACGGGCATGGCACACTCGGCTAAATCAATTTTTACTCACCATTTGTTTTCAAGGTTCTTAAACAGACCCTTCTCTATTCATATATAAAGAAGGTAAGGATGTTGTTTATTTTCTGGTTTATGTAGATGATTTTGTGGTTACGGGTAGTAACTCAGTAGTCATTTCTAAGTTAATTTGATTAATTGGGGGAGAGTTTGCTCTTTCAAATATTTTCTTGGAAGTGAAGCAACAACAAACTCTAAGGGATTGGTTCTATCTCAACAGAAGTAAATAGTCGACCTTCTTAAGCAAACAAACATCCAGGACGCTAAGCCAATTTGTTCTCCAATTGCTGCAAATACTCGTCTCATCAAATACTCAGGGGAACCTTTACAGGATGCTTTCCTCTATCGTAGCACAGTGGGATCTCTTCAATACTTGAAGTTAACACGTCCGAATATCGCATTTGTGGTAAACAAAGCATGTCAGTTCATGCATAGTCCGTCTACAGAACATTGGGCTTTGGTATAACGATTTTTGCGTTATCTGAAGCATACACTCACATATGGCCTACAATTCTATTATAATTCTCCTCCAAGGCTGTCAACTTTTACAGATGCATATTGGGGTGGCTCTTTGGATGAAAATCAACAGGAAGTTATGCTATCTACTATGGAAACAATCTTATATCATGGATTTCAAAGAAACATCCCACGGGGTCTCGATCCAGCACGGAATCTGAATATCCAGCCATTGCAAATGCAACGGTTGAAGTGGTTTGGCTCAGATCTTTGTTTCGTGAACTAAGTATTCCTCTTACTTGTCCTCGTACTCTATGGTGCGACAATATAGGTGATACATATTTGACTGCCAATCCAGTGTTCCACACCAGGATTCTTCATGTTGAAATCGATTTTCATTTTATGCGAGATATGGTTTCTCAGAAAGAACTCATTGCACGAATCATATCATCGCAAGACCAGATAGAAGACATCTAACTAAGGGTCTTTCTACACCCCGTTTCACCATTTTGCGAGAAAAGCTTAATGTTGTTGACACAGAAATTCGCTTGAGGGGGCGTGTCAAAGATATTATATCGACATCAACAGTTGGCAAGGATATTATGTCGTCACAGGATACAACTAAAAATATCCAACCATATAAGGAAACATAGCTCATGAAGGGAAACAATATTACTCGATCTTTATGAGAGATTTTCATGTTTCATGTAATATGTATATTTTGTATTATGTGATTTTATATACATTCATTACAGATGTAATCTGTCACAATATCAATATAAATAAAGAAGTTGTTTTCTCTCATAAGCGTCCAAGGGAGAACAATCACATCTGTTTCTTTACCTTGTTAGTATATATTGGTTTTGGAGTGGCACTTTGGTCGAATTCTTCTTATGTTTCCGTTGGATTGTATCACTGCATAATAATGTTAAAACTCTTGGCTACACACTCCAAAATCAACATTAGTTTTACATAAAAACTAATTTTCCTTTTTACAACTACGTGTACCATACATACGCCTAGAACATACCTAGCTATTTTGTGAGTCCACCATACATAAATAAAAAATATTGGGCGGATAAAGGTATACAAAAGCTATTAGGGGCTAGTGAATAAACCAAAATCTGGTCATTCTGAAGTAGATTTTGAACCCCTTATCATGTATATTTTATAATAGCAAATCTCTCATTACTTAATTAAGATTAATCTTACTTAATTATGATTGATCTTATTTTCTTAGAAGAATCATATTTATTTATTTTTAAAAATAAACTTTTTCATTTTTCTATAATTTTTGTTTATTATTTTTTTTGTAACTTTTTTCATTTAACGGTCATCATGGTCTTAAGATATTCAACGTGACGATTTTCTTGGTCTCGGCATGGCATTGTCGTTGACCATGACAACTGTTGAAAAATCGTCATGGTTGAAAGACCAGACTCTCACAATCTTTCAATCATAAGATTCTGAAAAAAATTATAAAACATTGTCATGGTTAGAATGTAGGACCATGGTCCATGACTACTATTATGGAAAACACTTGATCTATTCCAGTTAAAATTAATACATAAAGAATTGCAGGGTCCTAAGATAACGACCCTGATGATTGTTCTAGTGTCGTCAAGGTACTTTTGTCACACAATGAAGATTATCGCAAAAAAAAAGAGTGGTTATCTAGTATTCCCTGTTGTCTAGCTTTATGCCTTCAAGAAGACATAATTGTGTAATCAATAAAACTCTCTTTCTTTCGTATTAACAGCCTGTTCGGTTGGGAGAATTGTAAACCTAAGAATTCAATTATGGGGTAATCCAATTCTCGAAATTGGATTCCAAGGAATGCAATTTTAATCCTAAAAATTCGTGTTCGGTTGAGGTAATTCAATTATCTTTGTTTTTGACCCGTAATCCAATTTCATTGTACTATTGGACCAATGCAATGGAATTCTACCATTTTGGAGGGATTTGAATTCCTAGGAATCAAAGTTATTGATTAAAAAAAACTCATTTGTACCGTTCGGTTCAAGGAATTGGATTCCGGGGAATCCAATTCCTTGAAACAAACATGCTGTAAAAAGAAAAAGATTATCGCAAAAGTCGTCATGGTTGAAATAAGAAACTACGACAACTTTTGAATAGTTTTCTAGAAAAAAATTGTAAAGCCGGCGTCGTTTATATTTAGGATGATAAACGAGTTTTTCGATAATCGCATGGTTAACTAAAAATCCATTCGTAAAAACTAAAAATTGGGAGAAAAAAGATAAATAAGTTTTTTGAAAGACTCGAAATAAAGTGTTCAAAAAGGTAAACAAAAGATGTTAAATAAAGTTTTAAGAAAAAAACATTTACAGAGAAAAAAAATTAGAAAATCAAAAATACATGATACAACTAAAGAAAGAGGCTTTAGACTTTTTAGTGTACCATAATTTGACCAGTAAATAAATAATATAAATCTAATGATAAACAAAAGGAAAAAACCACCAACTAGCATAACAAAAACTTATCCTTGAATCCTTGTAACTCCATCACCGTTCGCCATGATTTCCACTTTAAGTTCATTGTTGATGAAATAAGGGTTTTCTCAAAAACAAAAGCGAAGCTGAAAACCCCTATCCGCTTGTGTACTTGAAATGTTAGTGAGATTTATTAGCCCAGAATGGTCATTTTCAGAAATCTGAATCAAAAAATAAAAAGAAAAAAAGAACTAAACATGTCTTAATCCTAAACAATAATGTATTAATCGATACAATAAATGTTACCTCAGAATTTAGAAATGCATTTGCCCGCATAGCATCGAGCCAAAAACTTTGAATTTTTGAAAAATCTGCGTCACCATTGACAATTAAATGCCTTTATGTATATAGCTTTTGGAATTTTGGGACGTAGTTATCTTCAAGTGTTTTAATATCGTCCTTCAATTTCTTTTCTAGAGCATTGTATTCCTCCCGCAACTCCTCCAATTTTACCATTGAAGCCTCCATGATGAATCGAAATGTTTCTTGCAATGCCTTCAAATCTGTGAACTTCTATAAAGCACCACAACAAGTGCTTGCAAAAAGGTTTTTCTCCTGATCCTGGGGGTCTAAGTAGCAATGTGAATCTTGAACATCAACACAGAGGACATTAGATGCAAGTTTTGCACAAGTGGAACTAGAAATTTTATCACACAAGGTGTACACAAATTGTATTAAAAATAGAGAAACCATGTTCTACTGATTGGTTACGTGGCCACGCCACCACGTATGCCGCAAATATTATACTGTTAGATATTGTGCTGATTGGGAAAACCAAAGTTGTACAGACATGTCAGTAAGTGTAAAAGGTGTACAAATTAATATGTCGGAACTAGGTTTGGTAATTACTGACGCCAAGATGCATTCATGACAATCAGCTGTAATCGTAACAGAGAATTGAGAAATGAAAACAATATTGTATTGGTCCAGTGAGAACCTATATAAGATTTTATTAGGTCATAACAATGTCAGTTTAATGTTCGAAGAAGCCTACAACAACCACACACAAGTACAGGAATGGCAAGTAAGTTTTGATCGTACATGACGTAGAAAACAAACTCTACTGCACATTATAAGGATAATTACTTGTGTTTCCTTTCATCCTCTTCATCCTCCTCTTCAATTATTTTTTTTATTATATCACCAACTGTCACTAAAATTGCCAAGATACTTCCTACAAAATAGTGCTATGGATAAATATTAAGCATAATCATACCTGTTGATTTCTTTTGAAAGTTTTTTTCACCTTCCTTGATTCTGCTTTTGCCTTCAGAATTCTTTAGTCTAGTTATTCGGTTATGCTTCACCCTGGTCACTTGGTAGAGCATAGCTCGGTCTACCTCGCATGCGTTGTTATATCAAGCATGTTTGTCAATGTTAGTGATCAAAACTATGAGTCTTGATTTCTAGTCTATTATAGCTAAGTCTCGGACTAAGATAGAAAAGTGTAGTTGATCTCAAGGACTTCATGGCGATTCATCATACAACGACGAATATCTACTCAAGGAACCGTGGAGCTTCATATTGATAGCTAGGGAAAGAGAACCTAAAACTATTGTTAAATTCTGCAAGTGTCAGAGTCTGATATATAGAATAGGGCAAGCAGGGTTTGTCCACAGTGACTTGGAGGGTGTAAGCTGATTTCTTGGTGTTTTCCTAACTAATTCTTCAAATGGCAATGACAAAAACTAACTAAACAGGGATATGGGAAGGACTAGGATCTTGAATCCACCCTTTGATAGGTGTCAAATATTGCATTATTTCTGTATCATTTTATTGATACTTATCCCTTTTTGCATACCATAATTTCCCCTTTTGTAATGAATTCTGTATTTTACTCTCCTCAAGGATAAATATTTTATTTTGCTTAATTTTATATTTTTAGGTAATAAATAAAGACTAGATGAGTTGCGGAGCGAAAAGAGCAAAGACACGGGAGAAATCCGGCGGAAACTCTAGCGGAAAAGAAGTGAAGAATGTGGTATGGAAGAATCAAAGATGAAAATGGGCTTAAAAAGGAAGAAATTATTCTTAAAGAAGAAGTGGGCTCAAGATTGTCTAAGCCCAAACCCATTTCCTAAACCCAAAACCATTTTCTAAGCCTAAAATCAATACCCAAACCCGTTTCCCTTCTTAACCGTCCGATTGGATCCATTCCATCATCTAACGGTCGATTCATCAGAGTATATTGAGCTCTGATGTCCCTGTCTAACACTTTAGCACCTACCTCCATCTTGGACCGTCAGTTTTGATGTATCTTAGATCCAACGGTCGTACCACACCCATCTCCAGCTAGCTGTTGGATTATTCCATCATCTTTTCATCCAACATCTTCTTTTCGCTAAACATCAAAATTTGATGGCCCGCTCAACACCATAATCTAAAAAGCCTATACCCAAAACAAGCAACACCTAACCCTAAAAAACTATCGGGCTCTTCCTTCTTCTTCCCCTCTTCTTCACTGCCTCCTCCATGTCCGCCACCACCAACTCCCTGTTCCCGCTCAACCACCACCACAACCACCTCTACTAACTCTCAAATCACTCAACCACTATAACCAATCTCCACCACCATCATTATCATCTATCTAGCCACCTATTTTCTCAATTTCTACACGTTTGTCTTCCAAAACCCTAACGTGTAAAATTGATAAATTAGGTCGAGTTAGAAGAGCAATTGGAAGTAGCTAGAGACGCATGAGAAGAATAAGAGGCATGGGTCGAAGTCAGAAGCAGTTTTCAGAGATTAGGTATGAATTAATTTCATTCTTTATCAAACCCTAATTTCATAAATTGGGGATTTTTGGGGGAAAGTGATTGAATGTATAATTAGAGGCATGGGTCGACGTATTAGGGCTGTTATCAGTAGGTTAGGTGAGTCAATTTTGAATTTTTGGTAAACCCTAATTTTAATAATTTGGGGATTTTTCTTAGGGTTTGTAATTGACTATAAATAGATGTGTTGGGTGATGTAATTAAACATGCCTTGACTAGCCAGTGCGTCAATAGAGTAGTTTTAGGTTTTATGAGTTTTTGAATTTCAATTTCAAGTCACTGTTAGTATTAGTTTGCTATTTTCATTAATATTTTAATTCCAATTTCTATTTCAGTTCAGTTCAATGTTTGATATAATTTCAATGTCAATTATCTTCATGATGTTCTAATTCAACTGCTAGGGCTTAGATGAAACTCTTGATTGCATGCTAGGATAGTTAGTATACATGTTATTGTTCTTGTGATGTTTAAACTGAAGTAGGACTGATAATTAGCCATTTGAGCTAATTCACCTGTGATCAGCTGTGCTGTAAGAAGACAGCTGATGCTAGGGGTGAAGTTGTGACTGTGGTTAAGAAATCAGTCCATTTGAAGGACTGTATTGAATTGCCTTAGGAATGATAGTTAACTAGTTGAGCCAAAATACCTGTGATCAGCTGTGCTGTTAGAAGACAGCTGATGCTAGGGGTAAGTTAGCAAGGTTAGTTAGTAAATCACTCATTGTAGTCTTCCCTGAAAGAACAAGATATCACTTGAATAAGAACTTCCTTAGCTTAGGATCAAGATGTGAAATCTTAACCCTAGTGCTTCATCTTTATTCACTCTCCATTTACCTTAGATTTCCACCCAATTCTCTGTTTAGTTAGGATTTGTGTGTCACTTAGTTTAGAAATCAGTAGAAAGATTAGAAAGAACAACATAGCTCCCTCCAAGTCCCTGTGGACAAACCCCTATTTACATATTCTAACATCAACTTCCCTGTGCACTTGCAGGTTTCTTTAGGTACTCTTTTTAGACCTATCAAGTTTTTGGCGCCGCTGCCGGGGACTCGGTGGCGGCGCATATGTTGCCTTTCTCTATTTGCTCACTGTTTCACCTTGCCATTGTTGTTACCATTTCCATTTTGTAAATACATCTCACTGTTGCATTCTCCTACTTGCTGCTGTTGTGCAATTTTTTCTTTGAACCAGGCTCTTGCACTGAACTGTTGTTGCTGGCTAGCCCTTGCTTGCTAGCTAGCTAACTAAACCTGCTGATGCTAGGCTTGCAGCTTGCCTGCTTGGTCCTGGTGCTGGTGAAGCTAGAAGAACTAAGTTGCTGGGCTAGAAGAAGTAAGCTGCTGGGCTAGAAGAACATTGATGCTGGGCTTGTTGCCAAGTTGTGAAACTGCTGAGACTTGTTGCTAGGGGTGAGCATAAAAACCGGAACCGCGGATTTGACCCGTATCCGTCCGCAAAATTGCGGGTGAAAACCAATCCGCAAGAGTTATGGACCGGACACGGGTGCATTCTCAAATCCGCACGCGGTGCGGTTACGGTTGCGGTTGGGATTTGATAACCGCGGATTACCCGCACCGTAGGACATATAGGTAATTTAGTAAATGTATTAAGGACAATATGGGAAGTTGGAGTTTGATATATAAACATCTTTAGCTTTCGGTGAAACCTAATAGCATCAGTTTTTTTCGAGAGGAAAAGAGACCTAATAGTCTCAGAGGAAGAGACCTTCGATTCTTCTTCTTCTCTGAGTAAATTAGTTCTCTCATTCATCTTCTTCTCATCACAGATTCACAGTAAATATCCTTCGATTCATCTTCTTCTCATCACAGTAAATTAGTTCTCTCATTCATTCTTCTTCTCTGAGCAGCATCAGCATCAGTAACTGTAAGTAGTTCTCTCATTTTCATTTATTTTGACTTTCAATGATTATTATATGTTCTAGTGATGTTGATTTCGTTTTAATTGGTTTGGAATTTTCTTAGATGTCAAAATAATTTTGAGTATGTTTGATTTAGGGTTTTCTTAAATTAGTTTTTTCTTCCAGTTTAGAGATTTTGGGTGATTTGGTCGGTAAAGACCATTATCAGTGCTGAAAATTAAACCAGTTGTGGGTGTGGATTGTCTAATTCATGTATGTTATTTATGAAACAAGGTAGATCCACGGATTGGAGAGAAGAATCTTCAGGAGAACAATATTTAAAATCCTTGGGTAGGTGGTGAAGCTTGTATTATCAGTGCTACAATTGTTTGGGTATGATGTTGCTATCTCTGCATTCTGTAACATATCTTCTTATTTGCATTTTGTAATACTGATTTTTTTCCTCCTATGCATGTTGCAAGTCTTTGTAGCCATATATGTACGTAGCTTAGTAGTACAGCTTCTGTGTAAAATGTTATCAAATAGTATACCTTACTAATAAATATGGAAGAATAGTCTTATAGAGAAAAATTGCTGGTGGAGTCATTTAGCTTTAGTTTTCATCGAAATCTCATTCCATGAAGATCTAGTATTATTTTGGTTTGGTCGGTTTTACAATCCAACATTGAAAAGGATATTAATAGCTACTTATAATCCGTACATATGTGATAAACTAAACTTCCTGACGAAGGAAAAATATGGCCTACTGTTGTCGATGGGCAGTATGTGGTTATACCCAGTTTTTCTTAACTTGAGTAAAGCAATGGCATGCATACGAATGAATCCTCCGCTAAAAATGTAGCATCAGTTAAACACCTAGCATTACTCATGCTGCGTAGCACTTGAATGTTACGGAATTCCAAAGTTGTAAGGCAAAAACCAAGTCTACCTATTTGAGTTGACAAAAATATAAATAAAGATTACTAGTAATTAACAAACTAGTAATTTTAACTCCATATATTGCAGTTTTTGGTTCTCAGTTACTCCATCTTTGAGTTGATTTTAACTCTTTTAGTTTATAGATCATTGCATCATTGATCTGTGCTCAAAATTGGCTTCTAGATAAACCAATCAATCTCGAGGAGCTGATAGAAGCGGTTGAAAAAATTGACTTAGGTAAATCTCAAACCTTGCTTCCTTTGTTTTTGCATCTTTCTCTTTGTGATCAGCCTTGCACTAATTAAGTTGATTTCTCAAACCTTGCTATATTTTGATGTGATGCTACAACTTTGGGACCTATGGGGCATAACTTTTTGTGTGCAAATGTGACCTGATCAGTTCATTATAGGGTCTGCGGGCATAACTTTCTATTAGTCTCCTTGGAATTTGATTAGTCATAATCAATCTTAAAACTCTGGCTTGTTGTTCCTCAATGTCGATTGGGTCTGCGGTCTAGTTGTGATCAGCCCTTTTAAATGGTCTTTACTAACCAATGCTGATTGGTTTTTGTTTCTTCTTGTTTATTGCTGCCTTATATCTGCCTTATAGTGTTTACTGATTATCTATAACTCCTCATTTTACAGATGCGGCAGAAATCTTGCAGGAAATTCCAGACATATCTATCACGGATTGAATCCAAGGTCTCTTTTTCAGTTTTTGGCATCAGAGATTCATATGGCTTGGCACCAGACTTGTTGCATTTGAATTACTACTCTTTTGTGTTAGCTGTTAACTATCTTATGTCTATTGTTGCTTTTGAATTACTGAATTATAACTCTTTTGTGTTAAAAAAACGTCTGCACTCTAGTTTGTAACTTTCTAGTTTCTATACTTAGTTTTTTTTGATGATTCTTGTGATCAAATCCGCGGTTAATCCGCAACCGGCCCGCAAAATCCGCTGATCCGCAAAGGGCAAATCCGCGGATGATTGGGCCGGTCACGGTTTGAATTTCCAAATCCGCAACTTTGACGGTTTGGTTGCGGGTGACCCCTAATCCGCAACCGTCCGTTGCTCACCCCTACTTGTTGCTGTGAGCTTTTGGAGTTGAAGAAATACCAAAGCCCAACTGGGCTTGTGGAGTTGCACTGAATTTGAACCAGGCCCAACTGGGCTTATGCAACAAAAGAAAGGGGATAAAAGCCAAATGGGCTTCCCTCCAAAGAGGTAAACCTAAACTTATTAGTCAAGCCCAACTGGGCCTTCTTTATTGTCTGTTGGGTTTATAGTTTTGATTTCTGGGCTTGTAATATTAAACCCAACAATTGGGCTTGTATTTTCCAGGGCTTGTAATTTAATTTCTTGTGGGCATATAAATTAATTACTTGTGGGTTTGTAATCTTAATTACTTGTGGGCTTGTTTGTTTTTAAACATTTCTGTTTGGGCTTATAACTTTGACAATCTTTAAAAATTTTCAAATTTTCAAAACCAACAAATTGGATTCCTAGATTTTCAAAACTCAACAGCTGGGCTTCATAACAAAATAAAACTGTTGGGCTTGGCTCAAGCTCACAAAAATTCAAAAGTTCAAATTTTTTCAAACCCACTTCCAACCCAACAGTGGGCCAACAAAGTTTTAAAACAACTCCCAAAAACAACAGTGGGCTCCAAACAAGCAACAGTGGGCCTTGCTCAAAAAATTTTCAAAATCAAATTTCGAAAACCCATTAAAAACCAAAATTTTCTCCCTCTTTTAAAACCAAATTGCATCTACCCACCAATGTGGGCTTGCTCTCAATCCTAAAACCAAATATTTTACTTCCATGAAAACCAAATTTTTATTTTCAAAACCCAACAAAACCAAATTTCTCCCTTTCAAAAATCCAAATTTATTTTCATATCCCTTTTAAAACCAAATTTTGGGCTTAGCTTTTTCTCAAAGTGTGGGCCTTGTTTCTTCTAGCAAATTGTGTGATTGTTTCATAAACATGAATGGATTTTGGTCTGCAACTGGGGATACGACTAAATCAATTAGAGAACTTGCTTACGGGCAAAATTCACATTATGAACCTCCCACAGACCATGATGTCAATAGTTTTAGGGATTATTCTTATGGACCTTTTCAAGGTCATGAGCCACAATCTATGGACCCTTATAACTATTCACACATGTATCAACCTAGTCAACCTGAAATGCATGCTTGTACCTTTTGTGGTAGTTTAGACCACCCTGATGAGAACTGTTATATTTTGCATGAATTTAGGCAATCTAGAGGATACCATGAAAATCCAAATTATGAAATGCCGACAAATTGTGAGGTCGGTAGTCATTGGGACCATAATCAATCTTTTGAGAGTTGCGATCAGTCTTTTATAAACCCTAATGACCATGCACACATGTACCAATCACCACAAAATGAACAATTTTGTACTCCCATAATACAAGCCATGCATGATCATCCATGTAGTAATACATTTGAATTTCCCTTCTATAGTGAACCTCATGTTGAATATCCTTATGAAACTAGGAGGATTACTATTGAAGATTCCGCTTCCATCGAACAACTTAATATGATATTGAAGATGAATCTGATTCATTTAGAAAATGCAGAAATGGAATGGAAGGAAAAGCATGCTAAGATGTGTGTTCTCCCTAATGAAGTGTCTAGTTTCTTTCATGATAGTGATGTTGAATATGAACCTAATTTAGAGGAACATGAATTAACTAAGGACACCACAATTGATACTAGGGACCAATATGCATGTTACCATGATGATGATTACCATGACTATGATGATTATGATGATGTTATGTTAGAAGAACATGTTTGTGCTGAAAATATTGTGGAACCTTTTGGTTCAATAACATATGGCTTCTCAGCCTCAACCTTCATGAATGTTGTTTCTTCTAATACTCATAGCAATTCATATGATTTTGATGCTGATATGGGACTTGTACAATTATTCTGTGAAGATGAACATGACATAGGAAAAGTTGAATCTTCTGTAGACAGTAATGTTAGTATGCATGAAAATAAATTTGATGTGTCTGATTCCCTTCCTAAGTCACAATATGTTGTATCTTCTGATGTTGATTTGAGTACTTCGGACAATCATGATACCGATTTAGGTCTTGTTGTTTTGTTCAATGAATGTGAACATGATTTACCCATTTCACAGATTGAGATTATTCCACCCAAACTAGATTTGGTTTGTAACAAAAATTTTAAACCAACTTTTCTGAAAATTCCTAATCTAGGATTGGAACTGTGTGCCTCCCAAGTCCTCTTGGACTATTTTGCATCTAAATATAATACCTTTAAGGAGGCACAGTTGGAATATGCATGTTTGCCCATCCCGAGAAAAGTCCATTTTAAGTTAGACCTTGTAAATCCTGAACCCCTAAAATTGCTAGATTTTGTACTTAAAATTAAATCTGTTGAAAAATATAGGTTTAGGGGTGATTCATTTGGTTCTTCACTCTCACTCCCATTTAAGTCATATTCCTTGAACCAAAGTTTGCGAACTTTGTTGATCAAGAGAAACCGGAAAATAGTTTGCGTGAGTACAAGTCCGCGAACTGGCAAACTTTCTTTTCCCGAGAAATTCTGCTGGGATTTCCAAAAACTCGTTTACTGTTAAGTCCGCGAACTGGCGGAAGTCTCTTTACCGAGATTTTCTATTGAGTTTGGAAAATTCTACCGGTTATCTTAAGTATGCGAACTTGTTTGTGAGCTTAAGTGGTTATGATCTAAAGATGTGCTCTGAACATGAATCTTAAATTACTAAGGAAGCTTTATGCAAAGCGTGGCTATAAGTTCATGAGCCAATTCAATCGAATCGAATCATCTTTGTTTCAATTATGTCTTGTGTGTTACATAAGATCTCATAGCAATTCAACAACTCTCTAACTAGTTCATTTCAGTCAATTGAACTAGTTATGGTGAAGAAGAACAAGGTTAATATGAAATGCTCATATGGTTGACCTTTTGGGTTACCATGTTGAACAAACATATACGTACACGTTTGGAAAGGTTTTCAATAACACAGTAAAACCTATACCCAAGTGTGTGTGACAAGCTAAGTTTTCGATCTAACGGTTGAGAAATATTAGCTTGAATCTAAATCAGGTTTTCATCTAACGATAAACATGGATTTCTTTGTAACTAAGGAAAAACCCTGATTTGAAGGCTATATAAAGGAGACATCTAGCTTTGACCAAAACTAATCCCCACATGTCTGTGTGATACTAGTGTGCTCGCTAGAGTCGATTTTCCTTTAACCTTTAGTTTTCTTATCTAAAATCAGGTTCACGACTTAAAAACTTCATTGGATTGTGAAGCCAGACCGATACTACTTTATCGTAGTTGTGTGATCTGATCTTGCATATTCTATCGTACGAGTACAATCTTTGATTGTCTTGAGATTGTGAGAGTTCTCTGATAGACAAGATAAAGAAGTCACAAACATCTTCGTCTCACTGTTTGTGATTCCTCGACAAACCGCATGTGTAGTCAGGAAGGCTTGTAGAGAGACGATTGATTAATCTAGGATATTCTTCGGGAATATAAGACCGGATTATCAATTGGTTCCTGTTCACCTTGATTTCATATCAAAATACGGAACAAAACCTAGGGTTTTCTGTGGGAGACAGATTTATCCTTCGATAGACTTTTCTCTGTGAGACGGATTTGTTTATTATCAAGTCTGTGATTTTGGGTTGCAGCAACTCTTAGTTGTGGGTGAGATAAGCTAAGGGAATTAAGTACGCAGTGTCCTGCTGGGAACATAGGCGTAGGAGTGCAACTGGACCTTGGATAGGTGGGAGACTGATTGGGTTTCAACTATTGTCAATTCCGAAGTTAGATTGTAGTAGACTAGTGTCTGTAGCGGCTTAATACAGTGTGTATTCAATCTGGACTAGGTCCCGGGGTTATTCTGCATTTTTGGTTTCCTCGTTAACAAAACTTTTGGTGTCTGTGTTATTTCTTTTTCGCATTATATTTTTATATAATAGAAATAATACAGGTTGTGCGTTAAGATCCTCAATTGGAAATCCAACCTTTGGTTGTTGATTGATATTGATTGATCCTTGGATATTGGTCTTTGGTACCATCCAAGTTATTCCTTTTGTTTGATTAAAGATTCGCTATCTTTTTAGCTTGAGTAAATCAAAACAAGTGAGAGATATTAACTCCTTGAGATACTTTAATCTAGATTGAGCTGACTGTCTAGTTGATTCTCTAGCAAAGTATTTCGGAGTTATTCCATATAGATTGCTAAGCAAAATATTGGGTGGTGTTGTTAGACCCCCGCTTTTTCAATTGGTATCAGATCAGGCAAACACGTTAAAGACCTTATAAGTATGTGTTTGTAGCGATCTGATTATGGACGAGTCTATATCTAATAACGTACCAGTTCATAAATTACCTGATGATTTTCAAATCTTGGATTCACCAGAGAGAACCGTCACATCTAGGTCAGGATCTAAACATTCTCTTAATGTAGAATCTGTTGAAGTCTGGGAAACACACCTAGAAGAACAGTTAGATGACTTTCTGATGAAGGTGATTCAGATGTTGATAGAGATGTTGATGAGGAAGTCTCGGAGTATGTTAAGCTTTTGAATTCGTTGGAAAATAAAAAGATGACAACTTCTCATGTCACACCTTTTCTAACTAATCTTTGTCGTACAAACAAGAAATTGAGAAGATGTTACGCGTGTGTTTATGTTTCGAATCTTTCTAAGAAATCAATCCTCAAGGATTCTGAGAAAAACCTACGTATTAAGTCACTTGAATATGATAATCTTTATCAAAAGTATTTCTTGTTAGAAGAAAAACTTGCAGCCCAGCAAACAAGTTTTGATGACAGAGAAAGCGCTTTTGTCTCTCGAGAAAAACATCTTGAGGATGATTTAACTGCTGATCTTGATAAAATCAAGATGATGACTTGAAAAAGTTCAATACTAGTTCAAGCAAATTAACCACTATACTAGGAGCAAGTAAAATTCATCGTGATACACGAGGATTGGGGTATAAGGGAATAGATGCTCCAAGTATTAGCAAAGAGGTAAAATTTGTCAAGGCTAGTGATTCTTCTCAACAAAAGGTTTCCAATGATGGAAAAAGTGAAATACCTTCACCGAAAGTTAAAGTTCAAAAGAGCAAAGTATATCAACCTCCCAAGTCAGCACACATGGATCGAGGTAAGAGTATTCCTTATGTTTGCAACTAGTGCGGGAATAAAGGTCACCTGGAAAGGAGATGTCGTTTCCGTATAAGGAATGAAAAACTTCATGATGTTCTTGTTTGGGCATCAAAAGGAGTTGTGGAACCAAGATCATACGTTAAGACTGGTCATCTTATCTTTATAGGTTGTAACTGTCCAACCTTTAGGAAAAGGAATCAGTATTGTGATAAACTTAGATTTGCATATAAACGTCGTACGAATCCTTTTCACAATCGTAATGGTTATCAAAAGGATAATTTTGTAAAGAGGAAGACAAGATCCGATGCTCCCAATTGGAGAAAGACTAACTCGCAAAAGAATAGCCAATCCAATTCTCTTCCGAGAAATATTGAAGAGAGTAATGGGAAAAAGGTTCTGGTTGTTCCTAAACACACTCGTAAGTGGGTACCAAAGAAATTCAATGATGTTTTGAGTGTGAAAAGGAACGATCTTCCAGAAAATTTCATGACTATGGAGAAGGCAGTTTCCATGATTTTGGAACTTAACCAGTTTTTTGGAAAAATGGAATTGGATGTGAAAGGTTCTAAAAGCGATCTCTTTCATGATAATCCAAAGGTCACTTGTGGTGAGCAAGACATTGTTCACCCCAACACAACTCGATTATGTTGAAAGTGAATCCTCACCAAGGAATCCCCTGTTATGTATACGGTGAGGATAACACAAGAATTGGGGCACACAGATTACGTTCGGTAAGACTGTAGAATTCGACTGGATTCTTATAAAAATGTATGTCTATAAACCTGAGCAATATTTTTGTTTTTATTTGTTTATTGTTCATTTCTACATAACTTGATCTGTGTTTAAGGTTCTTAAACGTTTAGGTTTGAAAATAGTAGTTCGGGATGATCAGACTTCATGGTACACCTTCCTGGTATTCATAACATCTTTCAAAATCAAAACCCAGGGGTTTAAGTTCGCGGACTTGAAAAATTCGTTTGCAAACCCGTATGCATATTTGCAAATAGATGTCGATATACAACCGACTTGTTTTGGCCGTAACTTCTTCGTCCGAACTCGGAATGACCTCATTCTTTTTGCATTCTCTTAATCTTTGAATTATCTTAAAAAAGGAGATGAGAAAACTTGAATTTGGATGAGTTAAGATTGATATTTGTCCCGTCTCTTTTGAAAATGTTTTTATACACCTTTGGTAGCTATTTTTGGTATAAATCCGGGCGAAAAAGATTGATTCTACTCGCTAAGGATAAATCATAATATATGTGCATTACGAGTTTGTATTGATGCCTAGGAAATTTTTTATGAGAATTTATTCTTGTTTTTATGAAGGATTACTAGAGTTTGGAATAACAATTATTGTGACTACACATAGCTATCTTGTTTTCATCTTCTTATGTTAGTTTTTAGGTTTATTTGTTTTCAATTCTAAAAATATTTGAAGGATGATGGTTTGCAATATTTAATATTGTGGTTTGTTATATTACAAATATTTTTATGAGATATGTATTATTTGCGTCCGTGAACTTGAAGGTCGCATATGTTGTCAAAAGAAAAGTCGTTCATAAATTGGTATTCGTATTGATGAAAGGACGAATGGACTTTTGACAAATAAAAAAGTTATTCCTATGCAATCATATATTTGATATAAAATAGGATTAAATCCTTTGTAAGACAAGGATAAAGTCTATTACGTTGTGATGCATATAACGATGGAAAATAGAATACATCCTTGTATGTTATCCACGGTATTGATCTTCATTGATCCATTTTTTTATTATGTATTACCGTCGAGGCTCCATTGTATGCCTTATGTTGAGCACGATATGACTAAGTCGATTATTCTTACTGGCTTGGTTGGTTGTTCCGTGAGATGCTATATGTTGAGCATTATGAACTAAATTAATCATCTTGATTGGTTATTTAGTTATTTGCTCCGAAAGTATTCTTTTGTTGAGAAAATCCTTTGACAATTAAATTGAGTACTTTGGTGATTATTTTGATTGTTTGTATTCCAATTAGATTAATTATAGGTTCTCTTGTAGTTAATCTAGTTGAGTTTTCATATATTCCACAAGTTCTTGTGTTGAGTATATGAACGGCTATACTAATCATGTTCTATTGGTTAATGTAGTCATATATTCAGTAAGGTTTTCCTTATGTTGAGTATTTGAACGGTTAAGTTAGTCATCTCCGTATCACTGGCTTAGACGTAGCTCCGTAGGTTTACTTATGTTGAGCACAATAAATTAAATTGACCACCTTTGTGGTTTGATTTAGTTGCGTATTCCAATTCAATTAATCATGGGTTTACTTGTGATTAATTTGGTTGAGTTTTGTATATAGAAAATCATTCCCATGGTTTTTGGTGTCCAATTAAAAATCCTTCTTTTCTTTCGAAATTAAGGTCGCTCTTGTTGTTCCTTTGGGAATGACATCAAATGGGGGAGAGTTCTTTTGAACTTGTGCTTAATGTAATATCTTGCGGGGTGTGCGGATGTGCAATTTTAAGGGGTTATCTTGTATCTTAAAACTCCTTGATGAATGCATTTAGCTTCGGATTTATGATTGCTTATAAATTAAGTTGGTATGTATTTTTCTTTTAGTCTATGAAATGTCTGTTGAAGAAATTTCATCATGAACCCGTTCTCGTACCTTTGCCAATTTTATTGACAAAAGGGGGGAGAAATAATGTAGTTCACACTACAAATACATATGGTTTTCAGATCATTGTATAAGGGGGAGTGGTTTACATGATCGAGATGGAGTATTGACTAAGGGGGAGTGATACATATCACCGTAGTATTATTGTTAAAGTCGTGATGCAATTGGACTTTGATATTACATAATAATACTATGTCAATGTACAATAATGATTGAGAATCTCGATTTTTCTCATTGTTATAGCTACGGATCTTCAACAATGATGGTGCTAAACTTACAACCTTTGGGATCATTGGAGTACTTGGAAGGGCGAATATTTCAAGGAACGTTGAAGATTAGACTATGGAATAGGAGCCACTAAAGTTTATCTTTTTTGTATTCCATATGTAGTAATAGTTTTATCACTAAAATTGACAAAGGGGAAGATTGTTAGAGCATAGCTCGGTCGACCTCGCATGCGTTGCTATATCAAGCATGTTTGTCAATGTTAGTGATCAAAATTATGTCTTGGACTGTAGTTGAGCTCAAGGACTTCATGGTGATTCATCATACAACGATGAAGATATACTCAAGGAACCATGGAACTTCATCAACAAAAAGGTATGTGGAGATTTGAACTTATCTATCACTCAAAAGTCTATCTATTCTATGTCCTACTTCTTATGAGACAAAATTCGCATGCTATATATCCTGGGTCATACACATTTCACCTTTTGATCTGAGTATTCACTACTTATCTTTTTCTCGAAATCGTGTCTTGGTAAAGAAAAGTAGAAAACATAACACACTAGAAACCAGATTCGAAGAAAATATCTTCTCTAGATTATGAACAAGAAAACTATTACAATTCTTTCTTTGTTACACTCACTATCTCTCTAAACAATATTTAAATATTTTTCTAAGCTTGCTTTTACAATAATAAATTGCCTCACAAACTTATCTCTAAGTGATTTGTCTCACAAACCTCCTTTCTTTGAACTAGGTGAGTCTGTATCACAAACCACACTCTAGATATTTTAGCTGTGAGCTAAACATCTATATTTATAGGTTTAACGGTTTCCCAAAAACCTTCTACGAATTTATTTCCTTATCAAGGAATATTTCCTTTTCTAGGTATATTTCCTTATCCAGGAATATTACCTTGTCTAAGAATATTCCTTATATAGGAATAATTCCTTTTCTAAGTATATTTCCTTATCAAGGAATAATATCTTTTCTAAGAAATATTCCCTTTCCAGGTATATTTCCTTATCTAGGAATATTACATTGTTTAGGAATATTCCTTATCTAAGAATACTGCCTAAAAATAAGTATTCCTTCCTTAAATTACAATTATATCCTCAATCCTTATTGAGGATCACTAGTTCCCAGAGATAGGAAGATACACATGTGTCATGCGCCACCACTCAAGAACTTGAACTCCTCTGAAAGTTAGATTTGGAGGTTAGGGAACTCGAGGGTTCCTTTCACCTTGATGAACCATCTCTCTTTGATGGAAACTGGACCTTGACGTCTAATTTGAAAAGCCTTCATATCTCTTCGTCTTGTCTTAGTCAATATTCGCTCCATAACGCAATCTTGTTCGAGTGGTTCTATTTATTCTTCCTAGTTATTTCTCCAAAAATACCAGATGAAAACGTAGTCTTTTTCTTCGTCTTTGACTTGGGTGTATAAGACTCCATGTCTGTTTGTAGCGCATCCACCTTTTCTTCCATAGTTTGTGGTTTGCTTTTCTTAGGCTCATCATCTTAGCTATGAGCTAAACATCTCTATTTATAGGCTTGGTTGATTTCCCAAACCTTTTAGGAATTTATTTCCTCATCTAGGAATAATTCCTTTTTTAGGTATATTTCCTTATCTAGGAAAATTACCTTGTCTAGGAATAATTCATTTTCTAAGTATATTTCCTTATCCAGGAATAATACCTGGTCTAGGAAATATTCATTTTCTAGGTATATTTTCTTATCCAGGAATATTACCTTTTATAAGAATATTTCCTTATCTAGGAATGCCTTATAATCAGAAATCCCTCATAAAGTACAGTTATATCCTCAATCCTTATTGAGGATCACTAGTTCCCAGAGAGAGGAAGATACACATGTATCAACTTGTTTGTGAGCTTAAGTGGTTATGACCTAAAGATGTGCTCTGAACATGAATCTTAAATTACTACGGGATGCTTTATGCAAACCGTGGCTATAAGTTCATGAGCTGATTCAATTGGATCGAATCATCTTTGTTTCATTGTGTCTTGTCTGTTACATAAGATCTCATAGCAATTCAACACTCTCTAACTAGTTCATTTTAGTCAATTGAACTAGTTATGGTGAAGAATAACAAGGTTAATATGAAATGCTCATATGGTTGACCTTTTGGGAACTATGTTGAACCAACATACACATACACATTTGTCAAGGTTTTCACGAACCCGGTAAAACGTATACCCAAGTGTGTGTGACAAGCTAAGTTTTCGATCTAACGGTTGAGAAATATTAGCTTGAATCTAAATCAGGTTTTCATCTAACGATGAATATTGATTGCTTTGTAACTAAGGAAAAACCCTGATTTGAAGGCTATATAAAGGACACATCTAGATTTGAGCAAAACTAATCCCCACACATATGTGTGATACTAGTGCGTTCGCTAGAGTCGATTCTCCTTTAACCTTTGGTTTTCTTCTCTAAAACCAGGGTAACGACTTAAAGACTTCATTGGGATTGTTAAGCCAGACCGATACTACTTATATCGTAGTTGTGTGATCTGATCTTGCATCTTCTATCGTACTAGTACAATCTTTGATTGGCTTGAGATCGTGAGAGTTCTCCTATAGGCAAGATAAAGAAATCACAAACATCTTCGTCTCACTGTTTATGATTCCTCCACAAACCACATGTGTAGTCAGGAAGGCTTGTAGAGAGGTGTTGATTAATCTAGGTTGTTCTTCGGGAATATAAGACCGGATTATCAATTGGTTCCTGTTCACCTTGATTTCATATCAAAAGACGGAACAAAACCTATGGTTTTTCTGTGGGAGACAGATTTATCCTTCGATAAACTTTTCTATGTGAGACAGATATTGGGTTGTAGCAACTCTTAGTTGTGGGGTGAGATCAGCTAAGGGAATCAAGTACGCAGTGTCCTGCTGGGATAGAGGCGTAGGAGTAAAACTGTACCTTGGATCGGTGGGAGACTGATTAGGGTTCAACTATAGTCCAGTCCGAAATTATCTTGTAGTAGGCTAGTGTCTATAACGGCTTAATACAGTGTGTATTCAATCTGGACAAGGTCCCGGGTTTATTTTGCATTTGCGGTTTCCTTGTTATCTATAAAACTTCTGGTGTATGTATTATTTCTTTTCAGCATTATATTTTTATATAATAGAAATAATACAGGTTGTGCGTTAAGTTCATAAATTGGAAATCCAACCTTTGGTTGTTGATTGATATTGATTGATCCTTGGATATTGGTCTTTGGAACCATCCAAGTTATCTCTTGTGTTTGATTAAAGAGTCACTATCGTTTTAGCTTGAGTAAATCAAAACAAGTGAGAGATATTAACTTCTTGAGATACTTTAATCTAGATTGAGTATGACTAACTAGTTGATTCTCTATCAAAGTATTTTGGAGTTAGTCCATACAAATTGCTAAGCGAAATATTAGGTGGTGTTGTTAGACCCCCGCTTTTTCATAACTGTCTTTTCCTTTAAAGCTCTGCACAATTATATCCAGGATGGATGTAAATTTTGAAACCTTTCGCACAGAGAATTGTTTATAAGACTAGGATATGACCAAAAAAAATCATTGATTATAAACAATGGGATATGTTCCCACAGCCACAAGATCCAAGGATATCATGATGAAAATGAACAGTTCGACCTTATTCACCGGATATTTCATTAATTACATACACTAGCTTGTCAGAATATCTCCATGCTACCCTAGATTTTACTTATGAGAAATCTACCTGCCAGAGATTTTATAAAGGCATGGTATTAGAAGGTGTGTGAGGGAGGCTGGTTAAAATGGCTTAGATTGCTTCACTAAGAAGCATAAACATCAACACTAGATGCGTATATAATACTTACACTGCTGGAATCACAAATAATTGTCTTCTGAAAATTTACCTTAATTTTTATTTTTTTTATTTTTTTTATAAACAAGATCTCTTTGATTAAATTCAAAGTTACATTACAAAGAGATCGGGTACATCAAAGATCAAGCACCAACTTAAAACAAAGATTTCATATGTAAACATACAAAACCTAATCTTCTGGCAAGAAAAGAGCCGGAATAGAGGAGAACGACTAAATACAAATAATATACCTCACATATTTACCTTTAAATTTAGTTATATAAAGGTTCGACGGGTATAGCATTTCACGGCCATATAACATAACAAATTAAATATGCCAAGCCACATTATAGAGTGAGATAGTGAAGCAAACCTTACTGAATTGGGTAGTTTTCGGGACAAGAAGAAAATCAATAACATTAGTTGGCACTCTCTGTTTCTGGAATAAAGTTGGAGAAGTCGATTAAAAAAAATGATACGTTCCATACATAAGACAACAGAAAAATGGTAGAGTATAGTATCGTAAGTACCTTTGTAATGTGCCTCTATGTCCATAACACCATATGTGAATTCCTTCTAATCAAGTAAGCAAATACATAATGATTAATTAGAAAAAATAAAACAAAGTGAAAATTGTTTTTCACTGTGATGTGATGTCATGCGAGATACGACGAGTCACTATAAGTTATTTGTAATTTTTTATATATTTGTGAAACAGATTAACAAAGTAAATTTAGGTTAGTGGGAAGAAAGAACCCAAAAGATGAAATATCTACGTTAATATGTACGACGAATCGGATTCTAGAGTATTAAGCCAGGTCCATGAGTAACAGAGCCAAACATCGTAGCTAGCTGTAAATTTATTCTTTTGGTCAAAACACAGTACGTTTGCTGCAACTTCACAGTTAGTTTAATGCAGATGCTAATATCGCTCACATCAACCTAGCGTTGTCATCCAAATTTGAAATCTAATTACTCAAGGATTACTATTATTATTATTATTATTGATAAAAGCACAAGTCGTGTACCCTTTTTATTGGAAAATTATTTGGTGTTCTCTCTACCAAGTGTTTTCGTTTTTATTTTTATTTATTTATTTCTTCTCCAGTTTGGTTTTGTTACCGTGTATTGTTGTTTGATTTCAACATTTGTTTTTTGATAATAAAAAGATAGAATAAAAAAGTTAAGAAAGTTACACATTGTTTGGGATAGGTTGCAATCACTAAGTTGCATCTTATCCTTATTCGGAGTTTTGAAAATAAAAACAGGGGGAGTTCCGCAGAGTTCGCAGGTTGTTGTTGCTTTGGGTATCTTCCCCAAATCAATAGCTGCTTGGTTGAATCCTTTAGTTACAACACTTAAAAGAAAAGTTTTATCACTGATATTTTCTTTTATAATTGATTGTTTACTCGCTTCCCATCTCGTTGTAGCTTTCCAAGAGATGTTGCTTTGTTCCCCATTTATCATCTTGTAGAGATTGGTGCAGCTGGTTTCAATTTGGATGTTGGTAACTTCCACACGAACTCCCCAATTCCAAGCTTCCCACTGTCACTTGTTTGAGTTTTCGTTGTTCTCCGAATCACTTTCCTGCATACACCCAAATGGTCGTTCTCCGAATCACTTGCCTGCATATACCCAAATGATCTCGCAAGACAATAATATAGATGTTAATAGGTATATCCCTGAGAAAAGCAATATTCATTTTGACAGCCCCATGCATGAGGGCAATTCAATCCTTTACTTCCTTAGGCTAACCCCTATGGGCTAGATTGAGCTGTTAGATTGGCCAAAGAGTGTTGCAAATCAAGAAAAAATTGTGAGAAAGAAGTTGACACTAATTTGTCTACTTCTCTCTGTTTGCATTTGCTCGCAGTTCAATTAGCAGCGAGATTGAAACGCTGGATCATTCATCACTCAAAAAGTGATATTAACGCTGAATGACTCAACACTATATACTTTTTTTCTCATGGAGAGAGAGAACGTGATGGAGAGAAAGATGGAAAGATGGAAAGAAAATATAGAGGAACGTGGAGAGAGGAAAAGATTGAGAGAGGGAAGAAAAAGAGGGAGAGAGAGGAAAAGATGGAGAGAGAGGAAAAGATTGTGAGAGAGAAGAAAAATAGGGGGAGAGAGAGGAAAAGATGGAGAGACAAATGGTAATTATTAGTTGTTTGAAAAATAAAATTATGTGGCGCTGTTCGGTTCAGCGTTCAAAGCTGTTTTATTCAATGTTTCGCTGCTAGATTAACAATACCATAGGACTTAGGAGGTTGCCCTAGCTGACGTGGATGACCAATCTAACTGCTAGATATGTAGCCCGTAGGGGTTAGTGTTAGCCACATTGTTATGGCTAGGGGGTTTGGTTGGTGTTCCACTTGTTGGAAAACGATTAATAAAATATGATTTTTAAAGTTTTAATAAAAAATATAATTTATTGTTTTCTTTTGTGAATGAAAAACTTATTAGTCTCACACCGTGTAGTTTCCACTTTTTAGTTGTTTTAAGAGACTATATAAGCTTTTTAGTCACACATCAGGGAATCCATCTTTTTAAGTTGTATTATTTTCCATTATATAAAGAAATACACTACTTTTATAAAATCTATGGGAAAGAGATTTCTCTATATTTTAGAGAAGGGAAGATATTTTATATTGTTTTCTTATGCGTTCGCGATTTTCCTTAAGAGTTTTTTCGGAGTTGCCAAACTCAAATTGAGCATCTACTACATATGCTAGTAGTAGGCGTAATAGGATGGATTATCCTGAAAATATTCGTCATGTGAGGGCTATAGCATCACTATTGGGTCTTGTTGACCTCTCTTCAAAAATCTTGTCACACCTTGCCTTCCATATGTGCTACTCCATTGAAGCACAGAAAGCCCTCCAAGTCCCTTTGTCTGAGCACCAGCCTGTAAGAGTATTGTGCCAATTGTCTATCCACTCGTTCACAGGAAGTATACTGTATCCTGGCGGGAATGAGTTTTAAGAAGATGCAAACCACACACTCCTTGCAAAGGGACAATTAACAAGAATATGCTCAAGTGGCTAGATAGGCTTTCATCTTTTTAGGACACCAAAATGTCCTCTAAAAGAGTATTAACTATAAACCAATTAAATCAGTATCTACTTCCTCTAATTTCAGTCCTCTTGTACAATAATATTACAACTTCCAAGACGTAAGAATTATACATGAATCATACTTATATGCATGGTTCATGGAAACTAGTTGGTGTCCCTTCCGTCTCAAAACCTACTTGGAGTGGCCAAGCATTCTCCCTTTGATTGTTGGCATGAGATTCTGCAAGAAAATCGACAATGTAAAATATCTGATGATGTGGTTGGTGTGTACAATAACATAAAAACCAAAAATTAGGATTAGAAACTGAAATGGAAAATGTAAATTGACAACATTCTTCCTCTTATTTTCATCACCTTAGATTTTAGGATAGTAAATTGTTGTAACTTCGTCTTTAGTCTCAGCCTTCAATTGCTTATCATTCAGAAGATCAGTATTCACTATGTAACTGAAGTCGTCATCCTTGTATTCATCATCGGCGCCAATAGCGTGATTGTTGGAGAAGAATCTGATAAACATAGGATTACCCTTAAAAGCAGCCCTGTTAGTAATTATCTCAATACCATCTTCATGTTCCACAACTCTCCATTCAGGTGCCATGCTCATCAGTTTCTCAGACGGTATGATATAATACTTGCCAGGGTTTCCAGCTCCCATGCCTGAATCAAATACATGACCATACAAAATCTATGTTCAAAATATCAGAAAATTTTATCTAAATATATGTATATACTGAATTGCTTTTCCTAAGTCGAATGAATGCTCAAACTACTCAAGAAGCACTATATTAACCACTATATACATTGTTTCTTTCACTTTGACTGCATCTTCTATTTGAAATGTATGCCATAAGCTCAATGGTCCTTTGTACCTAGGATTTGTCTCTCTGCTGGAATGCTCATTGCATGGCATAGCAGCATTAAGATTCACTGGATTTCTTTTCAGCATAATTTGTGTCTTATTAAAGTACCAGTAGATAACTGTGATTACCACTGGAATCTTGTATCTATGGATATATGATGCTTTTTCTGCAACATAAAAATACTACCAGTGGACTAAGATTAATTATTTCGGGCTGAACAACAAATTAAACTTCATTCTGCATTTTGATGATAAACAGGGAGGAAATCAATGTACTTCTGGTGCAACTCATTATATTCGTTAAAAGTATGCTAAGAAAAACGTGTACATGCAAAACAAGGCCTAAGAGTAGTGTTACTGAAGCACTAGCTACACTCTTTCCCACCAGTCTAACTAGCCTTGAGGATCAAATTTGAAAACGATTGAGCTATGAGAGTGGTTTGATTTCTCTAATTTGATGTTGTACTACTTGTATAGACCTTGAGTTGGGGTTACAATTGTACAGTAAACCTCAATACCTTAAGTTCACAATTTATACGTCAAAAGGGATTTATGGCTACAAGGGTCTGTACCAAATTCATCTCAAGTACAAAGTGAAGTGTACATCAGGTTTGCTCTCCATAGGGTAGCCTTTCCAAACCCGTGAAAGCTAAATTATTGAATATAGAACATAAGTCATTACAGAACTCTATTCTACCAAACATAAAAACAACAACTCTGGTAAAAATTAACCATGTTTAGATCTTTTCCTAAACAAGTCAAACTCATATTCAAAACCATAAATCTTCATTTTGCTTGAAAATTAAGAGCTTTAGACAAAGAAAGAAATTCTTATTTACTTCTTACAAATTGAAACTGTCTTTAAAAGTCGAAATTCTTTGTTTTCAAACTACTCAAGAAGCATGCTTAAACAATGTTTCTTAAACTCATTAGCCTAGTGCAAATATCAATCAAATATGAACCTACTGGGCAACCTTGCGCAATTCATGAAAATATAGAAATCGCAGCAGACTCTAACTGCTATTATATAAAGGAAAATGCAGACAAAGCGTTCGAGTTCTACAGGCAAACCTTGACGTTTGTTAGTTTCCATCTTCTTAATTACCTCCTCCAAGTAACAAACCGTCTCGTTGAATCATGTTATTGAATTGGCAAAAGAATTGGGAGCTTATAAAATCAAGTGTCAAGGTTTGTATGCTACCACATTACAGCAGGGTATGCCCTGTATGACTATTATGAATGCCATGATAGTCAAAGCAATGTAAAACATCTAACCTTGGTATGCATGCACTCACATGAACACAAAGAGAAACAATGGACATTCCGCGAAAGCCATACTAACAAAAGACAAACAAATCAAGCACTAAATAAAATGGATATCAATTATACCTCCTAAGAAGTGCACACTTTCATAATTTACTTGCAGTGAAGAAGAAGGTTTGCAACTGGGTGTAAAAGTAAAATTTGGACTTGTTTCAGTTCTAGTCAAGTGCGGCTCATCAGCTGCATAGACTCTGCATTTCCAAGAAACTTCATTTTCTCCTTGCATTTCCAAAAGCAGCATCTCCAACTCCGCAAACCTCTCCTCCAAGTGAGAGATTCTTTCCCTTGCACTCTTCTCCCTTTGAGACATCACAATTCCTTCTTCTGTTAACCCCTTAATTTGCTATTCCATTCCAATGCATCTAGTCCTGTAGTCTTCGCGCTCACGATCAAGACTACCATTTACTACCCTTAGGTTCTCCAATTCCTGCCCCTTCCGTTCCAGCTCTGCAGACAAAACCTTGGCATTTGATTCTATAAGCTCCCGACTCTAGAAACCTCCCTCTTTCGTTAGTTTCTATTTTTTAACTACCTCCTCCAAGTGATGAATTCATTCCCTTGCAGTCGTCTCCCTTTCAGACATAACAATTCCTTCTTCTATCAACCCTTTGATTTTCTCTTCCATTGCAATGCATTTGGCCCTGTACTCTTAAGCCAAAGGGTGGTGTCTCCAAAAACACCATCAAAGGCGACTGCTATAACTGTGGGAAAACTGGTCATATGGCCAAGGACTGTAGGGCACCTAAAAAGACCAAAAATGATCCTAAACAGAAAAATAAGGCAAACGTAGTAGAGGATTCTGGATATTTTACTGGCATGGTGTCTGAAGTCAACCTTGTCTCTAATGTGACCAATGTGAGAGACTGGTGGCTTGATTCTGGAGCCACTAGGCATGTCTGTAAGTTCAGAAATGCTTTCTCCTCCTATAACAAAGTAGGAGACGATGAGAAATTGTTTATGGGAAACTCTTCTACATCTAAAGTGGTAGGAAAAGGCAAGGTTGAATTGAAGCTCACTTCAGGAAAAACTCTCGCATTGAATGACGTGTATCACGTCCCGGACATATGCAAGAATCTTATCTCAGAAACCATCTTACTTGGAAAAGGTTTTAAATTTGTAGCTGAGTCTAACAAAGTTGTAATCTCTAAAGGTGGTGACTTCGTAGGAAAAGGATATGTCACTGATAACATGATTAAGCTTAGTGTACTTTCTTTGAACTTGAATGATAATGCATCTTCTTCTACTTATGTTTGTGACTCCTCACATGTTTGGCATGATAGACTAGGACATGTTAATTTCAAATCTATTGAAAGACTTGCTAAATTAGGCTGCATTCCTAAAATAAACTTTGACAGAGGTCATAAATGTGAAATTTGTGTTGAATCTAAATATGCTAGAAAACCCTTTAACAAAAAGGTTGAACGTAGTACAACTCCCCTAGAACTAATCCACTCCGATTTGGGAGATTTGAAATCAACACCAACTAGAGGTGGGAAAAAATGGTACATCACTTTTATATATGATCACTCAAGATACTGTCAGGTTTATCTTCTTAGAAGTAAAGATGAAGCCCTAGACGCTTTCAAACTATATAAACTTGAAGTAGAAAACCAAAGAGGTGTTACTATTAAAACTCTTAGGTCGGACCGAGGCGGTGAGTATGTGATACCTATAGGAGAATTCTGCAAACTTAATGGCATCATTCATGAAACTACTGCACCTTATTCACCTGAGTCGAATGGAGTAGCTGAAAGGAAAAACATAACACTCATAGATATGGTGAACGCTATGTTAGCTAGTTCAGGGCTACCTTCGAACCTGTGGGGGGAAGCAATTCTCTCTGCTTGCTATATCTTGAACCGAGTTCCATTTAAGAAATCCGACAAAACTCCATATGAGTTATGGAAAGGAAGACAACCGTCCTATGCATACTTTAAAGTGTGGGGGTGTTTGGCCAAGGTGGCCACTCCTCGTTCCAAGAAAACCAAAATAGGACCTAAAACTGTAGATTGTGTTTTCCTAGGATATCCTGAGCACACTAGTGCTTATAGGTTCATGGTAATTGGTGAGAACACCATAATGGAATCCAGAGATGCAGTGTTTTTTGAACACATTTTCCCTTTAGAGTCTGGACCTCATAAAAGGGTCCGCGATGATCTCTCAGATGTTCCTTCGACTAGTCAACCCCCGTCTCTAGATGCTGAAACCGAACCTAGAAGAAGTAAGAGGGTCAGAACCGAGAAAGGTTTCGGTCCAGATTTTGTGACTCTTACGGTAGAGTCTGAACCCCAAACCTATAAGGAAGCTATGACTTCTCCGGAAGCTCCCTTCTGGGAAGAAGCTTCAAATAATGAGTGGGATTCCATTCAACAAAATGAAACTTGGGAGCTTGTAGACTTACCTCCTGGTAGTAAAACCATAGGTTGCAAGTGGGTCTTCAAAAGGAAACTTAGAACAGATGGAACTATAGAAAAACACAAAGCTAGGTTGGTAGCTAAGGGGTACAAACAACAGGAAGGATTAGATTTCTTTGATACCTATTCACCGGTCACTAGAATCACTTCTATCCGGATGCTGATTGCTATTGCTTCTATTTATGATTTGCATATACATCAGATGGATGTTAAAACTGCTTTTTTATATGGTGATTTGAATGAAGAAATTTATATGGACCAACCAGAAGGTTTTGTTGTGAAAGGTTTTGAAGATAAAGTATGCAAACTGAAAAAATCTTTGTATGGTTTAAAACAAGCACCTAAACAGTGGCATGAAAAATTTAATCATGTAATGATATCTAATGGCTTCAAGGTTAATGAATCTGATAAATGTGTTTACATTAAATCTGTGGATGATTCTCATGTTATTGTGTGCCTATATGTTGATGATATGCTCATATTAGGTAGTAACCTTGATAGTATCAATACCACTAAAAGCTTAACGAAAACTTTGACATGAAAGACTTAGGCCCTGCTGATGTAATCTTAGGGATGAAAATCAGAAAGATGTCTGATGGATATAGTCTTAGTCAATCTCATTATGTTGAAACTGTGCTTAAGAGATTTAATCATGAAAATGCTAAACCTGCAACTACTCCTTATGATCCCAATTGCAAATTGAAAAAGAACAAGGGTGAGGGTATTTATCAACTTGAGTATTCTCGTGTTATTGGCAGTCTTATGTATTTAATGAACTGTACAAGACCTGATATTGCCTATACTGTGAGTAGATTAAGCAGGTACACTTGCAACCCTGGGCAGGATCACTGGAATGCTCTCTACAGAGTTCTACGGTCCTGAGAGAGAAACTTCAAACTATTGCCTAAGTTTTGGGAAGTATCCTGCTGTGCTAGAAGGGTATTGTGATGCTAACTGGATATCAGACTCAGATGAGTGCAAATCCACTAGCGGGTACATCTTCACACTTGGTGGTGCGTCTGTGTCATGGAAGTCTACCAAACAGACATGTATAGCCGATCCACCATGGAGTCTGAGTTTATAGCCTTGGAGAAAGCTGGAGAGGAAGCTGAATGGATACGAGGTTTCCTGGGTGGAATTCCACTCTGGCCCAAGCCTGTGTCTTCGATCGCAATCCACTGTGACAGTCAAGCTGCTATTGGATGCGCAAAGAATAGTGTATACAACGGAAAGTCTATACATCTTCGAAGAAGACACAAGACAGTGAAACAACTACTCTCTACTGGCATCATCTCTATAGACTTTGTAAGGTCTAAAGAGAATATTGCAGATCCTTTGACGAAAGGGTTATCTAGAGAGGTAGTTAGATCCACATCGAAGGGGATGGGACTCAAGCTCATAGAATAAATCGCCATGAAGGACACTCAACCTTGTGAATGGAGCTCCAAGATCAAGGTTCAATGAGATAACTAATTTTTGGTGATGTCGAGAGAAAGCACTATCTTTGTCCCTCCCTATGGTGTAACCATATGATAGTGCTGCCTGCATGTTTTAGGATACACTATCTTTGTCCCTCCCTAAAAAAAAGGGTTTTTCTACTCTAGTCTACTCTTACAGACTGAGGCACCGAGAAGAACTACGTACTTTTACATATATATCCCTTTTCTAGGTAGCTGCATGTTATCCCTTAAAATCTTCATTTGGTCAAACATACAAAGTAAGCTGAGTTCCCTGAATTTGAAAACCAAATTACATAAATAATTCAGGGTTCAGGCCTATTATTTTGTGGTCTACCTTGAGTCTTTTCGTTTTCTTTATTCTTCTTCACTTTTGCTTTCGTAGTTCCAAAAGTTTTATGTGTAATACAGAAAAAAGTCTCCGACGAATAAGGATTAAGCAAGCATTAAGCCTAGGAAGATCCGTGACCGCGACACAGCCAAATAGGCAGGCACATCATAGGTAAGGTAGCTGTATAGATATAAACACATAGTACGGCTGATGTTACTTTTCCGCTCATCTTTTGCTAAATGTCCTTTCTGTAATAATGATGATGAAACTGTTGATCATCTTTTGCTAGAGTATCAGGTAACTAATAATCTTTGGTTTGTTGTGAATAGTCAAATTGCAGGGATGCATAATGGAATCGGTCTTAAAGACTGAATATTCTCATTGTTTGATTAAGCTAATACAACTGCTGCAATAAAAAATTGAGATGTGCAAAGGTGTTTGAAAATGTTCAAGTGCAGGTAAATGTTTTCAAAATACAAGTGCAGCAAGCCATTGCTGACTGGACCAGTGTGACAAGGAAAAATATTCACATAGTGTCAAGTACCAGGCAAAATAGAATTGTGCCTCAATAAACTTCGCCACAATTTTTTTTTACAAAAACAAATTTTGATGCATTTTATAAAAAGGAAACTTGATTATGGGTTGTGGCCTAATAGCTTTTAATAATGTAGGGAGGTGTGTTGAAGTAAGTCATTCACAGTGGTTAGCACAAGATGAAGAACAAGCAGAGGCGCAACAACTTTGGAGGCAATCAGATGGGCCCATAAAATTGGAGTGTACAAGCTGCATTTGGAGGGAGATCGTCTAAACGCAATGAAAGCCATTAATGGTGCTGTGGGAGTAGATGGACAATAATAATGTCATTAGTGACTGTAGGTTGTGGCTTAATTCCTTTGGTTCATGGATATGCACTCATGCTCCAAGAGAACTAAATGGAATAGCAGATTATTTAGCTAAAGAAGCTAGGAGTAGAAGTCTTATAATGTTTTCTGGTATGGTAATGAGGATTGCCGATGTGGTTGATTTCTCTAAAGTGAACAAAGCTAATTTACAGATGTTGCAAAGAGTTGGGCCATATGTAGCTTATGGCTATCCAAATCTCAAAACTGTGAAGGAATTGAGAACGAATTAGACATTTCCTTTGTGTTAACAAAAGGAAGAATTATTTTAGATCTGAAAAAATAAGTAAAAAAATTACTACCACAATTACAGCAACAACTACTTGAAATTTCAAGACATGTGATCTTAAAAAAATAAGATGCAGAAATTCCAAAATCCCTGATTTGCTGCATCTAAACTATACATATGTTTCAGAGTAATCTCATTTATTTTCTCCATTATCATTGCTGACATTGACAATCTCAACAATCTCCTTAGATGGCCTTGCACCATCTTATTTGGACTGCAAAACTAGGTTTTCACTAGATGGCGTCACACTGCACTTGCGGAGCCCAGTCAGTGTCCCTTCCGTCTCACAACTTACTTGGTGTCCCAATGCATTCTCTTCCACCCTCTGATTGTTGCCATGAGGAGAGTCTGCAAGAAAATCAACAATGTAAGATTAATTCATTCTGCATTTTGAAGATAAACATGGAGGAAATCAATGTACTGCTGCCTGCTGGTGCAACACATTATATTCGTTAAGAGTTTGCTAAGAAAAACTTGCTGTAAAAGTGAAGGTGGTGTTACTACTAATTTTGCTCGGATCCTGTAAACACTTGGACGAGAATCATCTTACAGAAAGGCACTCACTGTAAAGATTAAAGTTTATTTACTGTAAAAGCCACATTGATTGCTTTCGAAACCAGAGTTTCATTCAAAGGTTACCTGATATTCCTTGTAATTTCAATATCAGTTAAAGCTACTGATGAGTTACTTAATGAATGAGTTAATGTTCTTTCAAGTCGATAAGATCTAGCAAGAGCAACTATGATTGAGAGGTAATATTGATTTTCATCTTTTATTAGGTGGAAACTTGTATATGTAAAATAAGAGCCAAGTTAAGAGTAGTGTTACTGATGCACTAGATGCACACTTGCATACCAGTCTTACTAGCCTTAAGGATCAGACGAGAAAATGATTGAGCTATGCCTATGTAAGTGGTTTGATTTATCTAATTTGATGTTGTACTACTTGTATAGATCATCTAATGTTGGGGTTACAATTGTACAGTAAACCTCAATACCTTAAGTTCACAATTCCTATGTCAAAGGGGATTTATGGCTAGCTACCTACAAGGGTCTGTACCAAATTCATCCTAAGTGCAAAGTGAAGTACATCAGGTTTGCTCTCCATAGGGACTCTTCCCAAACCCCTGAAAACTAAAGGACATTTATTGAAGACTATAGAACATTAGTCATTACAGAACTCTATTCTGCCAAACATACAGTGACTCTTATAAAAATTAACCATGTTTAGATCTTTTCCTAAACAAATCAAACTCCTATTCAAAACCATAGATCTTCATATTTGCTTGAAAATTAAGAGCTATAGAGAAAGAAATAAATTCTTATTCACTGTTTACTAATAGAGACTTTCTCTCTTTAAAAGTCGAATTTATTTGTTTTCAAACTACTCAAGAAGCATGCTTGAACAATGTTACTTAAACCCATCCACATTCAATTTGTAATAATAGATTTTTTTCCCTTCTTTTTCCACATTTAATGTTAATTGGTGTAATGAAATTTATTTTAGCCTAGTGCAAACATCAATCAGATGTGACTTATTCAGCAACCTTGCGCAATTCATGAAATATAGAAACCACTGCTAACTCTAACTGCTATCATATCCAAGAAAATGAAGACAAACCGTTCGAGCTCTGCAGACAAACCATGACACTTGATTTTATTGCTTCCAACTCGGCTACCTGTCTCTTTCGTTAGTTTCCATTTTCTTATTTACCTCCTCAAAGTGACAAACCCTCTTGTTGAATCATGAAATTGCATTGGCAAGATAATTGGAAGCTTATAAAATCAAGTGTCAAGGTTTGTCTGCTACCACATTAACAACAGGGTATGACCATCGGCTCTATATGAATGCCATTTACAGACAAAGCAATGTAAACATGTAACTATGATATGCATCGACATGAACACAGAGAAACAATGGACATAGCGCGAGAGCCACACTAACAAAAGGCAAACAAATAAAACACTAGATAACAAGGATATGAATGATACCTCCAGAGACGTGCACACCTGTGGAATTTACATGCCGCGAAGAAGGTTTGCAACAGGGTGCAAAAGTAGAATTTGGACTCGTTTCAGTTCTAGTGAAGTGTGCCTCATCAGCTGCATTCTCACTGCCATCCATATCCCCGCAAGTTCTTTCACAAGAAACTTCGTCAGTTTCCATCTTCTTAACTACCTCCTCCAAGTGACAGATTCTTTCCCCTGCACTCTTCTCCTTTTGAGACATAACAATTCCTTCTTCTGTTAACCCCTTGATTTTCTTTCCCATTCCAATGCATTTATTCCTGTAATCTTCGCGCTCATGATCAAGACCACCATTTACTACCCTTAGGTTCTCCAATTCCAGCCCCTTCCGTTCCAGCTTTGCACACAAACCTTGACATTTTGATTCTATAAGCTTCCAACTCTGCAAACCTCCCTCTTTCGTTAGTTTCCATTTTCTTGATTACCTCCTCCAAGTGACAAATTCTTTCTCTTGCACTAGTCTCCCTTTCAGACATAACAATTCCAGACATGACAATTCCTTCTTCTATCAACCCTTTGATTTTTTTCTTCCATTCCAATGCATTTTTCCATGTTCTCTTCACACTCACGTTGAAGACCGCCGTTTATTACTGCTAAGTTCTCCAATTCAGTTCCCTTCCGTTGTAGCTCTGCAGACAATCCTTGACACTTGATTTTATAAGCTTCTAATTCTTTTTCCAAGTCAATTTCATGATTCGACAAGGCAGTTACTTCAATGTCCATTTCCATGCAATTTATCCTCAGATCTTCAATCTCAACTGCATCTCTTTTCTTCATCAACTTAAAATCATCGATTTCCCGTTTGAGTTCAGCACATTTATTACATTTGCCCCTTTGATCATCCTCCAAAACTTCTGTACACGTTTTCTTGAAATTTCTATTCCTTCCTTGAAACCCATCTCATACTTTTTCTTAAGTTGACTACACTCCATCATCAGCTCATGATTATGGTGTTTCAGAACCAAACAAGCTAACCTCCAATGGTGATTTTCCATTTCCATGGTGTCTGCACATTTTTTCCACTTGTAGTTGGGATCATCATCTTTTCTTGAAATTTCTATTCCCCCCTTGAAACCCATCTCATACTTTTTCTTACGTTGACTACACTCCATCATCAACTTATGATTGTGGTGTTTTAGAACGAAACAAGCCATCCTCCGGTGTTGAGTTTCTATTTCTTCCCTTGATGTACCCATTTCTTAACTGGTACTAGTTGATTCTCAGGATTTTTACAAAATAAATAGCAGTCCTAGCAAAAACAGAGTGATAATATGGAGAGAAGAACCTTGTGAAAAGAAAGAAAAAAAAAGGTTTTTCTAGTATAGTCTACTCTTACAGAATACAGACCGAGGCACTGAGCAGCAGACCTATGTACTTTCTAGGTTGGTTTTAGTGCTGTGATGTGGAGGATAAAAAAGAATCACTGTAACTAGTGCTATATTTGGGAAACAAGATTAATGACAAAAACCCAATGCAACTCCAAGGATAGAAATCATTAAGCCTAGGCCAGATCCTTAGTGACGGCCAAAGAGTCACATCGTTGGTAGCTGTTTATCCCTTAAAATCTTCATTTGGTCAAACAACACACTGATATTTCACAGTTTACTGAGACGAGCCTGCCTCTCTCATTCAAATTTGAAAACCAAAATACTTTAATGGATTATTAAAAAAATTCAGGGTTCAGGCCTATTATTTTGTGGTCTCTAGCTTGGAGTCTTTTCGTTTACTTTCTCCATGCATGTGTACTCAACGACTACAAAAAGAAGTTGCACAAGAATTATGCCAGCAAAAATTCCTAAAAGTAGAGATTTTTTTGGTGGGAGGGCTTGTTTCTATAAATTCTATTCAAACAAAAGTGAGGGAGTCTCACATATGAATAATCGGACAGATTAGCACCTAAAATAATTCCTTCACCTAAACTCCAAAATCACAATAATAAACTTAATATTCAACAGCTTATCTACTTTCCTCCTTAAAGTGAAGACTCCTACATACTGTTAGGTGCTACTAAGCCAATGCACCATCCTCAAACACCATTATTAAATATATCTATTTCTTAGGAAATTACTCTAAAGTACATTTTACAATAGGAACTACCTCAATTAGGTCCCAAGCACTACCAATATTAAGATTCATACAAGCAAATGCACAAAAGGAGATAAGAGCAAATTCAGCATCACTATTACATAAGTGCTTAAAATATATTCAGAAAAGCTTTGAAATAACTGGTTGAGCAGCATATTAAATGTACACCACCATTAGTATCAAACTTGGAAGAAACCAAATTGCCAAAGTATACCAACTTTCCACAGTTGTGTTTGACCCAACCCAAACATCAACAAGCATTCTGAATTTTAGCGCTTCTTAGCCAGAGGTCTAATGAACGACTCAACATTGCCACCCCTGTATACGCAGACAAAGATAATGAAGATTATTATACGAAGACCTAGCAAATTGGAATACATGAAGGGTCAACACTGAGTAAATACCGAACAAGGGAATGAGAAGATTTAACTTACTTAAGAAACAACCTCGAGTCTCTTGTGCAACCAAGAAACCAACTAGGTAAATGAAGATGAGACATCACCTTCACACCTAGAATAAAATCTTCATAAGAAACATTTAAGGATATACCTTGTTCTCCAAAAATGTTTTTCAGTATGGTGAATTCCTGACACAGAAAACAAAAACATCTTTAGAGGAAAAAAAAACTTGAAAAATAAAACGAATAACAAACGAAAACTGTTATATACCTCAGCCTCAAAATCAACCAGTGTAGAGATACTGATTTTCTGATTGGATAGAGTCAAGTCCAATCCATTATATAGGTAAGGTTTTTTGTCAAGGTCACTGAGAATACAACGTCGATGTAGTTCAGCTGGAGGCATTAGAATCTCGCAAGCAAAATTTGATTGAACCATATGATCAAAACATGGCTTGAGTGGAATCATCATCGTCACAACTGTTGGTCGCACAGCAGACAAAACACGAAATATGGATGATAAGTACATTATTTTGTCGAGAGCCCAAGATAAATAATAATGTTTGTTTTCACTATTTAGGCAATAAAATCTTTCAAAGACGGATAATTAAACAAAACTGTTATTATTACCTCTTGAATACTTCTGCGAACAGTTTAGGCAGAAAAATGAACCATTCTCACGAATTTCAAACTTGGTATGGCGACACTCATGACAATGCCTTTCCCGTGATCCACAATTTCGGCAGTAAAAATCAGAATTATATTTCGGCAGTAAAAATCAGAATTATATTTCTTAAACTCATTATGGTCACACACATAACAATGTCTGTCAGCCATTGATAGTTAAAACTATCACTCCCTGCACCAAACCAGAAGTAAAGATTTTAAACTGTACAGAACTGAAAAGGAAGAAGATAATTATACAAGACCCAAAAAATAAGTATACAGGCTTAGCTACCAATATGACTGGAAAATGCACAGGGTATGTTTAAAGTGGTGAAGAGGCATTTTCTGCAAATGGATGTAAAACACCAAAGACGCCTGATATCATGTAATTGAACCATAACACATAACATCAAGAACATTAAAGATCATGTGATTGAAACTAAAACATATATAAAGAACATAAGAGATCATGTAATAGAACTAAAACATATGATATCAAGAACATATATTCATGATAATCCTTAGAGAGTTAACATAGAAAATCCAAATAACAGATCTAAGTGGATATTAAAAGGAAATTCGATTCGAGCAACTGAAATTCATAACAAAAGTTAAAATTCATACCAAAAGAATTATTACTACTAAATCTTAATATTCGTATTGTAACCATAAAACGAAACGAAGAACTAAAAACAAAGTAACGAAGGTATTTAGGAGAAATCCCCGAACCTGAATAGCCGATTTTTCAAGGATTCCTGCAACACAGATTCCATCCACTTTCACTTCTGGATTATATGCAGAAGTAGGCCTGGTCTGGACCCTCACTTTCATTTCTAGGTCACTTTTTTTATTTCTTGCAAAACTAGGCAAGTTAACGGATTCCATCCACTTTAACCATCTCGGTCAATTTATCGCGTTGACTTGTCAATATCTCGCCAAAATATCATATAGGGAGATCTCATACATGTGGTAAGACTACTGAAATGTCCTTCACACGTGTGTGTCAGTCACGTGTTCGATCTCATTCATTCATTCTTCTTCTTCTTATCTTCTTCTTCTTTGTTTTCTTCTCCTTCCGTTTTCTTTCTTCTGCTCATTAGTGAAGAGAGGATTTGGAATTAAATTAGGGTTTCACTGAAAAGATTTGTAGGAAGAAATTGATGATGGTTCTGAAATTGATTGAACATGGGAATTCGAGAAAAAGGGTTTGATAGAAATTGAAAAGCAAAGTAGATTAAGGTTCAGTTTGTGAAGAAAGTATTGATGGTGTTTGGCAGTGATGGTTTCGATAATCGAAGACTAGGGTTGAAGTCGAACTGAAATTGGGTTCTTGGTGCTGGTTTTGAATGTTTCTGCTGGTGTTGATTGTTCGAATTGGAGATGGATTGACAGAATATGAAGTTAGGGTTTGGATTGAGAAGCTGAGCAGCAAATGAAGAACTGGGTACTGTTGATTTGGTGGATACCGTTGGGATTGAATGGAAGAAATCGAAGTTCTGTGTGTGTGATTCAATGTCAGTTTGTGAAGAAAGTATTGGTGGTGTTTGGCAGTGATGGTTTCGATAATCGAAGACTAGGGTTGAATTCGAACTGAAATTGGGTTCTTGGTGCTGGTTTTGAATGATTCTGCTGGTGTTGATTGTTCGAATTGGAGATGGATTGACAGAATATGAAGTTAGGGTTTGGATTGAGAAGCTGAGCAGTAAATGAAGAACTGGGTACTGTTGATTTGGTGGATACCGTTGGGATTGAATGGAAGAAATTGAAGTTTTGTGTGTGGATTCAATGTCAGGTCAATCGAAGAAGGAGAAGATATTGTTAATGTGGATTAAGAGGAATCTGATGTTGCTACTCATTGCAGTGTGACATGAACTGAAGTGTAGAGATTTGCAGGTGGTGATTTCAGTTGAGGTTAATGGTTTGGTTGCAGCTGCAGTTGAGTGCCAGATGGTTTGTTGGTGGTATATGAATTGCGAGAAAGGTGTCACTGTTGTTGGAAATGAGCTGAGCTGCTGGTGATGGATGCTGTGGTGGTCATGTGTTGAGTTGCAATGAAGCTGAGAAAAGAGAATTTGGGTTGTTGTGCTCCAAGGATTGGTGGTGCTGATGTTGCCAAGGGTGAACTCAGAGAAGGTTTAGGTGATGTCTGAGGTTGCAGTTGAGCTAGGAGATGCAGGGATTTGAGTTTGGCTGCAAGGGGATAGTGTTGGTTGGCCTGGAGAGGAGCAGAAAAGTAGAATTGGACCAGTAAGGTGTTGTGTTTGGTACACAAGAAGGTGGTTGATATTTTTGGTGCTGTGATTTTCTCAAAAGAAGATGGGTTCTCAGTGCTCTTGAGTTGTTGTTGCTTCTGGCAGTCGATTGAGCTGGTGGATTTGAAGATATGGTGGTGGCAGTCCTGGTGGTTATCAAGTTACTCAAGGGAGGCGAATTTGTGACAGTGCGTTAAGATTTCTGGAGTTGCAGTGCAGGTGTATGCTGAGCTTAATTAGAACCTGAGAACAAGATGGAAGAAGTGAAGTGCAGGAAGTTGGAGTTGCTGCTACAGAAGGTTGTGTATGAACTTTTGCAAGTGGATGGAGCTAAGTAGATGCATTACATAGAAGGATGTAGTTGTTATAAAGTATTGGTTGAGGCAGTGATGGTTGAAACTATTACAAGAGGAGTTGTGATTGCAATCTGGTGGTGCTCAAGTGGATTGATAGTGGCTCGAGGTGAAGCTGAGTGCTTGGTGTGGTATTGGTTTACCTGGTGGTACAAGAAGAAGCTGTCTGAGCTACGGCTGAAGTTGCGGGTGCATATACAGTTGGAGTTAATTGGCACTGATGAATGGATTTGTGAATGCTTGTACTGCCTGGGAATGTGATGAAATTGCAGTGCAGCTGAGAATTACAAGATCAGCAGGTGGAATAAGAGATGAAGCTACAAAATGGGAGTGGTAGCTGCAAGATAGAAGAAATATCGAGCAGTATGGGTTCAAGAAGCTACTGCAATGAAAAGAAGGGATTAGTGGTGTTGTTGTGAATGAGGTCAGGTTGCAAAGAATGTGTGCAGTGTTATGAAATGGAGGTGTTGAACAGAAAATGCAGTGGATGCAAGAATGAGTGTGGCGATGTTTAATGTGGTAGTACAGATGAAGCTGATTCAGATGGAATGAAAGGTGCAGCACTGGTTAGGCCTTGGCCTAACTTAGCTGACAAGCTCTCTGACTCAACCTGAATTGGCCAATTTAACTCACTGATATAACATTAAATCAGTGATACAAAGGACTTTTAGGTCTTTTTAGTTACACCTAACGGTGCTAACTTTCCATCCATCACTTTTGGTCAAAACTTTCCTAGTCTAGCGATAAATAAAAAAAGTGGTCTAGAAATGAAAAGCACCAAAAAAACGGGCCTATTTTTGTAAAAAGCCCAATTTCTATTTAGGAGAGAAACCCTAACCTGAATACCCGATCTTTAAAGTCTCCACAACCCAGAACTTCTTAAAATGCAGATAGAGAAACAACTATAAATATGATTAGGGTTTCTTCCCGTATCGTTGGATTTGTCAGTTTATTGAGAACCGTTGATCTGTGCTGATTGCAACAAGGAGAAACTGTTACCATTTGAAGCAAAAAGAGTTAAGGAAGGATATTACCATGTTGCATGAGATTGGATTACCTCTCAAGTAGTGCTACATTTATAGTCATTAGCTAGACATCAAATACCTCAAAAAGAATCGTCACCTTCCAAAGTTGTATACCAATAGTCGAAATAATTGTGGTTCCATAAGACCAAATAGAGCTAACACCAATATGAGACAACTACACTGGTTTATAAAAATGAACAGAAGGAGCACGTCCTCATCTAGGGTTTCTGTCAAGATAACTGGGTTTATCTGGGGTGCATAACTAAGCTTCTTATGTGGGTCTTGATCCGAGAAATGGGCCTCCAATACCTGGGTTACCTCCCGGACAGTGTTTGGACGATCGGGTTGCGGAGTCCGAATAGACTCCAGTGATATCTCAGACGCACATGGCCCAAGTCCCAAGTTAGGTACTCTAATTAGGGATACTTGATGATCACAAGAATCATCACCACCCCAAACTTAGGATTTTGGGTGCCTCTACATAGACTAGTCACAATATTCCTAATTTCTCGACCATCAGGTTCTTGAAAAAGGTCAATTGCTTCCCCTAAGTTATAATCGGGTGGTTCATCCTCTACTTGCTTCATATCTGCTATGGTCCACTCTAAAGCTTCCTTATTTTCTTGAAGCACGGTTTCTGGCAAGAAAAGAGCCGGAATAGAGGAGAACGACTAAATACAAATAATATACCTCAAATATTTACCTTTAAATTTAGTTATATAAAGGTTCGACGGGTATAGCATTTCACGGCCATATAACATAACAAATTAAATATGTCAAGCCACATTTTAGAGTGAGATAGTGAAGCAAACCTTACTGAATTGGGTAGTTTTCGGGACAAGAAGAAAATCAATAACATTAGTTGGCACTCTCTGTTTCTGGAATAAAGTTGGACAAGTCGATTAAAAAAAATGATATGTTACATACATAAGACAGCAAAAAAATGGTAGAGTATAGTATCATAAGTACCTTTGTAATGTGCCTCTATGTCCATAACACCATATGTGAATTCCTTCTAATCAAGTAAGCAAATACATAATGATTAATTAGAAAAAATAAAACAAAGTGAAAATTGTTTTTCACTGTGATGTGTTGTCATGCGAGATACGACGAGTCACTATAAGTTATTTGTAACTGTGTTATATATTTGTGAAACAGATTAACAAAGTAAATTTAGGTTAGTGGGAAGAAAGAACCCAAAAGATGAAATATCTACGTTAATATGTACGACGAATCAGATTCTAGAGTATTAAGCCAGGTCCATGAGTAACAGAGCCAAACATCGTAGCTAGCTGTAAATTTATTCTTTTGGTCAAAACACAGTACGTTTTCTGCAACTTCACAGTTAGTTTAATGCAGATGCTAATATCGCTCACATCAGCCTAGCGCTGTCATCCAAATTTGAAATCTAATTACTCAAGGATTACTATTATTGATAAAAGTACAAGTCGTGTACCCTTTTTATTGGAAAATTATTTGGTGTTCTCTCTACCAAGTGTTTTCGTTTTTATTTTTATTTATTTATTTCTTCTCCAGTTTGGTTTTGTTACCGTGTATTGTTGTTTGATTTCAACATTTGTTTTTTGGTAATAAAAAGATAGAATAAAAAAGTTAAGAAAGTTACACATTGTTTGGGCTAGGTTGCAATCACTTATCCTTATTCAGAGTTTTGAAAATAAAAACAGGGGGAGTTCAGCAGAGTTCGCTGGTTGTTGTTGCTTTGGGTATCTTCCCCAAATCAATAGTTGCTTGGTTGAATCCTTTAGCTACAATACTTAAAAGAAAAGTTTTATCACTGATATTTTCTTTTATAATTGATTGTTTACTCGTTTCCCATCTCGTTGTAGCTTTCCAAGAGATGTTTCTTTGTTCCCCATTTATCATCTTGTAGAGATTGGTGCAGCTGGTTTCAATTTGGATGTTGTTAACTTCCAGACGAACTCCCCAATTCCAAGCTTCCCACTGTCACTTGTTTGAGTTTTGTTTGTTCTCCGAATCACTTGCATGCATACACCCAAATGGTCGTTCTCCGAATCACTTGCCTGCATATACCCAAATGATCTCGCAAGACAATAATATAGATGTTAATAGGTATATCCCTGAGAAAAGCAATATTCATTTTGACAGACCCATGCATGAGGGCAATTCAATCCTTTACTTCCTTAGGCTAACCCCTATGGGCTAGATTGAGCCTAACTTAGCTGACAAGCTCTCTGACTCAACCTGACTTGGCCAATTTAACTCACTGATATAACATTAAATCAGTGATACAAAAGACTTTTAGGTATTTTTAGTTACACCTAACGGTGCTAACTTTCCATCCATCACTTTTGGTCAAAACTTTCCTAGTCTAGCAATAAATAAAAAAAGTGGTCTAGAAATGAAAAGCACCAAAAAAACGGGCTTATTTTTGTAAAAAGCCCAATTTCTATTTAGGATAGAAACCCTAACCTGAATACCCGATCTTTAAAGTCTCCACAACCCAGAACTTCTTAAAATGCAGATAGAGAAACAACTATAAATACGATTAGGGTTTCTTCCCGTATCGTTGGATTTGTCAGTTTATTGAGAACCGTTGATCTGTGTTGATTGCAACAAGGAGAAACTGTTACCATTTGAAGAAAAAAGAGTTAAGGAAGGATATTACCATGTTGCATGAGATTGGATTACCTCTCAAGTAGTGCTACATTTATAGTCATTAGCTAGACATCAAATACCTCAAAAAGAATCGTCACCTTCCAAAGTTGTATACCAATAGTCGAAATAATTGTGGGTCCATAAGACCAAATAGAGCTAACACCAATATGAGACAACTGCACTGGTTTATAAAAATGAACAGAAGGAGCACGTCCTCATCTAGGGTTTCTGTCAAGATAACTGGGTTTATCTGGGGTGCATAACTAAGCTTCTTATGTGGGTCTTGATCCGAGAAATGGGCCTCTAATACCTGGGTTACCTCCCGGACAGTGTTTGGAGGATCGGGTTGCGGAGTCCGAATAGACTCCAGTGGTATCTCATACGCACATGGCTCAAGTCCCAAGTTAGGTACTCTAATTAGGGATACTTGATGATCACAAGAATCATCACCACCCCAAACTTAGGATTTTGGGTGCCTCTACATAGACTAGTCACAATATTCCTAATTTCTCGACCATCAGGTTCTTGAAAAAGGTCAATTGCTTCCCCTAAGTTATAATCGGGTGGTTCATCCTCTACTTGCTTCATATCTATTATGGTCCACTCTAAAGCTTCCTTATTTTCTTAAAGCACGGTTTCTGGCCTATTCTCCTGTTCACTATCCAAATCGGAAGCTATAATCACAGGAAAAAATTCGGGTAGGCCTAAGAATGTATAATTAGGCTCCAACTCAGGAGGCTCTTTTAAACAAGGTATTGGAGTAGACTCAGAATATAGTAATGGTTCGAATCTATCTTTACTTATATCAATATCCAACACAGGAATAAAGTCCAACAGAGCATTTACTTGTTCAATATTACTATAATCATCGAAATCCAAGCTAAAAATGGATAGACAATTCTCTAACGGATCTTCCAGAACGATGTTTGGTAATGACTTCTGAACTAAGGTTCCTATCATGTTCACCTCTTCTATGCTTGATTCATATAGATCGGAGAGTAGATTACTAATATTAAAAATGTTCAGCTCAATAGTCATATTACCAAAAGACATATTCATTATACCATTTCGACAGTTCATGATCGCATTAGATGTAGCTAAAAATTGGCGACCTAAAATCACCGGTATTTGGTCCTCTGGGTCAGGGACAGGTTGGGTATCTAGGATAAAAAAATCCACAGAATATACAAACTTGTCGACCTCAATAAGAACATCCTCGATAACACCACGAGGAATTTTAGCAGACCTATCAGCTAACTGGAGTGTTATCTGGGTCGGTTTCATCTCACCAAGTCCTAGCTTAAGGTACACATGATATGGCATTAGGTTCACACTGGCTCCTAAGTCAAGCAATGCTTTTTCGACGCGGTACTTAACAATTTTACAACTAATGGTAGGGGACCTCGGGTCTTTATACTTAGGAGTAGTGGTATTCTGAATAATAGAACTCACATGACTAGCTATGAAGGCTTTCTTATGAACAATGAGATTACGCTTTCGCGTACACAAGTCCTTAAGGAACTTGGCATAAGAGGGAATCTGCCTAATTGCATCTAATAATGGAAGGTTGATAGTGACCTGCTTAAACACTTCCATTATATCTTTAAAGTTGGATTTCCTCTTAGTGGGAACTAGCAGTTGTGGGAATGGGGATCTGGGGATAAAACCATGCTCAACAGGACCCTCATTGGTCTCTTTAGAGACTCTATCAGTCTCTTCATTTTCTGGCTCAGAAGAGTGAACTACAACATGTTCACTATCAGGCATGGCAACCTTGTTGTCAACTTTATTTCCATTCCTAAGGGTTGTAACAAAATTCACATGATTGTTCGATTTCTCTCCTTTAGGGTTAGGATCAGTATGACTAGGGAACCTTCTATCTTCTCTCTCACTTATAAACTTAGCTATCTGTCCTAATTGAAGTTATAACTTGGAAAGACTCTGGGAAGTATTCTTCAATTCCTACCTAGTTTCTTGTTGGAAGCTCATGTGGTTCTTTGATAGCATGTCATGGTTACTTACTAACATAGTGATAGCTTCCTCTAAGGTATAGATCTTTTTCTCGGAAGTGTTCTGAAACTGAGTTTGACCTGAAGAGTTCTTAAAACCAAATCCTGGGGGAGGCTGAAAATTACTAGATTGGCCTTGATTCTGTCTCTTAGACCAAGAGAAATTCGGATGGTTCCTCCAACCAGGATTGTAGGTTTCTGAGTACGGGTCAAACTTTTGACGGTTTTCAAACCTAGAGTTGTTATAGACAGCATGGGCTTGCTCCTCACTATCCTGACCTTCCCAAAAAGCAGCATTGGGTTCTATTCCACAACTAGAGACTTGAGAGGCTATTCCTACCATCAGATTCCACAGGAGACCTATGGTTGGGATGATTTAATTCCAGGGCCTTTAACCTTCTACACAAAGCAGCAAACTTAGCCTCTGGCCCGTAGATAGTATCCACCACATTAGTGCTACTCTTATTGACCAAGAGTCTTCTAGGGGGGTCAACACTAGATTCTCACTGTTGGGATTTTTCAGCTACATCTTCTAAGAAGGTATATGCATCTTCAGCACTTTTACTTGTGAACCCACCAGCACATAAAGATTCAACCATGGCTTTGGTCGAATAGTCTAAACCTTCATAAAGGATGGTTACTAGTTTCATTTTATCAAATCCATGGTGGGGACATTGTGACAAGAGATCATTGAATCTCTCTAAAAACCTATAAAGAGATTCTCCTTCTTGTTGCACACTAGAACTCTTTTTCTGCCTAACAGATGCAGTTCTATGCTTAGGGTACCATTTCAGGTAGAACGCAGCAGTGAGTTCATCCCAAGTTTCTACCGATTCATACGGTAGATTATGCAACCATGACTCGGCCCTATCCTTTAAGGAAAAAGGAAACATCCTAAGTTTTAGGATTTCATCACTAAGGTCTTTAATTCTGATTGTTCCGCAAATTTCCCCAAAGTCCCTTATATGAAAATAAGGGTTCTCACCGTCCTTTCCTAAAAATATAGGAGCCATATTAATAATAGTAGGTTTCAACTCATAATGTGCCATAGTGGCAGGAAATTTAATGCACGAAGGTCGGTTGGTCCTAGTTGGAAACATGTAGTCTTTCAAAGTTGTCATTGTTGGCACAACCGAAGTACTAGGGGTAATTTTGTCACTCATAGATAAATACTCAAAACTAAATTTTCCAAAAACAGGGCTCTCAAAAGAAGAATCTTCGAGCTCCCTGCTTATATCAGAAGAACTACTAGGTTTTTCGCTAATCAATCGACCTAGAGTATCTATTTTCCAAGCCCTATTAACAAAATCAGGCATACACTAAAAAAAAATTCAAAAATAAAAATCATAGCAAGGAAGGTTGTTCTAGCAAACACACATCAGGCTGACTCGACTCCACCAAAGAAAACCTAAATATTTCTAGCAAACAAAAAGCATGACGGCTCCACTTAGATTGTTTCTATACTTGCTTGTATCTCTCGAAAGGGAATTCGTTACAATTTGAGAAAACCCCTATGGAATCAATCTGAGCTAGTATGAGGAAACAGAGGCGAGGGAAGCTCAATGGAGCTTTGATACCCAAGGCCTCACCGGCGTTACAAGGCTGTACGTTTCAACTCACAAAAACCTTCATGAACTTCAAAGTGTGCTTAAGAGAGTAACCAATATCCTTCGAAATTTTTTCCTAATAAGCGCGTTACCCTATTGGTCTCGTTCTAGTCAAGTTTTAAGCTTGGGTTCGCATTAGGTTTCGTTTCCCTAAGGCGGGCAAGAAGGGAGCGGTGATGAAATCCGAACCCTTATCTTGTTTTGGCCAGGCCTTGCCCTTTACTAGAAGTTTAAAAACAATCCTGTTCAGTCCCTCAATCAATGATCACCTTAAGGAATACAGTAACCCGTTTGCAGGAGATTCGCGAGTGTTTCGATTGGACTTACGTCCCGTACCAGACGGGGGATGAACCGTTGTAGTCGACTCGGGCCACTGACTCCTGTGTCAGTGTGCGAACCCGAGGGGCCGAGACGATATCGTAATCACCCTCCTTCCCTGCACACAATTTAATATATATATATATATATATATATATATATATATATGTATATATATATATTAATAATACCCTTCCGTAGGGTTTAAAAAAAATTGAAGTCCAAGTTTAAAGTTTAAAGTCCAAAGTCCAAAAATAAAGTACAAAAGAACAAGAAAGTCTAAAAAAAAAATCTACAATAATAAAAATGTCTCTCTTTTTTTTTATAAAAAAAAAAAAAAAATCTTCTTCTTTCGCTCCTTTCGCTTTAAGCTTTTTTTTCCAAAGTCCTAAGTACTCCACTTCGAACCTGTAAATCAAAGACAAAAAGAGACGTAAAAAGGAACAAATAAAAAAAAAATCTACCTAACCACAGGTCCGCGTCGGCGGCGCCAAAAATTTGATGTATTTTCAAATGATGTTGTAGTTGTGGTAAAAACTGGGTTCTTTTCGAACTTGTGAAGGGAATAATTATTTTTTTGATTTAAATAAATTTTATAAATATAGCAAAAATATCAAAGTGATATGAAAATATTTTTGGGAAAACTGGGGCTAAGGATTCCACTTTTCTACCAATTTAAAATGATATTTTTATTATTATTACGCAAATTTTTCCTTTTCAGTAATTTTAATTATCGCAAAAATTGATTTTATAAAAGAATAATTGTAAGTCGAAAGCATGGAATATCAAGAACACTAAGTTAAGCATATCCCATCAATTAAAATAACAATTACTTAATAAAAATCCGTGGGAAAACCTTTTTTATTCAAGGCAAATAATTAAATATTAAATTGCATAAATAATTAAATAGAAATTACCAATTTTTTTATTGGCGGAATAGCTTCCTCCGTTGCCCCAGAGAATAGGTTTAGCTCATCATTGTGAAATACCTCTCAAAATATTTTATTAAACTCAAAGTGTGTTTACAATGAAGAGAATTATAATTAAAATCGGGTTTGCAACGCATATAAACGTTACAAACTGTCGTTTCAGAAACGATACAAGTGAAGTGCTGTTTTCTGGTTGAATGCGAACCTCGCCTAAGTGTCGCTTATACTGTTGAAGAACGACGGCTCTAGCGAATCCGTTCTTCACGTTCTTGGTTCTGCACTAGCAGAAAACTTTCTTCTCTGTGTGTTTTTTTCTTTGATTTTCTCGACTCCAAACTCTCCTCCAAAGCTCTCCCCATCTTTAAACTCTTTAGCCTTGTATTTATAGTGTTTTGGAGCCAAAAATCCGACCACTAATTCCGTATATTCTTCCATCAATTCTGATATTGTTCGCTGCCCAAAAATACAATAATTTCCATTTTTATCTTCTACACACGTTAACTTTGATCCCGTACGCCCCAATTCGCCTTCCCCACGCCTCAGAAGTCATCGAATGCCTCTATATCATTCCATGCACGACAAGAACCTAATCGAACTCATGTTCCAGTCCGTGTTGCTCTATTTTGAGCTTGAGAATTAAAACACGTATTCCAGCCAAAATTGATCGAAACCACCACCCACAATGTGTTCCCTAGGCTAAATCACATCTTCCTGCCAAGTTTCAGTGATTGAATCTCCCTATAACTCTTTCATATTGCTGATTGAAAATCTGCGAGAGATGAAAAATATTTCCCGCCAAAACTGAATATTTGAATTTGAGAAGAAGGTGCCCCTTAACCATAGCTGGGGTGGAAATAGTAATTTTCTAGATTCCTTCGGGACATTTCCGGTACATTTCTGGGGTGCCTCCAGTGCATTTCTGGGGTGCCCTTAGTAATTTTCTTCGGGGGTGTAAAACACTATTTTTTGAGCCCATTTCGCCGCAAGAGCTTATTTCTCTAAAAATTCCTAAAAAGACATAAAATAATACAATAAGTATAAAATCGAACACTAACAATGCATATAATTGAGACATATTAAAAACATAAATGTGTCTATCAATGATCCATACTTGTGGAAACATTGTAGTGACCAACTAATAAGAAGGTGCGTTCCCGAATCTGAATTTAATTATATCTTGTATTTTTGTCACTCTTATGCTTGTGGAGGAAATTTTGTGAGTAAGAGAACCGCTCACAAGGTACTTGAAAGCGGTTTCTATTGGCCAACCTTGTTTAAGGATGCATACATATTTTGTACAACTTGTGATAGGTGCCAAATAACATGCAATCTAGGTGCCCGAAATCAAATGCCACAAACTTTTATTCAATTTATTGAAGTTTTTGATGTATGAGGTATTGATTTTATGGGTCCTTTTGTCAACTCCCATGGGAATTTTTATATCTTATTTGCTGATGATTATGTCTCTAAATAGGTGGAAGCTAAGGGCCACCCCAACTAATGATTCTAAAGTGGTTTCAGATTTTGTGCAAGCTAATATCTTTGCAAGGTTTGGAATTCCAAGATACATAATTAGCGATGGGGGTTCTCACTTCAAAAACAGGGTTTTACAAAGATTGTTGAAGAAGTACAATGTGTCGCACAAGATTGCAACACCTTATCATCCCAAAACAAATGGACAAGACGAGGTGTCTAACCGGGAGGTGAAATCCATTCTAGAGAAGACGGTGAATCCAACAAGGAAAGATTGGATCATGTGACTCGATGATGCTTTATGGGCTTATAGAACCGCATACAAGACACCTATCGGGATGTCTCCCTTTAGGCTTGTGTATGGTAAATATTGTCACTTACCCGTTGAAATTGAGCATAAGGCGTTTTGGGCTATTAAGCAGTGCAATATGGAGATGGATGGGGCTGGAAAGCAAAGGAAGTTACAACTCCAAGAGCTAGAGGAGCTTTGCAATGATGCATTGAAAGCTCACGCATTTATAAGGAAAAGATGAAAACATTTCATGATAACATGATTTCTAGGAAATAATTTTGCATTGGGCATAAATTGCTTTTGTTTAATTCTCGCTTGCATTTATTTCCGGGTAAATTAATGTCACGTTGGATTGGACCTTTTATTGTTACTAATGTGTTTTCTCATGGTGCAGTAGAAATTCGTAGCATAGCTACAATAAAGAGTTTAAAGTGAATGGGCACCGGTTGAAACCATATTATCAGAACTTTACTTCCGAAGTTGTTGAAGGAGTTAATTTTGTGGATGCACTCCCTCTGGAGGATTCGTAGAAAGCAAGGAGATAGTCGGGCTGACGACTTTAAACCAAGCGCTAAATGGGAGGCAACCCGTCGACTGAGTATTTCTTGTCTTGTTTTTAGTTTTTTTTTTCTTGTCTTGCATTTACTTTTTAGATTTCTTGTCACAATTTCATGTTAGAATTTCCCACATTGACTTACTTTGGATGACTCAATTTACATTAAGGACAATGTAAAGTTTAAGTGTGGGGGAGTGGTTAAGCATTTGTATTGTAAATTTTTCATGAAATTTTCAACTTTTGCGTAAAATAGTGAATAAAAAGCTCCAACTTGTGGTTAGTTTAGAGTCACATAGTATACAGGTCGCTAAGATTACATTGAGATTCTCATAAGAGTGATTGAACTTAGAGATGACACATAACATGATTGGGTTTCTTACTTGTATGAGAGTTAAAGTTGGATTTAACCATCCCAGTGGCAAATGAGGTGCAAACTGAATTCAATATTAGAGTAGTGGAGACTACCCATGTTACATCATGAGAGGCACCGACCTTCACTTCTTTGTACTTGTCTAAATTTGTGCTTTTAGAGTGTGTGTCACCGTATGTAAACTTCGGGTAGAATGGTGAGCTACCCAACCTCCCACCAATAGAAGCACTATTTTGATCTCTTGAGTGCTATTTTATCAATCATGATGGTGACGTCGAATTGCTAACTTACATACCACTTGTAATCTTGTTCGCAGTTAGCACCATCCACTTTATCTCTCTCTACACCAACATGTCCATAGAAACACCATCATCAACAAGAGGAGCATCACAAATTCGAAGGACAGTTGAAGACGTTCAAGGTTTACAAGCAACAATACAGAAATGAGCAGATTTTAGATTCAAGTATAGCAACAAGACAAGGAGCATAATTTTTACAAGTTGAAGACTTTTGTACAAGAGCGAATATTATCAAGATGAGAGTTCGAGAAGTTTATGATATCGAGACATACAAGTTGTAAAGAATCAAGCGGTAAAGTACTTACACCATGACCTTTGTACTTGCATTTTTATTTGTATTTAATTTTCTCTTGTCTTCATTTGAAAATAAAAATAAAAATCAAAAATCAAAAAAAAAAAAAAGAAGAAAGAAGACAAGAGAAAAGTTCATTAGGTTTATCATTAATTTTAATATTTTGTTTGTTTCATTTTGTATTTACTTTATTTATCTTGCATTTAAAAAAAATGAAAAAAAAGGCAAAATATTCATTGCATCATATTTTAGTTTATTTAGTTCGTTTTTGGTTTTGTATTCATTCAATAAAGCCAATGGAAGAAGAAATATTTATAGTGAAGTTTCAAGCAACAAGGAATTAGAGGAAAAAATCACATTGTCAAGATTCTACGAAGTTCAAGAGTTATCATCAAGAGTTGAAGACCGAAGACGAAGATGAAGACAATGATTGAAGACCGAAGACGTTTCTATGGTTGTTGTGAGAGTGGTGCTAACTGCATGCCGAACGGATAACGAGGTAAGTAAGCATATTTCCATCTTCGTTAAGTGGTTGATTTCCTTTCTTAGAGATCGTCAGAAAAAAAAGTTTTCAAAATGAATATAAGATGTGGGTTTTCAAAACAATTCGGAGGGTTTTTTCCTTCCTACCATTCAAGGTGTCGCGGGATTCTGTCTTCATTCCTAACTGGACACATGTGTGACCCATAAAAAGTTGTTTATTATTGAGAGCAACTTCATAAAACCCTTTCTTGTGAGGCAGAGTCGAGATTTTTGATCACCCCGAACCCGAATTTCTTTCGATAAGGGATGGTTATTTCTTTCTCAACTTTTAAGTATGAGATTGTTTTCATATATGTGTCTAACTTCTTATGACTAGTGTGCATAATCTCTATGTCTTCTTAGCGCGTTGGATGATATCATTACAGAGAACTAGTAATTGGAAATATTGGTTTTCTGGGTATATCTCTAGTAAACCCTCACGGGAATCGTATGTATCCTTTAGAATAAGATTTTTTTGATTTTCTCGAGGACTAGCAAAGTCTAAGTATGGGGAAATTTGATGGGTGTTATAAAACACCTAATTTTATATCTAGTATTTATGCTTTCTTTGCTATGATCCTTATGAATTACATCTCTTATGTTTAGTTTTGAGTTTTTAGATGCAATGGAATCATTTGGAGCAAAAGAATGAGAAAATCATTCATTTGGAGCGAAAAGAGCAAAAGGGTCAGATTCACAGGCGAGTGATATGGGAGCCAAACCATACCAAGACGCGTTTTGTACAAGTGACTGTTACTCTGGTGGCCTGTATTAATCCGTAGGGTGCATATATCAATTGTGTTCCTACCTAGCCACAAATTTCAGGGTTTCTCAATCATTCTTTCTTATCATTATCTTCTTAAAATCAAGAGAGGGAGAAAGATCGGCTGCGGCTCTTCATGAAGAAATTGAGTAATGATGGAAGGAATTACTGAGTTTGAATTCAATTGAAGGTAAGAAGGGAAGAGGTGGCTGCTACTTTATGTTTTGATGCTGTTTTAGCCCCAGGGAAGAGTTAAGAAAAGAATTTGGAGCTGTTGCTATTGAACAGAGACAATGAGAAGGAGATCGAAGAATTGAATCCGACGAAATTGAAAATGGATATTCAGAGTTTGTGATGGAGGAGATGATGTTCTTGCTGTTGATAAGAATATTCAGAGATGGGTTGGGTTTGAACTCGTGTATGGTTGAAGATCTGAGAAGATTTAAGAGTTGGGTTAGGTATTGAGGAAAATGGGTTCGATTATTGCTGTGAAGAGAACGATTGTTTCTGTTAGGGTTTGAAGTAATCAGATGGAAGAAAATGGGATCTGTGGTGGAATCGATGGGTTCAAGATGGTTCTGATTTGAAGCTGAAATTGTCATGATGCTGGGACAGTGTGTTGGTGATGTTTGAGTGGTTGCTGCTGTTGCTACTAATCGAAGAAAGTTGGATCTTCATCTGACTTGAGTTTGGATGAAATTCACTGAAATACAGGTTGAAGATGGGTTTGGTGGAATTTGCATTTGATTTTAGTTGGAGGTGTTACAGAGAAGTTAGGGTCTCTGAATCTTGTTAGGATGAAATTGGAGATGGGTATGAGATGACTTTGGTGTTTGATATTTAGTGGTTGAAGCTACGAAAAGAAGGAGCAACTGTAGTTTCTGGTGGTTGCAGTCTATGTATGTTGGTCTGTGTTTGTATGAGCTGGTGGTTTTACACAGTTGAGATTAAATTAATAGATGGTTGCAGCTGCAATTCAGGGAAGTGATAGCTCGAGTCTGGTGGAATTCGGAATAAGAAGATATAGAAGAATGAGTTGAAGCTGAGATACAGGGAAAACAATGAACTGCAGCTGTTGATAATGAACTGTATGGGAGTAACAAGTGTTGCAGCTGTGTTGAATGGCCAAGGTATGATGTTGATGATTGTTAGGGCAGGTTTGAGATCGATCTGGAGTTATTAGTGATGCTGCAGTTCAGGATGTGAAGCATTGGCTTGGTTGTAGTTGCAGGTCATGGGTTTTGGTGGAATTATGCAGCTCAGTTGAGTTTGGTATTGAACCTGACTTGCAAGTGGTGCTTAGAAAGATGCAGGAGATAACGAATCTGTCATGAAGCAAGTGCAAGTACTGCAGCTAGGGATTGCAGTTAAGAGCAATTGAATTCAGGGAGCAGGTGAATAAAGAGGTCCTGGTGCCGTGAAAGAATGGTGTTTGTGGTTGAGCTGTTGAGAATGTCAAATGAAGCAGATTCAGTTAGCTGGGAATGGGTATAGAATGAAGCTGCAGTTGCAGCCAAGTCCAAAGTGATGCCAGATGACAGTGGTGGTGATATGAACAGCAGGGGCTTTGAGACAAAGAAAGATGCATCTGCAGGTGAAGTGTATGGAAGAAGAAGCTGCAGCTGCGAAGAAGGCACAACCATCATGGCTGGACTGAACTGGTGAAGTGCAATCACTGTGCTTCAGCAAGCTCAAGGTTTGGCCTGGCATGTCAGCCTACTCAGATGAGTTAGTTGACTGATTCAACCTCTGACTTATCATGACTCGGTCTGTTTAACCCGGTTTGACCCAGTGACTTTGACTGAGTTGACTCGATTGACCTGTATGACCGGTGACCGGGTGGAATTTTCCGGTCACCTGAGATATTTTCCGTCCAACGTCCGGCACTGCACTAGTTTTCTGGCGACATATTTTTAGCAAGATTTTTAAATGGGTTTCTCACACACATGGGCTTGTTGGACCACTTGGACTTTGGGCTTTGAAAATCTAGTTTTGGAAAGATGAAAAGCTACTAAAGGAGAAAATTTCTATTTTGGTTTATCACGTATTTTCTACTTGGAGCTTTGGAGAGCGGCGATTCTTCTAGGGTTTGCTTTCGTATATTTTTCATTTATTTATTTTATGAAAATGATTATGATGAACTCCATTAATATGAGTAGCTAAATATTATTATTGGTTATGGGATAAAGTGAATTTCACAAATGATATTTGATTCAGTGCATTAGTTCTCAACTTTATTGTTTATGATTCATGGTTTATATTGTCATATGAATTGAATACTTGTTAGGTTGAGTCCGGAATCAATCTGATTTGCATTCATTTCTTAAGATATATTAGGATTTTCAATACGAAAAAGTTGTTTATCCCTGATTCTAAGTAGCATAATTGTGGATAGTGCTTGTAGTGATATATCATACTAGTCACAAATGAATCGTAACCTTGGTTATATCGAATTAGTGTTTTTACACGTTTGGTTGCCTTGATTAGTCTTATTACATAGAACTTAGTGCTTTTAGGGAGTTAAACTTAATTGTGCTTTTACACTTTAGTTGCTTTCTAGGAAGAATTCACATATACATCTTTTAATGTGGTTGTGATGAAATCAGAGAATTAGCGGGATATACTTGCAATCAAGGTATCCTAGGACTTTTAGTAAATGAGAGATTAAAATATCAATTCTAGTCATTGATGAAAATACATGTTTGTGAATGATACTATCCCGTAACCAATATCTTTTCCTTATTGATTATTCAAATTATTTTATTGCTTTCAATTATTTTTATTGCTTTGATAAAATCAAAATCCCCCCTTGGTTATTATGAAACTGAAATTTGCATAACAACTGTGGGAAATAACTCCTTCTTATCACATACTATATTTATTTTAGTTAAGTAAGAAAGTGAAATTATTTTTAACACATACAATATTTATTTTAGTCCAGCCAAGTCAATGCCACCTCAGCGGTGGATTTGACCGTGGGATTGACTTGGTGGGCTGAATAGAATTATTGGAGAAGAAATTGGGAAAATCGAATAGTTATCTTAAGCAAACCCAATTGTTTACTTATATATTTTATACAATTACACTTTGTCACTTAATTATATGCTTAAATTAGGGGCAAACATTTAGTTAACCGATCTGATCAGTTAGTTAAGGAGTTTTCGAAGTTAAGAATTTCCAGTAACAATAATATTGATCTTACAAGTTCACAATTTGTGGAGAAAACTTCTCAAAATTTTTTTTGCGACCTTCGGCAGCAATTCAGTGCAATGGTATCATTCTTCACCTTGTATAGAGTTCTTCTCCAGCCAAATCTTTCTGCCTCCGCCACTGCTTGGCTCCCAAACCATTTTACTTAGGTGTGAGAAGCTTTTTTTTCCCCGAAAAAAATGGTTATATTAAGAAAAAAACCAAACCAATACAAGATTCAAGAGTACAGTCAACTGTAGATGCGAAATACTCCCCCCGTCCCTTTATTAAGTGACCTATTTACTTTTACATTTTATCCCACTGTTAAGTGACCTATATCAATAAACAAGGAGATATTTTTAAAATTATCCTTTTAATTGATTATCAGAATTGTAAGAAATATGTATAATTTGATAAGCATATTTATATACGTAGGTGTTTTAAAATGCTTTTCAATGGTAAGAAGTTTGCGAACATCGTGGTGTAGTTTGAGAGAAATCATTTCAAAATTCCACTAATTATTATCCATAAGAGTATAATTGTAAAATATGCTTAAAAATACTCTTTTTCATTGTTTATCTTAAAAACTGTGCAAACTTGAACTAGGTCACTTAATAGTGGGACGGAGGGAGTAATTGAGATATAAACAGTCTACAGCGTCTGCAGCCAAAAAAAACACAATTAATGCACGACTTTACAACAATTTGCAGGTCCAAAGACTGCAGACCATTTCAGAAAACTGCAGCAGTACTCATAGTCAGACGCCCGACTTGGAGAAAAAAGAATGCATAGCAGATGAGAATGCTACTGTACAATCCAAATCCACCCAATAAGTCGGCGAAGACGTACTGCAATACCTTCCGGATTTTAAGAAAATGCAAAAGATTGCGTAAAACTACTGCACGTTCTGGAGCCACCAATTACGCCTGCAATAAGACTAAGAGACCGCATGTAGTGCTACTGTAAATTTTGAACCCACCAAGAACGTCTGCAATACCGTGAAGATTGATACTAAAACTCCTTCCCATCTGTAGACAACTCCATTATCATCAGACAATCCTTACGTGTGATTTACCAATTCCCAATTATGTAAAATTTGGTTACCACCAATGAACCTGAAAGTGCCCTTGTTGCATGCTCCATAAGACCATTGTCTGCTTGATACGAATTACTATTCCGTACACTGGTTTTGGCCTCCCACCAAAAACTCGACGATTCGTCTCCTTCCAAATATCCTACATCATCGCATATGGAAAGATCCACCACAACTCTCTACACTTCCCTGTTAAAACATTGTGTGAGGAGCTATTGGTACAATAGTAATCTGGCTAACAATCTCTTAAAGTTCAGGCATGTAATCAGGTACACACCATCCCCTATCCACTATAAATTCATCAAATTAGTACTATCCAACTCCAACCTAGGGAACCATACCAAACACTAATTTGAGGACCATTCCCCACCAACCAAACAATATTTGTGTTTATGCGTTCTCATTGCTTTGCAAAATTGGAAAATTGATGATTGTAAGTTGTTCAAATTAGTGGCCGATCCACGATCTAGTGTTACTTCTGAAGTTTGGGGTTAGTAGATTAGGTTCAAATTCATGGGATGACATTGGAAACATACCTATGATGTGATGTCCATCTTATTAATATTTATGTGAAGCCTCTAATGAGTTATTCATTGGAGTGGGAGGACTGAAGTTATAGTTTCGTTCGATACAGTCGAAGAGAGAACCATGACTTGTATCTTTATAAAATTATGTTTGCCGAAGAAAAAAAAAGGAAATCCAAATACCTAGTTGCTATCCAGACAATTTCATGTATTCATATGAAGATACGGAAGTGGGTGTCTTGGGACAGGAGCATTACCTATTAGTTGATTTTTCGTTTAAGAACAACATCGATCTTTGGGTGCTGAAAAAGATCATGGAGTTACATATTCTTGGACCAAAATTTTCAGCCTTCGGAGAGATACAATAAATTTTCATAGATTACTGCCCCTGCATTATCTCAAGAAGAATCACGAAATTTTATTACAGTTTTTACGTTTAGAAGGCAGGGATGCTTTAGTCTCACATATGATCCCAAAAGCGGAAGACTTGTGGTTATTGATATCCCCGGCACGCCAAAGCATTTGAATGCCACTACGTTCGATAGAAGTCTAGTTCCACTCGATTCAGGTGAATTCTTAAAGGCTTCAAAAATATTTATGGTGGATACCAGTCCTGCCATTTGTAAGTTCTTTTCGCTGAGTTGAGTTAGCAAAATCCAGATATTTAACGTTACAAAGGTGTGATCTGGGCACATAGTTTGTTTTCTGGCTTGTGCTTGGTTCGTTCTCTGCACTTATCTAGCATTTGATATATTGGGATTTAGAAACTTGTCTTTATCCCTTTGCTTGAAATGGTTGAACAAGAGGCGGTGAAACTGGGAATGGTGGTAGCATCATCCACGAAAGAACCAACAAAGATATTGGTCGTTTATCCTTAGCAGCCACTAGTCTTTGAACGGAGCACGTGGTGTTAACTTCGTTTTTGTTATGGTAGCCCTTAGCTGTTGTGTGTGTGTGTCTAGTTTGGGCGATTCTAACTGTCGGGTATAACAGTCGGCTATGCCTTCTAGTTCTTTGCCTGTTACATTATTACAGTCGGTTATGCCTTCTATTTCGTTGCCTGTTACATTATTACAGTCGGCATTACACCTACTGTTACTTGTGACAACTCTTCCCTAAATATAAATAAGGAATCACCTCTCTCGGCTGTTCTACTCTCATTAGAAACCACTGTTCAAGATAGGTAGGGTCTCTGGATCTGTTGCTGGTAGACTTCTTTACTCTGCAGAGGTATTTACCTTCGATTCTCGTTCTCAACTTGCTATGCTTATTCTCAGTTTGCTATTTCAAGTTTAGGGTTTCATTTACTGTTGGTGGTTTCGATTTAGGGTTTTTTGAACTAAGGATATGACTTCGCTCTCACCATCTTATCTCTGTTTATTTCCTTTGCTATTTCTGTTACAACTTGATATTTGAAGGGCCTTAGATCTTCTCTTGAGCAGGATCACTTAGGTTCTCTTAGTACAACAGGATCACTTGGGTTATCTTAGTATTTGAGGTTGAGTTTTTATGTGTATTTATTGAAGTGAGTTTGGCGTAATGGATTTGTCCCGTTCTGTTTTGAGGGTTTTAAATTAATCTTAGGGTTTCTTAAATCACCAATATAATCTCATTACTACCTAGGGTTAATTCAGATTATAGGGTTTCTCTCATTTCTACATCAACCTAGGGTTAATATAACTTTTATTTGAATCTACACTTCTGATTTCTATAAATAAATTATGTGGTTTTTTTTTGTTTTGAATAGGAATCATGGGTGAGCCCATCCTGGAAGGAAAAGTGTGTGAATTTGATGTTATTAAAAGCTTACAACATGTCTGCACTATGTTCTCCAAGTTGCCGGGAGTCAGCACAATGAGGTTCCAAACGTTTTATAGGGATCCACGGTTGAGCAGCGATCGCAAAGGTGTTACACTGGTACTCTCCAATGTGCAGGGACCTCAATATTCAGATGTTATCGAGGTGTTTGCAAATAAACTACTGGTAGAAACTAAGTGTGAACACGTAAATCACGAAGGCATCTATATGTTCACAAAAAATGTTCGCACTCTAGGTACAGACTCGCGCTGATAATACAATGGCATTGATTCCTTGGCTCAAAACCTTCGGGTTTATCATAGCCTCATCTAAGAACATCGCGAGTGGCGTTTACGCAGGGGAAGATAAAGAAAACGAAGCATAAAAGTAAATCTCATGGAGCGTTAGGAAAAAATAAAGTGCTGAAATGTAAATAAGACTGGGATTTACGTGGTTCAGCACTAAGGCCTACATCCACGGGGTTGTTGTTTCATTATGTACTTGATGGTTACAAAGATAGTCGAGTGAATTTGGGGTTTACATAGGTCTGTATATTGTAAAGGACTAACTTACACTCACAATCTTTCTCTCTCCTTCTCTTCCTGATTTTTCCGATACCCTCACTCTTGGTGGAGAGGGGGTATTTATAGGGTTAGAGTGTGGGACCCATTTCTGAGGGCCGTTGGAACCTTATCTTCTTGTGTTTTGTGTCCATCACGCGGGGTCTTCGTTCATTACTTCATCACGCAGAGTCGTCCTCGTTCGTTCCACGGGTTGATCGACACGTATGCTGCTCAGAGTATTTAATGCGGGTAGTTGAGGCGCCTGCTCGTGTCAGGCAAGTGTCTTCTGCCCCTGTCACGTCCATGTCAGTACACCTTCTCTCCACCGTTGATCTTGGCTTCTTTTGGGGATGAGATAAAGTAACTCTTCGGGAGTTATTTGGTGCTCCGCAGTACATCGTGTTACCGGTACATATTTTAACTTCTGCCCTTAGATTTGTTCGGGCAAAGATCCAACGTTGACGGGATGGGATTCTTGGCTATGGGCGTGTGTCATCATGCTTTGATGACTTTGTCCGCATGCTCTCCACGTATCTTCCTATATACACGTGTTTGATGATGAAATATGTGCACACAATTTGCCCATTTTCTTCGGGCTTGAGTGTTTAGTGGGAGCATTGAAGAAACACAGTCGTTACATATTCTTCCTCTCTCCTAATAACTTCTCCTAGATACTTGGGCATGTTTCTTATTCGTGCATTAACTGCTCATTTAATGAGCACGTTTCCCATTCCTCCCTTAACTTCCTCCTCTTTCTTTCGAGTATATTAAGGAGGGGAGAAAAATTAATTTCATTCTCCTTGAAAATTAATTTCATTCTCTGTCAGTCTTCATTCTTTGTTCTTCAACCATTAAATTCTCTGTCTTAGCATTAGTCACGCTCACTTCTTCATTGTTTCTGGTTTGTTGTCCTCTTCCTGCTGCTGTTTGTGGTGATAAGGTTTCTTTTCTTTGTTCCTGTTGTTTTAAGCTGTGTTGATTGTAAATTTTCTGCTGTTGATCGTATTGTAGCCTCCCATTTCTGCTGCTGTCGTCCCTTGTTTGTGATGAAGAACCTCTTTTAATGCTTGTATGCTAGTTTGCCCCTGTTCTTCGTCTCAAATCGAGGAGGCCATTGTTTTACTTGTATTGATTGGACTTTTGAGTTTAGGGTTTTAGGGTTTTGGGGAATTTCAAGCATGTATGCTAGTTTTAGGGTTTCTGTGCTATGTTGAGATGGACTACTACTTTTGTGGTTTTTTGATCTTTGGTGATGTCCTTGTGTTTGTTTCTAACTTGTTTATGTTGTACCTCTTCGCAGCCATGTCTGACCGTCCGCGACTTCCTTGTCAAACTCCGGGTTCTAGTCTACCGAGATCCCCTCCCCGCAGAGAGTCTCAAATGGATTCCCGTGGTATTAGAGTTTCTTCTTCTAGGGCGAAGGCCTCTCCTCCTAGGAAAGAGGGTCCCTCGTCCTCGTGATGACATTAGGTGTACGCAGACACCTCCTCGTGCTGTTGCCTTTGATGTTCCTCCTCCGCGTTCAGTAGTGCCCGTGCATCACCCTCTACCGCCGCCTCCAGTACTTTCTTTCAAAGGGAAGAACACCAAAGGTTGTGTCCCGAGGACTGAATCGTCTAAGAATCTCTCTTTGAAAAGACGAGCTTCCGAGGATTTTGTTGGTTCGTCCGATCCCGCGGAAGAGGATGAGGCTGCCCCGGTGATACGCAGTGTTTCGGTCAGAAAGAAGAAAGTTACGTTCAAGCATATTGACCTTGAAGTTTTCAAGGAAAAGCATGAGCTTCAAGCCTTCGAGGTTCGTTTCTATGCCCCTGAGGATGATATTACTTATGAGCTCATCTCGAAGTATCAGTTTGATCAGTTTCATTTGTTGACTACGGTTGGAGATTTCGAGGAGGGTCTTATGTTTCCGTTGTACAAGTCTGGTGACTCCTTCTATTACGATGTGCTTGCTGGTCGTGAAGGCTCTTCCACCAATACTCACAGCCGTTCCGTGTCGCAATTATTGGGGAATTATCTCCGTGCACTGAGGGAGTGTTATCTGCGGAGTAAGGGGGAGACGATGATGACGTGTTACGTTCCAAATCCCGAGGAGAGGGAATGGTATACTCCTGAAAACTTCAAAAACTCCTTTGGTGATTACGTCAATAATAGGAACCGTAAACCGTGGAGTGTTAGCCTTAGGAATCTCGCTGCTCCTCGGGGTGAAATTCGTATGTTAAGTGAGGTCAGCGATGCCAAGCTGAAGTATGTTCCAGGCACCGAGGGGTCTAGTCAGCGGAAACTTTTTCCGGCACGTGAGAGGATCAAGCGTGACCATGACTACGAGTGGCACGCTACTGTTATCGAAGTTGTTGGTCCTTCGGCGTACGGTTGGATTCCCGGTCCGCGCGGTTGGCGTCCTTCTGAGAGTAGCAGGCCACGTGAATCTCCTCCTGCTCGTTATGGATATTTCTGTCCCTGGCGTTTAAACTTCGCATGTATGAACTTTCCTTATGCCCTCGACGTCGTTGAAGGAGACGGTGAGGAAGGTTCTGGTGCTATACTTCCACCAAAGAGTGCCACTACTGCCAAGGTATGGTTATTGCAGATTCTGGCCGCGCCTCTCTTTTTTTGAAAATCAAACTGTTCGAAAAAATAACTCTGTGGAACATGTGTTGGTTTTCAGGTTTCGAAGAAGAAAAAGATTGGGCCGAAGCAGTCTTCTACCATTGTGATGGGTGAGGCTGAGGTTCATGAAGAAGTTACCAGTCCGGTAAACGAAGAGTTTGCCGAGGATGAGGAGATTTCTGATGGGGAAGAACGCACTGATACTTCCCCTCCTAATGTCGAGGAGGAGATTGGTGCGGGTTGTGATGGTGATGGAGGGAGAAATAATGCCGCGGTAGCTGACGGCAGTGTTATCGCTGATATGTCTGTTCCTGCTGTTGATGCTGCGGAAACTCTCCCCACCATTTCTCAAGAGTTCTCTTTTGACAGGGTTTATTCCTGAAGACTTCTCTCTACTTTCCCCCAATGATAATTAGGATGTGCTCGGGGGGTCTGGTAAGGAAGACGCTGTTGTTCAGGATGGAGGCGCGGATGATCACGATGCGCATGTTGATGCCGAAACTTGTGATGATGGGGCAATATCAGCCAAGGGGAAGTCCGTGGTTGACTCGCCTTCCGAGGATTTCCCTCATTCGCTGACGTTTGAGGGTGAGGACGCCATAATGGATTGGCTTAAGAAAAAGGGTTTGCTGTTTGTCCCTCATCCTGCCCCGGTGGTTGCTGGTGAAAAGGATTCCGATGCTTATACCCGTCGGATGATGGAATTATCTTCCAAGGCGCGGGTATCTGAGATGTGGGGAAAAAGTTTGAGTGTTCCCGAAGCTACCCTTGTATCGGAGCCTCCTACTTCTGTCGCGGATATGATGGTCATAGCCAACGGGTACCAATATGGTTTTCCTCAGCAGCGTGTCTTGGAGGTAAGTCTTCGTACATATCTCTTCGTGACGATTGAATCCTTCGGTGTAATAATGTTTGCCGTTTTGATGTGTAGATGATGAGGAGTGAGCATTGTAACCATGTGTTGTATCAATTCTTTAAAGCGAAATCTTTGAAGCTGGAGGCTAAGCTTTGTCACAGAGAAAAGGAATTATCTGCGACTGAGGTTGAAATAGAAGAACTGAAGAAAAGCCTTAAAGAGAAAGAAAGCCTGGGTGAAGCGGAGGCTGGTCTTCGTTCAGAGCTTGCTGCCGTTCGCGCTGAGTTAGAGCAAACTCGCGGCCAAGTTTCAGCTTTCACAGGTTTGGTTCTTTTTCCTCTTTTACCTTCGCCGTGCGTCGTAATTCCTCTATATTACTTAGTTGTTCTGTCTGATTCTCCCCACCCTATCTCAGGTGGGTGGCGTCCCCAAGCTGATATGGCTTCGAAACGAAAGGGAACGACAAAAATCTCGTATCAAAGAGATGGTCGAGAAAATTAAGAGTGAAGCCAAAAAGTGGGACGCTCGGGCTGAGGTATGGCGCGCAAGGCATGTTCAAATGGTTGATATGCAGAATCTGTATAACCATGACCGTACTTTGTTCAATGGTACGCTGCTGTGGACACGTGAGAATCTGCGGGAATCCCGTGAGCGCACTTCGTTGTTGGAGTCTAGGATACATCTTCTGGAAGAGGAATTACGAAAGGCTCGCTCCCTTCCTTTTCCGGGAGTTAAGGAGAGCATGCTGTGTCTTACCAGAGAAAGGGACGATGCCCGAGCCGAAGTTGGGTCTCTAAGAAAGGCCCTTGCTGCGTCTCGCGCTGAAATAGCTCGCCAGGCTGAGTCTGAGAGAAATCTTGAAGTATGTATGTACAGACTTAGCAAAGGGGTATCAGAGATAAACAACGAAGTCAACCACATTCATCACATGGATTCGATGAAGCAGGTAGAATTAGATGCCAGTCAATTTACTCTCACCAACCTTCAACTAGATTATAAGAAATTATCCGCGGAATATGACCATCTTGATGAAGCGCGAGATGCGGTTGTTAATGAGTATGAAGAGGCTCCGGCTTGTGTCGAAGGTACAACCCTATTCCATCGAGTGTGATTGTGTCTTTTCTGTGCTAACTCCCTGGTGTTATCTTTTTCAGAGATCGAGGGACAACTCCGCGTTGCAAATGAAAATTTGAAAAGGCTCAATCTTCCTTAGCGCAGCAGGAAGAACAGTCTAATCATTTTAAGAGTCTGGCGGCATCCCGCGAGGAGGCCGTTGGTGCTGCTTCTAAAGAAGTGAATCGTCTATCTTAGTTGTTATCCCAAGCCCAACAGCGGACGACAGTTATTATGCATAAGGCTCGGTGTCAATTGGCTGAGGAGACAAACAAGATGCTGGAGAAGATTGAGCTTGGCCTTAAGACCGAGCATGGCCTCGTGAAGAGCTATCCACGTCGTCCAGTACCTGCTTCCTTTCCTGGCTCCTCGGGACCCTCATCTGGTGGGAGCGTCCCTTCAACTCTTCGGAACAACCCTGCTGATGGGGAGGCATCATCTAAGTAGAGACCGCGGCATTCCTTGTATTGTAAAAAGAATATTTTTGATGTGTATTCCTTGTATTGGCCTTGCCGCTTTTTGTAACCAGCCTTTATGAAATGGATCATTTTTTTGATATAGCTGCAATATCAGTTTGTTGTTTATTTTAAGCATTGTGATGAAGGACGCTAAAAACAAAAGAAGAGTTTTTTTTTTTTTTTTAAGTGTTTGGGTGCGATACCGAAGGGAGGTACCTTCGTGATCGTCTTGAGACCTGTCACCCCGCTGGCGAACCCTTGGCCAGAGGATTCCCAGACGGTGGGGGCCGAGGCAACGTTCTAGGATATGGGGTTAAAATATTTACATACACCCATTCCGTCGACCCGTTGCCTTAAGTTTGGTTAGGTATCTCTTTCTGTTGGGTGCCTTCCCCCTGGTCTTACACTTATGGACACTGATGGGGGAGCCCTGAGAGATTGTAGATTAACTACTTTCCCCAATATCGTTGATAGTTTTTGTTTACTTGAATTTTAGAAAGCTTGTTTGATTGATAGGTTGAGGCCTGCAATTCCTCATCCAGAGATAGAAACATGTAGAGCGGTCACGCTGCCTTCTTCTTCTGGTCTTCTTCACGCAGATGCAAAGCTGCGTTGCTCCTATGGGAGCCACTTAGCATTCCAAGGATGCCGGAGGACCTCGCCTTTCAGATTGCAAAGGTAGTAGGAACCGTTTCCCGCAATGTCGTGTATTATAAAAGGTCCTCCCCATGTAGGTGCTAACTTTCCCCATCTCTTTTCTCGTTGATACTGTGGGATTGTTCTCAACACATACCGCCCTTCTACAAAATTTCGAAGCTTTATTTTTTTGTTGTACTCCCTTGCTAGTCTTCGTTGATAATTTTCCATCTTCTGCAATGCTGCTTCCCTTCTTCCTTCTAGATCGTCCAATCTCTCTAACATCATGTCTGTTGTGAGATTTTTATCCCATGCTTCGGTCTTTGTGGTTGGCATGAGGATCTCTGTTGGGATGAATGCTTCAGCTCCATAAGTGAGGAGAAACGGGGATTCCCCAGTGGCAGATCTTCTTGTTGTTCTGTATGCCCATAACACATTATGCAACTGTTCACACCATCGCCCCTTATGTTCGTCTAATTGTTTTTTGAGGATAAGGGCGAGGGTCTTGTTAGTGGCTTCCGCCTGTCCATTGCTTTGAGGGTATATGGGGGTGGATTTGTTCTTCCTTATCTTGAAAGTATCGAAGAGCATGTCTATGTTTTTCCCCTGTAATTGCTTACCATTATCGGACACGATTTCTGCTGGTATGCCGAACCTGCAAATGATGTTCTGGAATATGAAAGTAAACACATCCGCGTCTCTGATCCTGGATAAGGCTTTAGCTTCTACCCATTTACTGAAGTAGTCCGTGGCTACTATCAAAAATCGTCTTTTCCCTGACCCTTCGACGAAAGGCCCAACGATATCTATTCCCCATTTTGAAAATGGCCACGGGCTATCTACAGAATTTAACATTGTTGCCGGCGCGTGTATCTTTTTGGCGAAGCGCTGACATTCTTCACACCGTCGGGACATCCTTGCGGCATCCTGTATCATTGTGGGCCAGTAATATCCTTGCGTTTTTGCTTTGTCGGCTAGTGATCTCATGCCGCTATGATTCCCTGCGTCACCATAATGGATGTCGTTTAGAATTCGATGCCCCTCTTTCCGGGATAAGCAACGTAGTAACGGTCCGAGGAAGGATTTCTTGTACAGGACCCCATCCCGGAGATCATATCTTCCTACTTTGGAGAGTATTTTCCTAGCTTGTTTATGATCCGCGGGTAAGCTTCCCTTTTCGAGAAACGCATGGATCACCATTCTCCAATCATCTTCGTTGCTGAAGTCTTCGTCTTGATTTGCTCTTGACAGGATATCTTCTTCGTCAAAATCGTTATGGATGTCTTCTCCTACCTGGTCTTCGATATTTTCTTCCACTGTATCTTGATTGGTAGCGAAGGAGAATTGAGATGCAATCGAAGGCTCGTATACCCTTGTTATTTTAATAGCTTCGACGCTTTTATCCTTCAGCATGGATGATATATATGCTAGGGCATCCGCGTGCCTGAGATCCCTTCTGCATAAGTGCCGGAACTTGATGTTCGGAATTTGTGATGCCAATGTTTGGACCAAGGCCATGTAAGCTGAGAGGGTGTCATCGTACACATTGTACTCGAGCCCTATTTGCCGTATGACAAGCTGCGAATCACTTGTCAGTCTTACATCGGTTACCCCCATCTATTAACGGAGGGCATGTACGACTGCCTCGTATTCGACGATGTTGTTGGTATGCTCTTTGAATTCTAACCTGAGTGCCTGTACAATCCTTTCTCCGGTTGGGGTGGTGATGACAATGCCTATTCCTGCTCCTTCCTTATTTTTGGAACCGTCGACGAAGACTTCCCATTGTCTTTGACTCGCGGGTTCGAGGATATCCATTGGATCCTTGCTTTCTTCCTCGGCTTCTGGTATTCCCTTAATCTCTTCGTCGTTGTCCAGGGGGAGGTCTGCTAAGAAATCCGCCAAAACTTGGGATTTTCGAGAATGTTGAATTTCATGAATGATGTTGAATTGGTCCAGGTGGGTGTTCCACTTGGCTATTCTGCCCACTTTTCCCGCGCTTTTGAGGACTGCTTCCAGTGGTGCTTTGCATGGGACCCGGACGAAGTGAGTTAGGAAGTAGGTTCTCAGCTTTTGAGTAGCCCATACCAATGCTAGGATAAGCTGTTCGATCTTTGTGTAGTTCCTTTCCGCAGAATTGAGGGTCTTACTGACGTAATAGATAGGTTGTTCTATCTTCGTATTGGTTTTGACCAACACTGCGCTGACTGCGTCTTCTGTTGCTGCTATGTATAATGCCAAAACCTCATCAGGATCCGGCTTCTGCAGGATCGGAATTGAAGCTAGGTGTTCTTTGATTTTTTGGAAGGCTTCTTCGCATTCTGCGGTCCATTCAAACTTGCTCCCTTTTTTGAGAATATTGAAGAAATGTTTGCATTTGTCCGAGGATCGGGCAATAAATCTGCCCAAGGCTGCTATGGACCCATTGAGTTTCTGCACTTCTTTTAAATTCTTCGGGGATGGCATTTCTACTATGGCCTGAATCTTACTGGGTCTACCTCAATGCCCCTTTTTGTTACCAGATACCCGAGGAATTTCCCCGAGGTGACGCCGAAAGTACATTTCTCTGGATTCACTTTCATGTGATGTTTTCTCATTGCTTCGAAGATATCTCTCAGATCCTGGTGGTGATCTTTGCGCAGCTTACTTTTGACGAGCATATCGTCAACGTAGACTTCTAAGGTACTACCAATCCATGGCCTGAAGATAGCATCGACCATTCTTTGGTATTTGCCCCTGCGTTTCGAAGTCCGAAGGGCATTCTAGTGTAGCAATAAAGGCCATGTGGGTGTAGAACGCTGTGTGTGGCTGATCTTCTTCTGCCAGGGCTACTTGGTTGTAGCCAGAATGTCCATCCATGAATGACAGTTCTTCATATCCTTCTACTGCTTCTACCAGCTGATCTATGCTTGGCAGGGGATAGCTGTCCTTTGGACATGCCTTGTTGAGGTTAGTAAAATCGATGCATATCTAACCCCTCCATTTTTCTTAGGAACGACGACCATGTTGGAGATCCATGTAGGGTACTTGACTTCCTTGATGAAACCTGCGTCTAGTAGTTTCCGAAGTTCTTTTTCCACTGCCTTATGATACTCGGTGCAACTTTTTATTTTCTGCCTGAACGGGGGTGTGCCTGGTTGATGCGTAGCTCGTGTTGGATTACTTTCGGGTCAATCCCGGCATATCTCCTATTCCAGGCGAATACATCCGCGTATTCTTTAAGTAATTTGGTTAGAGAATCTTCTCTTTTTCGTCCATTATGGTCCCTACTTTGATCATCTTCGGGTTTTCTTCCGTTCCTATGTTGATTTCTTTTACGGGCTCTACTGGCGTGAACACCGGCTTCGGGTCCCCGAGGACTGGGACGTTCTTTGATTGCTATTTGGTATGTTTCTGTCCTTCGTTGGCTGCTGAAGTACTTGTCTCTGTTTAGACATTATCATCTTTGTCAACCCTTCCTGTAGTTTCTTGAGGAACAGGTCTATGGCCTTCTCTTTCGCGGCTTCTTTATTTTTAATTCTTCGGGTTTTTCGCTGCTCTTCTTGTTCGTTGTTGATACGATCCTGAGTGGCTTGGCACTCTCTTGCAGAGACCCGATCTCCCTTGATTTCCATTACTCCCTCAGGTGGGAATCTGAGATATTGGTAGTACGTTGCCGCCACTCCCTTGAGTTTATGTAACCATTTTCGTCCAATAATGGCGTTGTAGGGGGATGGGGCGTCCACCACGCTGAATCGTGTTTCTACTTTCATGGGTCCAGCGTCAACTTGCAACACGATGTCTCCCAATGGCTTTGTGGGTGCTCCATTGAATCCGTAGATGGTGTAATAAGAGGTCATTAGTGTTCTTCATGGAGCTTCATTCGTTTGAATGCGTCGTAGAATAGAACGTTCACTGAGCTTCCCCCGTCTATGAGGATTTTTTAAGGTTACATCCAGCCACTGGTAGTGTGAGGACCAGGGGGTCGTTATGGTCTTCCATATCTTCTTCGATATCTTCAGCATCGAAATAATAGGTGAGTCCATCCACTCTTCGTGCTCGTCCACCTCTATCCCATCGATCTTATACAATTCGCAGCGGTCTTCGAACTGCTTCCGTAACCTCTTTCCTATCTGTGCTGTAAGTGAGGGCCCTGCGGCTTCAGAACACGAGATGGTGTTGATTGTGCGGTTCCCTTCTGGAAGTTGGACTGGCTTGGTTCGTTTGGATCTATCCTCGGCGACATCCTTTCGTACGTAATGTTTGAGCTCGCCAGCATCGATTAATTTTTGGATCATTATTTTGAGGTTTTTACATTTTTCGGTCTGGTGTCCGTTGAAGCAGTGATATTCACAGTAATCTTTAGACTTCTCGGTTCTCGGGGGCTGTTTTCCCTTAGACCATGGCCACTCCAGGTTTTCCCTTCCTTTGATCTCTCGCAGGATCCGAGCATAGCTAGCGTTGAGCTTCGTGTAAACTTGATCTTCGAATTTTCGGTCGCCTTTCGTCGTTCATCCCTTCGTTCCTTCCTGTCTTCGTGAGGCCGCTCCACTGAACAATTCCTTTTGGCCCCATTGGTTTGTTCTGCTGAATTGGTACGGTGAGACCTCTGTGTACGCCCTCGGGTTTTCACGCTGGATTTCTTCAAGACGAGCGTTTTTCAATAATTATTCGAAGATCTCCCTCTGTCTTAGGCACGCTTCCATGAATCTCAACAAATAGTGGACTCATTCGGTCTAATCCCCACTTGTAGCAGTTGATACTTACCACTGGGTCCACACTTCCTATGGCTTGGCAGATCTTGTGCCATCTGTTAGTGTATTCCCTCGTGGTTTCCTTGTAGCCAATTGCCAGTGAAAAGAGCTTATCCATTCCGGTGTTAACAGTCTTGTTGTACATGTAAGTTCTTAAGAACTTTTCTGCGAGTTGGTCGTAGGAGTGGATGGAGTCTGGCGGCAGATTATCAAACCAAGACAATCGATCCCTTCAGGCTTGACGGGAAGTATCTACAGAGTACGGCGTCGTTCTGACTCCATCTAGCTAAGACACGGTTATAATACCGAATATGTGCAGCGGGATCACTGGATCCGTCATAGCATTCGAACGTCGGGACAGGGCATTTCAGCGGAATAGGGGTGTTGGCCAGGCGATGAGTTAGGGGCGTGGAGTTAGCCTCTCTCATGACCTCTTCTAACCTTCCCCCGCCTTGTCTACTTTTTAATTGCCTGATCTCGGCCATCATTTCATCACGTAGCTCTTCCATCGCGTGGTGATGCCCTACGCTCTTCTGCTCGTGATAGTCTGACTCTCCGTCATTGTAATCTGGGTCAGATGCGCTACTTCCCCTAGCCGTGTCTCCATTGGCTGCTACGATGACTCTTCGGTCTCGATTTGGTTCTGGTGCCTTTGAATTTGCCTCATCAAGTTGCTGGCTGGTCTTCGTGCTTAGGGCAATCCGGTCTTTTAAATCTTGGTTTTCTCTGGCCAGCAAACTACACATCTGCGTAAACCTGCTGGCTTTCTTCAATTCTTCAAGCTCAGCCATCAGTCGATGTGATTGGTTTGACCCCTGATTGGGAGTCCCCGCTCGTGCTACTACGGCCATGGTGCCGCCTTCTTCTATGGTTTGTACTAAAGGTGGTGGAGGTTCAGCTTCGATTGTTGGCAATTCCAAATCGGGCGGAGTGCCCACCGGCACAGTTTGATTCTGTTCGTTTGTTGTGGCATTCCGAAGGTTGGGGGTGCGCGGGTTGATGTGTTCTGGATTCATCCACCCTTTCTTTTGGTTGGTGAGATTGATTCGTAACAAGAGTTTTGCTGGCTTCCGCAGCCTTTGGGGCTGCCGCTGCCGTACTGTACTTCGCTGCCGCTGCTCTGAGGGCCGCGGCTGCAACGGAGTTAGCGTTCATAGGCGAAGTGATTTCCGCAGTGTCCTGTCTCTGACTAGTTATTTTGGCTTTGTCTCCTTTCTGCTTGCTCCGGGTGATGACCGGGGTTGTCCTTGGTGCTTCCTTTGACGAGGCTTTGGATTTTCCTGCTTCCTGCATCTTTTCAATCGTGCTGTCGTTTTCTTTCTGCACAAGGGAATTTCAAACAGCGAGAAACAGAAATTGTGCGGATCGGGTTAGTTTACGAAATTCATTACTCCAAGAAAAAAAAACTGCCCGAGGGCCACGAGAACTTTTAAAAATGCGGGTTCATTGAAGGTATGTGGATACGTGAAAGGATCCCTTTGAAAATGCACGTAGATCTTTTTGAAATTTTCAAAAACCCATCGGAAAGACAAGTCCAGACGAGATCTAAAAAATGTAAATCCATGGATCTAAGCAATAAATCTTTTAACCAGTTTGAAGGCTTCGACAGATACTGCCAGAGCTAATGAAGTAGAGCAATCATATGCTAATTTAATATGAAATCACAGGATAAGATAAATCTTTTACCGGGACGAAGTCCCTGTTTCTAGCGCCAAATTGTGAACACGTAAATCACGAAGGCATCTATATGTTCACAAACAATGTTCGCACTCTAGGTACCGTCTCGCTGATAATACGATTGCATTGATTCCTTGGCTCAAAACCCTCGGGTTTATCATAGCCTCATCTAATAACATCGCGAGGGCGTTTACGCAGGGGAAGATAAAGAAAACGAAGTATAAAAGTAAAACTCAAGGAGCGTTAGGCGAAATAAAGTGCTGAAATGTAAATAAGACTGGGATTTACGTGGTTCAGCACTAAGGCCTACATCCACGGGGTTGTTGTTTCACTATATACTTGATGGTTACAGGGATAGTCGAGTGACTTTGGAGTTTACATAGGTCTGTATATTGTAAAGGACTAACTTACACTCACAATCTTTCTCTCTCCTTCTCTTCCTGATTTTTCCGATCCCCTCACTCTTGGTGGAGAGGGGGTATTTATAAGGTTAGAGTGTGGGACCCATTTCTGAGGGCCGTTGGAACCTTATCTTCTTGTGTTTTGTGTCCATCACGCGGGTTCTTCGTTCATTACTTCATCACGCAGAGTCGTCCTCGTTCGTTCTATGGGTTGATCGACACGTATGCTGCTCAGAGTGTTTAATGCGGGTAGTTGAGGCGCCTGCTCGTGTCAGGCAAGTGTCTTCTGCCCCTGTCACGTCCATGTCAGTACACCTTCTCTCCACCGTTGATCTTGGCTTCTTTTGGGGATGAGATAAAGTAACTCTTCGGGAGTTATTTGGTGCTCTGCAGTACATCGTGTTACCGGTACATCTTTTAACTTCTGCCCTTAGATTTGTTCGGGCAAAGATCCAACGTTGACGGGATGGGCTTTTTGGCTATGGGCGTGTGTCATCATGCTTTGATGACTTTGTCCGCATGCTCTCCACGTATCTTCATATATACACGTGTTTGATGATGAAATATGTGCACACACTAAGTGTGGAGAAATCAACTTGGTCAAATCTGGATACGACTTTAAGTTTGACCCTGGACGACTGGCAGAGGCTATGAAGACAGTTATCTCTGACAATCAAAAGCAGAAAGGGAAGGTCGGAAGGAGAGAGATTTGGTTCCACGTGAACTATGCCACTCGACATATATTATTGCGCAAATGGGTTAGTCTCTTGTAGTGATCAAACTGTGGTCCAATCTTGATACCGTCTATTTCAATTATACATGTATTACTGCCACTGCTTTTTTTCCCTATCTTTTGCAATCATGATATCTAGAAAGAAAGATCAGACTATTCATCCAGTAGGCCTGAGAAGAAGAGTAGTAGTATGTTGTGTCACTCATGGCACAGCTGTGCTTCTCTTCATTAACTTAACATATTAACTGGCTCATATTTTAGTTACTCGGTACAGTCAGTTTATTACTTTAAATGGCTATTTATTACTTAAAACTAGACAAACCTCCCATATGTTAATACAATTTCAGGTAATTCTCCGGATATAATCCAAGATGCTATACTTGTCTATTCGTTAAGACTAATTCAATGGTCTATCATGTATTGTTAAAGTAGTCTGTCATGTTCTTTTTTCTCGCGGAAAAATGGCCCCCCAGAATCCGTCCCCATCAAGGAGCCTGACAGGGTTAAAGAAGGCTGTACGTATACTGACTATTCGGACCAGACTGAACGAATTCGACGATATGTGCATCACGACTCCGTACTTCCTTTGCGTGACTTTCTTAAACAGGCTCAGTCGAGATGCGAGTTTGCAAAAATCACCATGGGCGAACACTCATGCGAGGTTGCTGTACGTGTGCTTGGTTCTGGTCCTTCTGGATATACTGGGTCCACTGCTTTTCCAATTTCCAGTTAAGTACTACTGAAACTGGTGTTGTACTTTTCAAAATAATTATATGTAATTTATTTGGACTCATGGTGGTTAGTTGTGTTGCAGATGAGTATGAGATTGAGAGCGAAACAACATGGGAATTTCGAATTAAGAAGTTCACAAGAATCATGGATGGCCTTGATCAATTACCTGCTCCCCTACCACTCTTTTATTTTGGTGAAGGAAAACTTATGTATGAGCTTTTATCAGCTGAAGGTGTTGTCATAGCAAGGGCCATACATACTACTGATGATCAGTTGGATCTCTATAGCCCTCCTTCAAGGGATGATGATGATGATTCGTTTGTTGAGGAACAAGTTGATGCTTATGATCCCAGGTACCTGCATGTTGGTGATGGAGCGTCTTCTGAAAGTGTTCATTCCGATTCGCTTGATTATCCCAATGAAGAGTCGAGCGATGGCGGTAAAGGAAGTGATGGTTGGGGATCGGATGTAATCCCATGAAGGCAGTAGTATGGTTTTATGAGCTACAAAGGAGGAGGAGTTAGGAAGTATGTATGTATGGTGTTCCTGTGTCTTAGCTTCAACTTGGGTAGCTGTTGTTTCTTTTAAAATTCAAGTTGTAAGATAAGAACCCATGAAGGAAGTAGTTGATTGGAAGTTTGATAGGGGTATATTTTGAATAGGATTAGATCTGAATTTGCATTGGAAGTTATGAGCTTCAGTTTTATGGAGCTTCCATGAATTTCTTTCTCAGTAGTTTTATAAGTTTGTTTATGTTCCTTGGATATATGCAGTGGTTGGTTATCTTTTCATCTTCTTTTAGAATTGTCTACTTTGAAACTTATTTGCTGTGCTTTTTTGGTGGATGGACTGCTTGTGGTGGTGGATGAGTTCGTCTTCATCATTTTCTTTTCCTCATTTTTGGTTCACATGAGTTTATCATATTTGGTTGTTTTTTTCAATGGATCACTAAATAGATAAACATCGGATTTTGCTAAAGTTTGGAACATTAACGGCAGGCTAGAGTATGACCGGATTTCAGTTGTTGAAAATAAAGATGATGATTTTTGGATAACATTGAGTTCTCAAACTAAACTAAATTTCATTACACCATTAACTGAAAAAAGAAGGAAAATTTTACTAAAACAAATTGAATGAGGATAGTTTAAGCATGCTTCTTGAGTAGTAGTTCGAAAACAAAGGATTTCGACCCGAAACATTCCGATCTCGTCGCCAGCTTCTAAACCCATGGAAAAATTTAGTACCATCCACTTCGAAATACATAGGAATTATTACTTCTCCACTTACTGAATACTAGTTTATGAACCGTGCCAGTATCGAACTATCTTACTAAAACCTCCACATATTCGCCATTAAATTCTAACTCATGCCAATATTGAAATATGTATTTCTCAACAATTTCATGAGACAGGAGAAGTCTAGACATAGGACCAAAATCACTCTTTTTAAGTAGTTTCTTGATTTCCCATGCTGCTATTGAGAGAGAAAGTTTGAAGGAGGTTTTGCCGAGAACAATAGAAGAGAGGAGATTGTGATGAATGTAGTAATGGGTTGAGTTTATTTATAGCTTTAATTCCTCTAGGCTGTTTGGAAAAGGAAACTGGTTTCTAATCTGGAGTTTTTCTTGCATACTTAGCTCATGTCAACAATCTGCAGAAGGTGCCGAGGATTACTTTGCAAGTCATAAATGTGTGTTTGCAGGGATCTAAACATGTTTGGACCGAGTCAGACATTAAAAAAAATGAAGTAATAAAAGAAGAAAAAAGTTCTGGCAGCTGACTCGAGTCGGATCCAAACAAAAAATTAGAAAGGTGAGCTGAAGCCTTCCTAGTCCTAAGGTCCTAGTAGACCAAAAACACCGTCAGGCCTAGGGCTGCACATGGGTCGGGTTTGGCCTCACCCGTCACCCAACCCACTGATGGTGGGTAACAAAAGTTGTCACCCACAACCAACCCAACATTACAATGGGTCGATTTTCACCGGACCCACATTACGGTGGGTTGAATCGGGTGGGTGGTGGGTTACCCACCATAAAATACAATAAACATTACATTAAGAACCCAATTGAAATAAGCCAATCCAAAATCAATCTTAGGAAACAAAACCCTAATTAGTATTTACAAATTACAATGATTCCTAATCTCATCTTTGGTTGTTGGTTTACTGGTGACGGTGTTGATTGATTGCTGCTGGTGATGCTGTGATTTGATTTACAAAGAAAAGAGAAAATGAAAAAATAAACTGAGCCTCTGAGACTGTCGTTGAAGGGAACTGATTGAAGACTCTTCAGTGAAGAGAAGCTACCGATGATTAGGTTTAGGCATTATATATTATCACTTCAATGGATGTGGTTCATCTAGGATAGGTAATCTAAGGGTTAGCATTAATTTAGAAATATTTAGGTGGGTGGGTGGGTTGGGTCAGGTGAGGGAAGTTGTCACCCACAATCAACTCACCATATGATGGGTTTTGATGTTGTGACCCATAATCGACCCGCTCCTAATTGGGTTGGGTCGGGTGCGGGTAATTTCAGACAGGTGTGGGTTGGGTTGGGTTGGTGGGTTGAGTCGGTTTTGTGCAGCCCTAGTCAGGCCGATATTAGGGTCTGAACTGAAGGTCATCCAATTTCAGAAAAGCAGTGAGAAACACAGGTGGTGCTATTATTGTTGCAGAAGCAGCAATATCCGTTGCCGCGATTCTCACTTACTTCTTACAAAACCCTCGACCTAATTACAGTATTATTCATTCAGAAAAATCTTACCATCGAAGAAGAAGAAATGGACTCATTGATGCCATTTACAACACTCGTTCAATCAGAATCAACACTCAACAACAACTGGTTGCCAAGTAAAAGTTCTTAACTTCTCTTTGACCCCATTTAAGTTTTTCAGTAGTTACTTGTTATTTCTCAATTTTGATCAAAAAGTTAAAATTTTGATGGTGGGTTTGCGTTTTTGTTTTGAGATTCTTGCAAATGCTGAGTTTTTGAGTCCTGGGGGGTGCGTGAAAGATAGAGTAGCACTCAAAATCATTCAAGAGTTGAATTAATCCGAAACATCAGTTCATTTGAGATTTAGTTTAGACTATGAATAGATTCATGAAATTAAGCTCATCCAAAACATGATTCTTCTAGTTGCAGCTACAATGGTAGCTCTTTAAAGCTGCCCCTTGCCTGAAAATTCGACTACCTTTGGTCCTTTGGATTGAAAGCTAAAGTTTTCGTAGACCAGAGAATTTGTTTTGCATATTTGGATTGAAAGCTATTGAGAAGGTATTTACGCCTCTACTCCTAATTTGAGATACCTTAAGTATCTGTATGACATACTTTGGACTCCAATGAGTTAAAAATTGAATTCACTAGAAATTTAAAGCTTGGCAATAGTAGCATGCTATTTTTGTTACGAAAACACATTTTGATCTAATCCTTTTAGGATGTTGAGCTAGCAAAACGGGTTCGTATTTGCGGTCACCTAAGGCTTTACAGCATTATCAATTGCATATTTCTGAGCTCAAAATGGCCAGTTACCTTGCCTGATAACATCTGACCTCAACTAAGTATGTTAACTCCAAGGTCTTAGACCAAGTAATAAAATATGTGTCTATTATTTTTCATCCTGTTTAAACTGCATTTGGTTGAACCTAAAAAATGATACCAGTTGCGGCATATAATTTATTTTCACATACCTTCACCAATCCTTAACTACAAGATAGTTCATGTGAATGATGGACACTGCTCAAACTAGTCACTGATACTTAAACTTGCAGCCGCAAAGATCTAAAACTGCTCATATGCTGTGATCAAGCTACAGACTAAAGAGGGATATTGTAACACTAATCAAATAAGAACATAAAGTTGTTATAATGCAGGGAAGAGTAGTCTTTGCCTATTTTGTGGTACTGGAACTGAAACATATTGTCATTTGTTTTTATACTGCAAATAGTCTCTAAAGCTGTGTAACTACTTTCTAAACAGTTCGGGTATTCTCTGACAGCTGAGGAAAAGCGAGGAGAACAAAATTTGGGATGTCTCACCTTCTGCAATCTGACGGACCATTTGGAAAGACAGAAATGTGAGGCTCCATGGGCATAGAAGGAACTTGTCTCAATGAATGATTTCTGTCAAGTGTACTATTTTCAATTGGTCTCTTCATACGAAACTGTTCGATGGTTTGTGTTTGAGTAACTTAATATATAATTGGGTTTGCCGTGATTGATAGAAGCTAACTATTTACCTTTATATCTTTGGGATTTCAGCTTCTCAAGCCTGCTCATAGAGTCAATTCTTATGATTATGTCATTGCACAATGGCAGGGTGGAGAAGAAACTCATGCAATCATGCAGGTAAAACTATTCATATAAAAAAATGTTCTTGGACTCATTCCACCTTATTATGTGGCAACTTCTCTAATTCCTAAAGGGGTTATCAATAAGCTTGACAGAGTTTTGAGGAATTTCTGGTGGGGTCATTCCAAAAATATATGAATATACGATTTTTAAAATGGGACAAGCTGAATAATGAGAAGGATATTGGTGGTTTAGGCATCAGATCTTTGCAAGAGTTGAATAGAGCTCGAATAGGTAAGATTATATGGAACTTCATGGAAAATCCCAACAAACTCTGGCGCCAACTAATGAGAGCCAAGTATACAATAGATAGCTCTTTCTGGAGCTGTGAAAACTTTACAAGGTGCTCCTTTACTTGGACTGTCATGATCAATTGTAGAGATGACATGATAAGAGGTTGGGTTGCTGCTGGACTGTTGGTGATGATGTCCTATTAAGATATGAATGATCCTTGGTTGGCTGGTGAACAAAGTCATTTTATCTTCAAAGATATTTGTAAAGTGGAAAATGATGTCTCAAGAGTCAATCTCATGGTGCAAAGTTCGAATAAATGGAACTCAGAGCTTATAAACAAGCTAGTTCCACTTTACATTGGTGAGCAGATTATGAGTATCTACTTCCCAAACTCTAAAGACCAGATCAAGGACAAAAATATGTGGCTTCACCATCCTAATGGCAGCTTTTCTACAAAATCCTTCCAGAAGATGAAAAGAAGTAAACAACCTTCCTCTTCTCATTATCAAGCAAGATACTCATAATCTGCTCACCAATGTGTACCAAGATACACATTAGAAGAAATTGTGGAAAGTTTCTGACAATGATCCTAAGGTTCGGATGTTTATGTGGAGAATGTTGCAGGAGGGACTTGCTCTTGCCACTGGCATTGGAAGATTTGTTAAAGACATAAACTTGGAGTGCAGGCTGTGCAATAATGCTTTGGAAACAACTGATCATTGATGCTGCATTGCCAAGATAATGTTGTTCAGCTCTCCTATAAATTTCAGGTCAAACCTTTAAGTGCCCAATGGATTTTACTGCGCAGATTCATAATCTTTCTGGCAAGTTTTAAGTCAGTTGAGCTTAAACTTATCAGAAAATGTGGTAACGAGGTTGCTCACATTTAGGCTAAATCTGGTTTCTAACAGTTGGCTTACTTCTCCTCCTCTTTGTATTACGGCTCTGCTTCAATCTAGATTCTCGTTTTTCTGTTTTGTTCTTTCCCTGCAACAATTTTTCCTTCGTATCTTTTTAAACATTTTAATGGCCATCAGACCAAGCAAGAATTACTTGAAAGAGTGACACATAACAAGGTGAGGATGCTGGATTGATGAGCCCATCTTCATATTTCTCATCCCCAAAATATTATTCCAAAAGCTAGCTTTAAGGCTGCATGTGGTGCCAACTGCCAACCACTTTGCTTGTGCACAGATGAAAAGGATTTTGATCGCTGCATCTTGGTAAAAGAGTTTTGGCTTTGCACCCAGAGTGGCATTTTTTGTTTCCACCAACCTAAAGTTCCTTCATTAATCTCTTTCACAAATATAGCAGTCATTGACTGATAAAAATGACTCCTTTTTGACTAAGAACCAACTCTTCTCAGTCTTTCATGCCTCTTCTTCTTACTCTCTCCCTCCTTTTGCAAATGAGAAATATTCAGTTCAGGGTTCATCAACTTTTAAGTACCGAGTAAGTCTTTTTCCTTCCATTAGTTTTTGCAAAGTTCTTGTTTTCTTTCTTTTATACCCTGCCTTTTGTATGCCCTTGAGGAACACAACAATGGGTAGAAGTAGTGAAAAAACGAAGGCAAAAAATGGTAGAAGTAGCGAGGTAACAAGGGAAAAGAAAGCAACTGAACACCAAAATCATGAGCTTGAGAAGGAAATAAAAGATGATCCCAATGTAAAAGTCTGCAAGAGGAAAAGATATACAGAGGTTTTGATAAAAGAGCTAAGGGATAAATGTCAAAATTGTGTTCAACTCAACCGGGAAATTGATGGTTTGAAAAACGAGATTGAAGGTTTAAAAAATGAGTTTTTGGAATTGGATGTCCAGGGTGACTTAGTTAAGGTGAGGTGTAATCAGTTGAAAGCTAAGATTCTAGAGAAGAAGGAGACAAGCGAAAGAGAAAAGGCTTTGGAGAAGGAATGTGTTCAGCTTAATAGAGAGGTCAAGGATTTGAAGTTGGGGAAGAAAAGAGTTGCTGTTGAAATTGAAGATCTCAAAGTGAAGTGTACACATAACAAGGTTTCTTAATAGAGAGGTCAGAGAGGCTTGCAGAGTTGGAAGCTTATAATTTCAAGTTTCAATGTTTATCTGCAGAGCTCAAACACAAGGAAATGGAATTGGAAAACCTACGGGTAGTAAGCGGTGGTCTTGATCGTGAGCGCGAGGACTATATGACTAAATGCATTGGAATGGAGGAGCAAATTAAGGGTTTAATAGAAGAAGGAAATGTTATGTCTCAGAGGGAGAAGAGTGCAGGGGAAAGAATCTGTCACTTGGAGGAGGTAGTTAAGAAAATGGAAACTGATGAAAGAGAGAGGTTTAGGGAATTGGAGAGAAGGCTATTAAAAGTTGAAGAAGAAAATGCAGCATTGAGAGCCTTGCAAAATGTAGTTTCTTGTGAAAGAACTTGCAGGGATATGGATGGCAGGGTCTATGCAGCTAATGAGGCGCACTTGACAAGAACTGAAACTAGTCCAAATTTTATTTTTACACCTGCCAGCTGCATACCTTCTTTTTCACTGCAAGTAACTGTCGATGGTGTAACCCCCTCAGGTATCATTCATATTCTTTTATATTTAGTGCTTTGTTTGTCTGTCTTTTGCTAGTGTAGCTTTCGCCATGTCCATTGTCTCTCTTTGTGTTCATGTTGATACATATCATGGTTGGATATATTTTACAGTGTCTTGTCTGTAATTGCATTCATTTAGAGCCGGTTTTCCATCTCTTTCTTTGTCTTTCTTTAACTAGTATTCACAGAGGGCATACCCTGCTGTTAGAGTTGGTAGCAACTCAAAAATTAAATGGGAATCTAGGACAGAGGATGGATGGTATGGTAGTGATTTCAAATACAGGTTCATCTGTTCATTTTCACTATGTTCAAAGTGTCTGTCTGAACATACTGTTCAACTAAATTTTCGGCGTTAATGAAATTGAACTCAGATACACAACCATGAAATTTCCCTTTATATGATAGCATTAGATTCTGCTGTGGTTTCTATATGTGCATGAATTGTACCAGTTTGCCGAATTACCTTCACATAAAATTTGTATTTGCACGAGAATCTCCTTAAAACTGAGTTACTTCTAATGCTAATTATCAAGAGAGTGAAACAAAAGATCAGGAATGTGTGTACATATTTCATCATCAAACACGTGTATGTGAGAAGACACGTGGAGAGCATGCGGACCAAGTCATCAAAACATGATGACACACGCCCACAACCAAGAAGCCCATCCCGTCGACGTCGGATCTTCGCCCGAACAAATTCAAGGGCAGAAGTTAAAGGATGTACCAAAAGCACGGTGTACTGCGGAGCACCAAATAACTCCCGAAGAGTTGCTTTATCTCATCCCCAAAAGAAGCCAAGATCAACGGTGAAGAGAAGGTTGACTGACATGGACGTGACAGGGGCAGAAGACACTTGTCTGACACGAGCATGTGTCTCAACTACCCGCATTAAACACTCTGAGCAGTGTACGTGGCGATCAACCCGTTGAACGAACGAGGATGACTCTTCGTGATCAAGCAATGAACGAAGACCTCTGCGTGATGGACACAAAGCACAAGAAGATAAGGTTCCAACGGCTCTCAGAAATGGGTCCCACACTCTAACCCTATAAATACCCCCTCTCCACCAAGAGAGAGGGGATGGAAAAAGAGAGAGAGGTTTAGAGAGAAGTCGAGAGAGAAGAATTGTTAGTGTAAGTTTACCTTTTAAAATTCGCAGACCTATGTAAACTCCAAAGTCATTCGACTACCTCTGTAATCATCAAATGCATAGTGAAAACGACAACCCCGTGGATGTAGGCCTTAGTGCTGAACCACGTAAATCCCAGTCTTATTTACACTTCAACACTTTACATCCATTTCATACTCCACGAGTATTACTTTTACACTTCGTTTTCTTTATCTTCCTCTATGTGAACGCCTCTGGTGATGATATTAGACGAGGCAATGATAAACCCGAAGGTTTTGAGCCAAGGAATCAATACAATCGTCTCATCAGTGCGAGCATGTGTATAGAATGCGAACATTGTTTGTGAACATATAGATGCCTTCGTGATTTACGTGTTCACAATCTGGCGCTAGAAACAGGGACTTCGTCCCGGTAAAAGATTTATCTTATCCTGTGATTTCACCTTAAACTAGCATATGATTTCCCTGCTTCATTAGCTCTAGCAGTATTTATCTTTTGTTAACTTTATTATCTTCAAAAACACACCCATTATCTTCATTAGCTCTAGCAGTATCTATCGATGCAGTTTAAACTAGTTAAAAGATTTATTGCTTAGATCCACGGATTTACATTTTTTAGATCTTGTACGGACCTGTTTCTTCGGTGGGTTTTTCGTACATTTTCAAAGGATCTACGTGCATCTTCCAAGGGATCTTCACGCGTTTCAATGAGTCCGCACTTTTAATAGACCTTAACCCATGTATTTTAACTCATATGTTTTAATCAAATGAGCCTCCCTAAAGTTTTCTCTGTGGCCCTCGGGCATTTTCTCCCCATCTTGGAATAGGGTATTTCGCAAACTAACCCGATCCGCACGGACATTTTTGTTTTTCGCTTTTTGAAATTCCCTTGTGCAGAAAGAAAGCAACAAAAGGACCCAAGATGGAAAAGACACAGGAGGCAGGAAAATCCAAAGCCTCGTCAAAGGAAGCACCAAGGACAACCCTGGTCATCACCCGAAGCAAGCAGAAAGGAGACAAAGCCAAAATGACTAGTCAGAGGCAGGATACTGCGGAAATCACTTCGTCTATGAACGCTAACTCCGTTGCAGCCGCGACTCTCAGAGCAGCGACGACAAAGTACAGTACGGCTGCGGCAGCCCCGAAGGCTGCAGAAACCAGCAAAACTTTTGCTACGAATCAATTCCATCAACCAAAAGAAAGGGTGTCTGAATCCAGAACACATCAACACGTGCATCCTCCAACCTTCGGAATGCCATCAACAAACGATCAGAATCAAACTGTGCCGGCAGTTCTAACACCGCAGATGGGCACTCAGACTGAAAGACCAAATTTGGAAATGCCAACAATCGAAGCTGATCCTCTACCACCTTTAATGCAAACCGTAGAAGAAGGCGGCACCATGGCCGTAGTAGCACGAGCTGGGACTCCTAATCAGAGGTCAAACCAATCACATCGACTGATGGCTGAGCTTGAAGAATTGAAGAAGAGCCAGCAGGTTTACGCAGATGCCGTAGTTTTGTTGGCCAGAGAAAATTAAGATTTAAAAGATCGGATTGCCCTAAGCACGAAGACCAACCAACAACTTGATGAAGCAAATTCAAAGGCACCAGAACCTAATCGAGACCGAAGAGTCATCGTAGCAGACGCGGCTAGGGGAAGTAGCGCATCCGACCCGGATTATAATGACGAAGAGTCAGACTATCACAGGCAAGAGAGCGTAGGGCACCACCACGCGATGGAAGAGCTGCGTGATGAAATGATGGCTGAGATCAGGCAGTTATAAACTAGACAATGCGGGGGAAGGTTAGAAGAGGTCATGAGAGAGGCTAACTCCACGCCCCTAACTCATCGCCTGGCCAACACCCTTATTCCGCTTAAGTGCCCTGTCCCGACCTTCGAATGCTATGACGGATCCAATGATCCCGCTGCACATATTCGGTATTATAACCATGTCTTAGCCAGATGGAGTCAGAATGACGCCGTACTCTGTAGATACTTCCCATCAAGCCTGAAGGGATCGACTTTGTCTTGGTTTGATAATTTTCCGCCTGACTCCATCCACTCCTACGATCAACTCGCAGAAAAGTTCTTAAGAACTTACATGTATAACAAAGCTGTTAACACCGGAATGGATAAGCTCTTTTCGCTGGCAATTGGCTACAAGGAAAACACGAGAGAATACACTAACAGATGGCACAAGATCTGCCAATCCATAGGGAGTGTGGACCCAGTAGTAAGTATCAACTGCTACAAGTGGGGATTAGACCGAATGAGTCCACTATTTGTTGAGATTCATGGAAGCGTGCCTAATACAGAAGGAGATCTTCGAATAATTATTGAAAATTACGCTCGTCTTGAAGAAATCCAGTGTGAGAACCCGAGGGCACACCCGCAGAGGTCTCACCGTACCAATTCCGCAGAACAAACCAATGGGGCCAAAAGAAATAGCTCAGTGGAACAGCCTCACGAAGATAGGAAGGAACGAAGAGATGAACGACGAAAAGACGATCGAAAATCCGAAGATCAAGTTTACACGAAGCTCAATGCTAGCTATGCTCGGATCTTGCTAGAGGTCAAAGGAAGGGAAAATTTGGAGTGGCCGTGGTCTAAGGGAAAACAGCCCCCAAGAACCGAGAAGTCTAAAGATTACTGTGAATATCAATGCTTCAATGGACACCAGACTGAGAAATGCAAAAACCTCAAAATAATGATCCAAAAACTGATTGATGCTGGCGAACTCCAACATTACATACGAAAGGAGGTCGCCGAGGATAGATTCAAACGGACCAAGCCAGTCCAACTTCCAAAGGGAAACCGCACCAATCAACACCATCTCGTGTTCCGAAGCCGCGGGGCCCTCCCTTATAGCGCAGATAGGAAAGAGGCTACGGAAGCGGTTCGAGGACCACTGCGAATTATATAAGATTGATGGTGTAGAGGTGGACGAGAACGAAGAGTGGATGGACGCACCTATTATCTTCGATGCTGAAGATATCGAAGAAGATATGGAAGATCATAACGATCCCTTGGTCCTAACACTACCAGTGGCTGGATGTAACCTCAAAAAGATCCTCATAGACGGGGGAAGCTCAGTAAACGTTTTATTCTACGACGCATTCAAACGAATGAAGCTCCATGATGAACAGCTAATGACCTCTTATTACACCATCTACGGATTCAATGGAGCACCCACGAAGCCATTGGGAGACATCGTGTTGCAGGTTAACGTCGGACCCATGAAAGTAGAAACACGATTCAGCGTGGTTGACGCCCCATCCCCCTATAACTCCATTATTGGACGAAAGTGGTTACATAAACTCAAAGGAGCGGCGGAAACTTACTACCAATATCTCAGATTCCCTACACCTGAGGGAGTGATGGAAATCAAGGGAGATCGGGTCTCTGCAAAAGAGTGCCAAACCACTCAGGATCGTATCAACAGCGAACAAGAAGAGCAGCGAAAAACCCGAAGAATTAAAAATAAAGTAGCCGTGAAAGAAAGGGCCATAGACCTGTTCCTCAAGGAAACCACAGGGAGGGGTTCGACAAAAGATGATAATGTCCTAAACACAGAAACGGGTACTTCAGCAGCCAACGAAGGACATAAACATACCAAATGGCAATCAAAGAACGTCCCAGTCCTCGGGGATCCGAAGCCGGTGTTCACACCAGTAGAGCCCGTAAAATAAATCAACATAGGAACGGAAGAAAACCCGAAGATAATAAAAGTAGGGACCATAATGGACGAAAGAAGAGAAGATTCCTTAACCAAAATACTTAAAGAATACGCGGATGTATTCGCCTGGAAGCTAGGAGATATGCCGGGGATTGACCCGAAAATAATCCAACACGAGCTGCGCATCAAACCAGGCACGCCACCTTTCAGGCAGAAAATAAGAAAAGTTGCACCGGAGTATCATAAGGCAGTGGAAAAAGAACTTCGGAAACTACTAGAAGCAGGATTCATCAAGGAAGTCAAGTACCCTACATGGATCTCCAACATGGTCGTCGTTCCTAAGAAAAATTGAGGGGTTAGGATATGCATCGGTTTTACTAACCTCAACAAGGCATGTCCAAAGGACAGCTATCCCCTGCCAAGCATAGATCAGTTGGTTGAAGCAGTAGAAGGATACGAAGAGCTGTCATTCATGGATGGATATTATGGCTACATCCAAGTATCCCTGGCCGAAGAATATCAACTACACACAGCATTCTACATCCCACATGGCCTTTATTGATACACTAGAATGCCCTTTGGACTTCGAAACGCAGGGGCAACGTACCAAAGAATGGTCGATGCTATCTTCAGGCCATGGATTGGTAGTACCTTAGAAGTATACATTGATGACATGCTCGTCAAAAGTAAACTGCGCAAAGATCACCACCAGGATCTGAGAGATATCTTCGAAGCAATGAGGAAACATCACATGAAAGTAAATCCAGAAAAATGCACTTTCGGTGTCACCTCAGGGAAATTCCTCGGATATCTGATAACAAAAAGGGGCATTGAGGTAGACCCAGCGAAGATTCAGGACATAGTAGAAATGCCATCCCCGAAGAATTTAAAAGAAGTGCAGAAGCTCAATGGGTCCATAGCAGCCTTGGGCATATTTATTGCCCGATCCTCGGACAAATGCAAACATTTTTTCAATATTCTCAAAAAAGGGAGTAAGTTTGAATGGACCGCAGATTGCGAAGAAGCCTTCCGAAAAATCAAAGAACACCTGGCTTCAATTCCAATCCTGCAGAAGCCTGATCCTGATGAGGTTTTGGCATTGTACATAGCAGCGACAGAAGACGCAGTTAGCGCAGTGTTGGTCAAAACCAATACGAAGATGGAACAGCCTATCTATTATGTCACTAAGACCCTCAATTCTGCGGAAAGGAACTACACGAAGATCGAACAACTTATCCTGGCATTAGTGTGGGCTACTCAAAAGATGAGAACCTATTTCCTAACTCACTTCATCCGCGTCCCATGCAAAGCACCACTGGAAGCAGTCCTCAAAAACGCGGGAAAAGTAGGCAGAAAAGCCAAGTGGAACACCCACCTGGACCAATTCAACATCTTTCATGAAATTTAACATTCCCAAAAATCCCAAGTTTTGGCGGATTTCTTAGCAGACCTCCCCCTGGACAACGACGAAGAGATTAAGGGAATACTAGAAGACGATGAAGAAAGCAAGGATCCAATTGATGTCCTCGAACCCGCGAGTCAAAGACAATGGGAAGTCTTCGTCGATGGTTCCAAAAATAAGGAAGGGGCAGGAATAGGCATTGTCATCACCACCCCAACTGGAGAAAGGATCGTACATGCACTCAGGTTAGAATTCAAAGAGCATACTAACAACATCGTCGAATACGATGCAGTCGTACATGCCCTCCGCTTAATAATAGAGATGGGGGTAACCGATGTAAGACTGACAAGTGATTCACAGCTTGTCATACGGAAAATAGGGCTCGAGTACAATGTGTACGACGACACCCTCTCTGCTCACATGGCCTTGGTCCAAACATTGGCATCACAAATTCCAAACATCAAGTTCTGAAACTTATGCAGAAGGGATCTCAGGCACGCGGATGCCCTAGCATACATATCATCCATGTTGAAGGACAAAAGCATCGAAGCTATTAAAATAACAAGGGTATACGAGCCTTCAATTGCATCGCAATTCTCCTTTGCTACCAATCAAGATACATTGGAAGAAAATATCGAAGATCAGGTAGGAGAAGACATCCATAACGATTTTGACGAAGAAGATATCCTGTCAAGAGCAAATCAAGACGAAGATTTCAGCAACGAAGATGATTGGAGAATGGTGATCCATGCGTTTCGCGAAGATGGAAACTTACCCGCGGATCATAAACAAGCCAGGAAAATACTCTCCAAAGTAGGAAGATATGATCTTCGGGATGGGATCCTGTACAAGAAATCCTTCCTCGGACCATTACTACGTTGCTTGTCCATAAAAGAGGGGCATCGAATTCTAAACGACATCCATTATGGTGACGCAGGGAATCATAGCGGCATGAGATCACTAGCCGACAAAGCAAAAATGCAAGGATATTACTGGCTCACAATGATACAGGATGCCGCAAGAATGTCCCGACGATGTGAAGAATGTCAGTGTTTCGCCAAAAAGATACACGCGCCAGCAACAACGTTAAATTTTGTAGATAGCCTGTGGCCATTTGCAAAATGGGGCATAGATATCGTCAGGCCTTTCATCGAAGGATCATGGAAAAGACGATTTTTGATAGTAGCCACGGACTACTTCAGTAAATGGGTGGAAGCTAAAGCCTTATCCAGGATCAGAGACGTGGATGTGTTTACTTTCATATTCCAAAACATCATTTGCAGGTTCGGCATACCAGCGGAAATCGTGTCCGATAATGGTAAGCAATTACAGGGGAAAAATATAGACATGCTCTTCGATACTTTCAAAATAAGGAAGAACAAATCCACCCCCATATACCCTCAAAGCAACGGACAAGCGGAATCCACTAACAAGACCCTCGCCCTTATCCTCGAAAAGGAATTAGACGAACATAAGGGGCGATGGTGTGAACAGCTGCACAATGTGTTATGGGCTTACAGGACAACACGAAGATCTGCCACTGGGGAATCCCTGTTTCTCCTCACTTATGGAGCTGAAGCAGTCATCCCAACAGAGATCCTCATGCCAACCACAAATACCGAAGCATGGGAGAAAAAATCTCACAACAGACATGATGTTAGAGAGATTGGACGACCTGGAAGGAATGAGGGAAGCAGCATTGCAGAAGATGTAAAATTATCAACGAAGACTAGCGAGGGAGTACAACAAAAAGGTAAAGCTTCGAAATTTTGTAGAGGGGCAGTATGTGCTAAGAACAATCCCATAGTATCAACGAGAGAAGAAATGGGGAAAGGTAGCACCTACATGGGGAGGACCTTTTATAATACACGACATTGCGGGAAACGGTTCCTACTATCTTCGCAATCTGAAAGGCGAGGTCCTCCGGCATCCTTGTAAAGCTAAGTGGCTCAAACCGTACTACCCATAGGAGCAACGCAGCTTTGCACCTGCGTGAAGAATACCAGAAGAAGAAGGCAGCGTAACCGCTTTACATGTTTCTATCTCTGGACGAGGATTAGCAGGCCTCAACCTATCAATCAAACAATAATTTTGAAACCTTCAAGTAAACAAAATTTATTAACAATATTGGGTAAAGTAGTCAATCTACAATCTCTCAGGGCTCCCCCATCAGTGTCTATGAGTGTAAGACCAGGGGGAAGGGACCCAGCAGAAAGAGATACCCAACCAATCTTAAGGCAACGGGTCGACGGAATGGGTGTATGTAAATATTTTAACCCCATATCCTAGAACGTTGCCTCGACCCCCACCGTCTGGGAATCCTCTGGCCCAGGGTTCGCCAGCGGGGTGACAGGTCTCAAGAAGATCGTGAAGGTACCTCCCTTCGATATCGCACCCAAACACTTAAAACATTCTTCTTTTGTTTTTAATGTCCTTCCTCACAATGCTTAAAATAAAAAACAAACTGATACTTCAGGTATACCAAAAGAATGATCCATTTCATAAGGGTTGGTTACAAGGAGCGGCAAGGCCAATTCAAAGAAAAAAACACATCAAAAACATTCTCTTTACAAAATACTAGCAAAATCTAACTGAAGGATAATGCTGTGGTTTATACTTGGAAGATTCCTCCCCATCAGCAGGGTTGTTCCGAAGAGTTGAAGGGACGCTCCCACCAGAAGAGGGTCCCGAGGAGCCAGGCAAGGAGGCAGGTACAGGACGACGCGGATAGCTCTTGACGAGGTGATAGACGCATTTATGTGTCTCATATGTCTCTATTGTATGTATTATTAGTGCTCAATTTTGTATTTATTGTGTTCTTTTATGTCTTTGTATGAATTTTTAGAGAAATAAGCCCTTGCGGCGAAATGGGCTCAAAAAGCAGTGTTTTACACCCCGAAGAAATGTATCGTAGGCACCCCAGAAATGCACCGGAAGCATCCCAGAAATGTCCCGGAGGATTCCAACCAAAAATTACTATTTCCACCCCAATTGATATTCGCACCCAAGATCTGGTTAAGGGGCATCCATCTTCTCTTTAAATTCAAAAACAGCTTTTTGGAGGGAAAAATATATTCAAAACTGGCAGAATTTCGATCGTCAAAATGAAGGGGTTATGGGTCGATTCAATGGCTGAAATTTGGTATAGAGATGTGATATAGGTTAAGGAACATATTATGGGTGACATGATCGATCAAATTTGGCTGGAATTTTCGGTATGATTCACACACCCAAAATAGAGCACGTGTACTTGATAGACGCATTTATGTGTCTAATATAGCTCATTTGTATATATTGTTAGTACTCGATATTGTACTTATTTGGTTATTTTATGTATTTGTAGGTGTTTTTGGAAAATAATCTCTTGCGACGAATTTGGCTAAAAATGTGGCATTTGGACCTCCGTTGATAACGTACCGGAAGAGCCTCAGAAGTGTACCGGAAGTATCCCAGAAATACCCCGGAGGAACCCCGAAAAAAGTGCGGAAAATGCCCCAGAGGACACTTGCTATACGGACCCTTGATTTTGGATAAGGGGTAACCTAATTATTAAGGGGTGACCCATTTCCAGGCAGCTGCTAAAGGGACACCAGAACTGGATAGGGGGAGATCACATTTCTTCACGTTTTCAAATTAATGTTTTGGCGGGAAACTTCATGCATGTTTACTGGCAGAGTTGGATTCGATTAATGGACGGTTTCTAAAGAGATTCAACCCATAAAATCAGTTGGGCTGGATGTGAATGGACTAAACAGAGATGGTACATGTGTTTTGATCGATCAGATTGGGCTGGAATAGCCGGGAGAAGAAATCAGAGTCCAAATAGGACACGTATGGTTCTGTTTACGTTTCAAAGATTTTTTGAGGAGATTCTGGGAGAGTTTTACGCTAAAGAAAACTCTACTTGGTCATGTTAAAGTCTTGGGAGAGTTTTGGGGCAATAGAATAGCTCATAAACGCGTACAGGGAGATCAGAGAGAGATATTCTCTCAACAGCGCAGAGAAGAAAAAAGAAAAGAAAAAGTCGGATTCAGTAGAGATTTTTGGGGATTAAAAGACTATATAAGAGTTGGTTCAAGTCATAGAAGGGTTAGAAAAGTTTAGAGAGAAATAGGAGAGAGTTCAGAGCCGAAACAGGGAAGATACCATTGATTGTTGCTGCTGCTGCTGCGAGGAGGAAGAACGTGAAGAACAGACTCTCCAAGGCCGTCGTTTATCAACAGTGACATCGACTGTCCATTGAGGGTCGTAGTTCTTCAACAGTGCAAACAGCGAGCTCTTTGTGTCGTTGTTATACAACACTTGTGTTCTATCGATTATTTTCAGCACTACCCCTTTGTAACAGTGACGCTGGAACAGTATAATAGCGTTATAAACTTCAATTATCAATTATTTTCATCAATAAAAACACTTATTTAGCCATGAATACATCTTGTGAGTGTGTTTTTGAGATGAGGAGCTAAACCCCTTAGCCAAGGCGACGGAGGAAGCCATTGGTCCTTATTTATGGTATAATTCTAACTTTATTATTTATTTGCAATATTATTACATGATTATTTGCATGGAATTTTTATTGGAAAATTGATTTTTATTGAATAATTGTGATTCATTTTGATGGAGCATGCTTAGTTTATGACTCTTGATGTTTCATGCTTGGTGTTTACATTTATTACTTCAAAAATCTACAAAAGGCATAATATTAGAATCACTCTAAAAGAAAAATTGCATGAATATTAATTATTAGAATTTATCAAATAATGGATCAATGGTGGAATCCAAGTCTTGGTGTTTTTCTCTAAAGGTTTGAATTATTTTATTTATTTGCGTGTTTAATTTAAATCGAGAAAAATTGTTTTCTTCACAAGTCTGAAAAGAACCTGTTTACCACTACAATTACAATCACTATTTGAAATACATCAGTACTGTAACACGAGCAAAATTGAAGTTCTTGTGTGCATGAGGGAGTTCTGCTGGCGTTGGAAGAGTGTTGAGGCGTGAATAAGACATTTGGGAGCGTGCAAGATCAAAGTTGACGCGTGCATGGGATTAAAAATGGAAATTTTCGTTATTATTGGCAGCCGAGAATATTTGAATTAAATGGAGAATATATGCAATCAATGGTCGGATTTTTGGCTCCAATTCACTAAAAATACAAGGCAAAACAGTTTGGGAAAGGCGGTCGAGAGTTTGGGGAAGCTTTGGAGGCTACAGAGTAAAGAAAAATCGAGTTGCAGAGCCACCATTTCTGCTGCTGCAACTCAAGAACAAGAAGAACATTAGACAACCAGAGACAGTCGTTCATACTACAGTAAAAACGACTGTCACATGAGGGTCATAGTATTCTGTATAAACGTTGCAAACACCCGATTTTCATTATTATCTCCATTTCATCATTTGTACACCTCTTTTGAGCAATGAAAAATTCTTTTGAGCGTGTTTCCAATATGCGGAGTTAGAACCCATCACTGGGACGACGGAGGAGGCTGAGCTTCATACATGGGTAATTTTGTTAATTCTTTTTAAGACTTTTGCATTAAAAATTATTTGAAATATGATTTAATTAAATTGGTTGTTATTTGATTAGATGGGTCATGCTTAGCTTGGGTGATTTGATGTTCCATGCTTAAAATTTACAATCAATTTTTTGAGAATCTACTTTGGCAAAATAAGAGTCCATATAACTTATGTTTTGAGCGATTATTGTCCAGAATAATTCATTGAGCCCTATGTTATGAAGATTGGCCGAATCATTAGTCCCAGTACCTCTCTACCAATTTGTCAATATTTTTGTACATAATTTTTATAAATCTATAAATCCTTCATCCTTCACAAATCCGAGAGTTTGAACCTCATTACTATAACCACGAAAAATCTCTAATCATTTTGGCGTCACCGACGCGGAATTGTGTTTAGGTAGAATTTTTTTTTTTTAGATTTATTTTTCTTTGTTCTTTTTTACGTTCTTTGGGTATTTGTCTATGTGATACAGGTTTTGAGGCTTAGATCGAAAATAAAAAGAAGTTGTCAAAGATTTTTGGCGATTTCATAAAGACTAGGAGCAAAGCTTAAAGCAAAAAGAACGGAAAGAAGACGAAGGACTTTTTTTATTATTACTTTTTAGATATTTTTTTTATTATTAATTTTTTTTTAGAAACTGTAATTAAAGTTTTTATTTTTGTAATCTTTTAGTTTTGGACATTATTTTTTTTTCCGGAATTTGAACATTGGACATTAATTTTAAAACCCTACAGAAGGGTTATAAATTAAAAAAAAAATTAAATACAAACTGTTTGCAGGGAAGGGCGACGATTACTATATCGTCTCGGCCCCTCGGGTTCGCACACTGACACCGGAGTCAGTGGCCCGAGTCGACTACAGCGGTTCTTCGCCCGTCTGGTACGGGAGGTAAACTTCTAAACACCCGCGAATCTCCTGCAAGCGGGTTTACTGTTTGCCTTAAGGTGAATATATGCTGAGGACTTGAATACGGCTGTTTTAAATTCCTAGTAAAGGGCAAGGCCCGGCCAATACAAGATAAGGGTTCGGATTTCATCATCGTTCTCTTCTTGCCCGCCTTAGGAAAAAGAAACCAAACGCGATCCTAAGCCTAAAATTTTGACTAGAACGAGACTTATATGGTAACGAGCTTAATAGGAAACTCGTTCGAAAAATATTGGTTGCTCTTTAAGCACACTTCAAAGTTCATGATGGTTTCTGTGAGTTGAATGCGTGACTGCGCCGCCTTCTAATGCGGTGAGGCCTTGGGTATCAAAGAACTACTAAGCTTCCCTCGCCTCGATTCAACTTACTTTGACTCGGATTGATTCCAGAGGGGTTTGCTCAAATTGCAACGAATTCCCTTTCCAAAGATAGAAGCTGGTCTAGAAACAATCTAAGTGGAGCCATCATGCTTTTTGTTTGCTAGAATTTATAGGTTTGATTTGGTCGAGTCAGCCTTATTTGTGATTGTGTAGAATTCCTCTGTAGTTTGTGTTTCCTCGATGATGAATCCTTTTCAGGAGACACCACCTGAGATGACGTTACGAGAATATATGTCTAGAAATTCTCGTTATCAAGAGACGTCTTCGGAAATGACTCTTGGTGAATATATGCGTGGGCATTGATATATGGATACTCCAACTTTTATTGAGGAATCACCTCTAACGATCTATGAAAAATATTATAAACATAGACCATGTAGTTGGGAACAAAGCTTGAGAATTCGTGAATATCAAAAATTATATTGTGATGATGATGAGGAGGAGGATGCTGATGATGATTATAATGATATTTCTAGTTCAAATACAAATAATTTTAATAATTATTTACCTATTCAAAAGGACGAGGATTTGACTAGAAATACCCCCGTTTTAGACGATGATTACGAAACCGATGATGGTTTAGAGGAACCAGTTTATCTTGAGAGTAATGTTTTCGAGTCAAACGATTTAGAAACAATAGTCTTAGATGAACTCGTAGAGATTAGCGGGGATGAACCTGACTTAGAAAAATCAATAGCCCACTTTCAGGAATCTGATGACCTAGAAATTAGGGAGATTATGACCAGTCTACCTAGAGACGCCGAAAACTCTAAGTTTGGGGGTGATTATCATTCTCCATGTTCTTTAACTCTTACAAAAATCCCTCACGTGGGACTTTACATCAATGCCTCAACCATCTTATAAGACTATCTTCGTACTCGTTTTACCGAACTTAATAATATTCAACACGAGTCTCAACTGTTAGAAACCCATCCTCTGGTTGATGAGGTTAGCCCAGGCAATAATACCAAGATTGACTTTATTTTCCCACCAAAAAATTTTCTACCAACTGTGGGAACTTATAAATTTCAGATGTGTCAATTATTAAGTTTTGAGACTAAACCTAATTACTTTAGGAGATTAGGGTCGACATGTCTGTTTAAGGAAGACCACCACTCTCTTTGTGGTCAGCTGTGTAAGTCAAATCTGATTGACTTTAAGGATCCCCAGTTATTCAGGTTGTTATTATTTTTAATTGAGTTTTTCTAGACTTTTAAACCTGAGCTGTTGGATCTTAGCTATGAGAAAGTGCATCCAATGAAAATATTCTATCAAGATCCTTTCATAGAACCTGAACCTGAACCACAATGGGACATAGGTATCTTAATCAGAAAACTACATAAGGGTATGCAGTACATGTTCATTTTCTTGGCTTGTTGCAGATTCCTTTTACTTGTGATAGCTCTATTTGGTTTCGATAACCCACAATTATTTCGGCTATTGCTATATGATTCGAGGTGATTAAACCTTTCTTAGTCTGGATGAAGACTATAAACTTAGCACTTCTTGGGAGGTAACCCAATCTCATGCAACCCGGTAATACCCTTCCTTCACTCTTTTGCTTCAAATAGTAACTGTCTCTCCTTGTTCATGCTTTTAATTTCATCTTTAGAACATTGAGGACAATGTTAATTTTAAGTTTGGGGGTATGGGAGAAACTTTTTAGTTGCAAGAAATAAACTCCAGAGCCTAGAAATTTACGCCTATTAAGGATAACACTAACCAATCTAAGTGGATGGAAACATTTTTGTCTTAGGAGTTGAGGAACCAATCTGACTAGATGGAAACATCTATAGAGTCTATTCATAAAAGCACATAGCTCAGGTGTTAGAATTAACATGATAGTTTCGCCATATCTCGTCGAGTCCTTTTCACTTTCTATTTTTAGTTTTCTTTTATTTCAAGTGATTTGGTGGGGCACACGATTCAAGTTGTTACCTTTGCTAGGGTGAAATAGAGTGACTGAGTTACCTTTTCAAAAAAAAAAAAAAAAAAGACCAGACCAGACCAGTAGACCAATCGGAATAAATACTAACACTTGGATAGCAATATGTGTGTGTTCTCCCTGTCTCCGTCGCCTAAACAAGCGTGGAATGCAGGATCCACGGGAATCACCATGTAATCTGCTGACAAGAAACATGCGCTTCGGTCCACAAGGTCCAATCATGTTGTTATTTCTTAAATAAAGGTGTGTTTAATAAAGTCGACCACTGGTACCCTTGTATATGCCAGTTGTGTTGACCTAGAGTTAGGATTATTAACCACTGGTTCCCTTGTATATGCCAGTGTGTTAATATTAGTCAGACCGGTATCTCAGTCATTTAGGTTAGGTTCATCTTGGCAGAGGCCTTCAGACAGATATGGGAAACACCGTTCGCTTTTCAACCATCTACATTTTTCTTTTTCCGTCTTCTTAATCTATTCATGTGATTAGTCTGACTCTGAGTATGATGTCCATCGTGAAACTATCTTAGTAGAGCTCTGTCACTTATATGAATTTTAGTATGCTTGAGTGCAAACTCGTGTACAACAATTGGAATTTCGCATCAGGGTTCTTCATCTTAGAGTCAATAATTGTATGCCAACCAAGGAGATTCTTTAGTGCTTTCCAAGGTTTTGCGTAGATAGCTAGGGTATGGAGTAAAGGTTTTGTGGGTACACCTCTGGTAAACCCTCCGGAGACAACACTCCGCCACTAGGGCCACCTAGGGGTTCAAATGATTTTCCTTTCTAGAATAAATTTGCTCGAGGACAAGCAAATAATAAGTTTGGGGGTGTTGATAGACGCATTTATGTGTCTAATATGTCTCTATTGTATGTATTTCTAGTGCTCAATTTTGTATTTATTGTGTTCTTTTATGTCTTTTTAGGAATTTTTAGAGAAATAAGCCCTTGCGGCGAAATGGGCTCAAAAAGCAGTGTTTTACTATTTCCCCGAAGAAATGTATCGTAGGCACCCCAGAAATGCACCGGAAGCATCCCAGAAATGTCCCGGAGGATTCCACCCAAAAATTACTATTTCACCCCCAATTGATATTCGCACCCAAACTCTGGTTAAGGGACATCCATCTTCTCTTTAAATTGAAAAACAGCTTTTTGGCGGGAAAAATATATTCAAAACTGGCAGAATTTCGATCGTCAAAATGAAGGGGTTATGGGTCGATTCAATGGCTGAAATTTGGTATAGAGATGTGATATAGGTTAAGGAACATATTATGGGTGATATGATCGATCAAATTTGGCTGGAATTTTCGGTATGATTCACACACCCAAAACAGAGCACGTGTACTGTAACACGAGCAAAATTGAAGTTCTTGTGTGCATGGGGGAGTTCTGCTGGCGTTGGAAGAGTGTTGAGGCGTGAATAAGACATTTGGAAGCGTGCAAGATCAAAGTTAACGCGTGCATGGGATTAAAAATGGAAATTTTCGTTATTATTGGCAGCCGAGAATATTTGAATTAAATGGAGAATATATGCAATCAATGGTCGGATTTTTGGCTCCAATTCACTAAAAATACAAGGCAAAACAGTTTGGGAAAGGCGGTCGAGAGTTTGGGGAAGCTTTGGAGGCTACAGAGTGAAGAAAAATCGAGTTGCAGAGCCACCATTTCTGCTGCTGCAACTCAAGAACACGAAGAACATTAGACAACCAGAGACAATCGTTCATACTACAGTAACAACGACTGTCACATGAGGGTCGTAGTATTCTGTATACTACAACACTTTTCATTTATCGTTCTTTGTAACGGTGTTTGCAACAATTATAAACGTTGCAAACACCCGGTTTTCATTATTATCTCCATTTCATCATTTGTACACCTCTTTTGAGCAATTAAAAATTCCTTTGAGCGTGTTTCCAATATGCGGAGTTAGAACCCATCACTGGGAAGACGGAGGAGGCCGATTTTCATACATGGGTAATTTTGTTAATTCTTTTTAAGACTTTTGCATTAAAAATTAATTGAAATATGATTTAATTAAATTGGTTGTTATTTGATTAGATGGGTCATGCTTAGCTTGGGTGATTTGATGTTCCATGCTTAACATTTACAATCAATTTTTTGAGAATCTACTTTGGCAAAATAAGAGTCCATATAACTTATGTTTTGAGCGATTATTGTCGAGAATAATTCATTGAGCCCTATGTTATGAAGATTGGCCGAATCATTAGTCCCAGTACCTCTCTACCAATTTGTCAATATTTTTGTATATAATTTTTATAAATCTAAAAATCCTTCATCCTTCACAAATCCGAGAGTTTGAACCTCATTACTATAACCACGAAAAATCTCTAATCACGAGGCCATGATCGGTCTTAAGACCAAGCTCAATCTTCTCCAACATCTTGTTTGTCTCCTCCGCCAATTGACACCGAGCCTTATGCATAATAACCGTCGTTCGCTGCTGGGCTTGAGATAACAACGAGGACAGACGATTCACTTCTTTAGAAGCAGCACCAACAGCCTCCTCGTAGGATGCCACCAGACTCTTAAAATAATTAGTCTGTCCTTCCTGCTGCACTAAGGAAGATTGAGCCTTTTCAAAATTTTCATTTGCAGCGCGGAGTTGTCCCTCGAGCTCTAAAAAAGACAACACAAGGGAGTTAGCACAGAAAAGACATAATCACACTCGATGAAATGAGGTTATACCTTCGACACAAGATAGTCATATTCCTCGGATAGTTTCTTATAATCTAGTTGAAGGTTGGTGAGAGCAAATTGACTTGCATATAATTCTACCTGCTTCATCGAATCCATGTGACTAAGATGGTTGACTTCGTTGTTTATATCTGTTACCCCTTTGTTAAGTCTGTACATGCATACTTCGAGATTTCTCTCAGACTCAGCCTGGCGGGCTATTTCAGCGCGAGACGCAGCAAGGGCTTTGCTGAGAGCCCCAACCTCGGCTCTTGCATCGTCCTTTTCTCTGGTAAGACACATCATACTCTCCCTAATTCCCGGAAACGGAAGGGAGAGAGCCTTTCGTAATTCCTCTTCTAGAAGATGTATTCTAGCCTCTAATAACGAAGTACGCTCACGGGATTCCCGCAGATTCTCACGTGTCCACAGCAGCGTACCATTGAACAAAATACGGTCATGGTTATACAGACTCTGCATATCAACCATCTGAACATGCCTTGCGTGCCATCCCTCAGTCCGAGTGTCCCACTTTTTGGCTTCGCTCTTAATTTTTTCGACCAACTCTTTGATATGAGATTTTTGTCGTGCTCTTTCATTCCGAAGCCATATCAGCTCAGGGACTCCATCCACTGAAGATAGGGTGGCGAGACTCAGACAGAATAACAAAGTAGTAGAAAGGAATTACGAGGGATAAAAGATGGAGAAGAACTAAACCTGTGAAAGCTGAAACTTTGCCGCGAGTTTGCTCTAACTCAGCGCGAACGGTGGCAAGCTCTGAACGAAGACCAGCCTCCGCTTCACCCAGCCTTTCTTTCTTTTTAAGGCTATTCTTCAGTTCTTCTATCTCCACCTCAGCCGCAGATAATGCCTTTTCCCTGTGACGAAGCTTAGCCTCCAGCTTCAAAGATTTCGCTTTAAAGAATTGATACAACACATGGTTACAATGCTCACTCCTCATCATCTACACATCAAACGACAAACATTATTACACCGAAGGATTCGTGTGTCACGAAGAGATATGTACGAGGACTTACCTCCAAGACACGCTGCTGGGGAAAACCATATTGGTACCCATCGGCTATGGTTCAGAGCAGCGAGGTTACGAAGACTAACACTCCACGGTTTACGGTTCCTACTATTGACATAATTCCCAAAGGAGCTGTTGAAGTTTTCAGAAGTATACCACTCCATCTCAGCGGGATTTGGAACGTAACATGTCATCGTTGTCTCCCCCTTACTCCGCAGATAACATTCCCTCAGTGCACGGAGATAGTTCCCCGATAATTGCAACACGGAACGACTATGAGTATTGGTGGAAGAGCCTTCGCGACCAGCCAGCACATCATAATAAAAGGAATCACCAGACTTATACAACGGCAGCATAAGACCCGCCTCGAAGGCTCCAACCGTAGTCAACAGATGAAACTCATCAAACTGATACTTCGAGATGATCTCGTAAGTAATATCATCCTCAAGGGCATAGAAACGAACCTCGAAGGCTTGGAGCTCATGATTTTCCTTGAAAACTTCAAGGTCAATGTGCTTAAACGTGACTTTCTTCTTGTATTGGTTCCTTAACATGCTGAATACATTTGGAGAAGGAAACTGGGTAGTGGGTATGGCCAGGGTTGGTGCAGGTCATATTAGAAAATCAATGCCTCATAGTTCTTTGTCCTAGTTGCAGCTTTATCTTCTCCATAATTACATGATCTTTTTGAGTACAACAGATGTTTGGTTCATGTCTAAAAAATTGCTGTGTTTTGTCTATTTGTCTGATTTGAAATAGAAGTTCTATGTGTGTACACAGATTGTATTTGGGTTAACTGGCAGCTAAAATTCCATTTATACTCTGCTGCGAAGTAACCTATATTTTGGAAACATTTTCATGAAGAGGTTACAGCAATTGCACCTTGCTTGATTCTGCTCTCATAGTAGTGATCATTTTTTAGACAGGACAAAGAATAAGTCGATAGGGTTTAGCATTAACATTTTCAATAGCTTCAGGTATATTTCTCTTCTAGTAAGGATCATCAAAAAGAATTCGTTTTCTATTTGACAAATTAAATCTCCATAAAATGTTCTGAAGTCCAGTGAATCCCATTATGTGATTACTGTAGCTTCAAAAACATGGAAACTGATATATTGATGCTCAATACTACACTTCATATGGAATCCCATTGTAACACTACACCATATTCAGTGATTAGTAACTAAAATTAGTAACCTACATGTGGCCGATACTAATTCGTAACTGAAAATTTCAGTTACGAAAATTTAGTAATAGCTATGACTCAGTCACGAATTAAGACAAGTTTTGTAACGGCCTAGCTCATGTTGCTATTAGAAACTGCTAGAACAGGATCGTGTTAAAATCGCATGTGCCAGGAAACACCTAATTTTACGCGTGCTACAAACGTGTGTGAGAAAACTTACCCTAACTTATACTTATCGTGTTTTTTCTTTCATTTTCATTCTCATCCACCAGCATAGCAGCCTCCATGAAGAAAACCTGAACAAGAAGGCTTGTTTATCAGAAACCTTCATCTCCGTCTAGTACTCTCAATCTTTCAGTATCTCTGTATCTCGCTCTCAATCTCTCTTCCTCTCTATCGGAGAAGATTCATTAAAATCAACAACAAGATGAAGAACTGATTGCTTAATGGGTTTTTGTAATATCCTTTGAGTTTTGTTCAAAATCAATACTTCTGTTTAGCGATTTTAGAGCTGATTGCTTAGGTTTTGATCTTGTTTTGATTAATGTTGTTTGTTTGAAGCGACGAAGAAAACCTAAAATCCAGAACACAGATTCCTCTTCAAACATCATCATCAATAGCTGAAAGATATGGGTGATTGAGGGTAACTATTTTTCTTTTTTCTTTTTTCTTTTTTATCAATTCCACCCCAAAATTTTCAATTAGGGTTTCAAATTTTGTTTTTTTTAGGTGTTTTTAGATTTCGTTTAGGTTATTATATTTGATTTTTGATATCTCACTGATTTCAGGTTCCCAAGTTTTGGAATTTAAGTGATGATCTTTATTTTCTAAACTGTTTTTTGAGGTAAATCTAAGTGTTATTGGGTAATTTCTCTCAGGATTTGCAAGGGGAATTTAGCCAGTGCAGGTGTTTGGTTTTTGGGTTATTAGTTGTTACTGCTTTAAATTTGTTTGATAAATTGTCTAACTGAAAATTGCTTATTTTTCGTAGGATTTACATGGGGAACTTAGCCAGTGAAAAATCAATGCTGCAAATATGTAAGTAAGTTTGTCTATATAATGTTCTGAATTTACTCCTTAAATCTTTGTTTTATGTTTCATCCTTTGTTTTAAGAAGCTAATGTTAACTTTGTGATTAAATATGGGCGTTTATCTATTATGGCTATTAATATTTAAGAAGCTTCTGTGTTAGATGAATATGGTTAGAGCCTGGATGATTAGTGGTTTGTAGTCATGTATTGCTAGAAAAATGATACAACTCATACTTATTGGTTCAGTTGATGGGGATGATTTTGTTGACAGAACAACCAGAATCTCAAGGTGTTTGTTGCTAAGAAGGAAAATTATACTACTTCATGTAAGGTTTAACTCTAAATATTGCTTCTCATACAACTTTCACTTACCTAGAGGCGAGAGCTAGCTGTTGCCGCAAATAAGTTCAAAGAAGAATGTGCTTTTGGTGAAGGAGGTTTTGGAGGTGTATATAAGAGTTATCTTGAAACACTGGTCAGGTCAGTTGTGTTCTTGAAGCTAATGTTAAATTTGTTAATTGATTTTGTTTTTATGCTTTGAATTTGTGGAGTAAATTCCGCTTTGCCGACATACCGTGATTGTTGCTAAGAATCCATCCTCTTGCAAGTTTAGTGTTTAGTTAGGTTTTTTCTTTCCAAGAAGAAGAAGAATGGAATGAATTGAAAAACTAGAAGAAGGAAACGGAAAAACTTTTTATTTAAGGGCATGTATCGGTCTCTCTTCAATCACTAGTTCTTTGGTAAGAAAATTTGTAGTTTTGATTTGTTTGATTTTATGTATATTTACGTATTAGCAGTTATCACTTTCGATGAACTCGAACTTTCCTATGAATTACAGTAAAGAATGTTTAAACAAATATGATCCTTATTGGGTTAAGATCCTCAATTCTCTCTAGTTAGATAACCGACAGCATTAACTTTCCCAATGCAATTTTTATCCTCAACTTCCATTCTACACTATGTCGTCATGGAAACTGTTCTTGGTTGTTGAGAAATTCTTGATTGCACCACTTTATCCTCAACTTCTGTTTGATGCATTGTTTTGCAGGTATTAATTTTCTTCTTGAATCTTTCACAAATTCTAATATATTTATGAAATTTTTGTTTGTAATTGTTCAACTGTTTTTTGGTAGTCTATATATATTGTTGAACAAAAAAAAATGTTGTTTTACAAACGCACTTCCACTTCCCACATATATACTGATTGCGTATGTTGCTATGGGTACTGATTACAAATGCTTTTTGAATCTCTTAGGAAGGAGACTAAGAAGGCAATAAATTTACTGGTAAAGGGCTTGAAGGTGTTTGAAACGTTTGAGGAGCAGGTGTGTGCGCATATGACTGGACTCTTGGAGTTTGAGAACTTCAGGCATATCAATAAATTTAAAACCTTATGTATATCTCTCTTTTTTTCTTGTGCTGGCAATTGAATAGTGTTATGTCTGATTATTGTGCAGGGAAAATGAGCATTTTAAGATGTATGTCGATGAAAATGCTGCACGTGCAACTTTGTTTGATGCAGCCGAAAAATTGATTCAAGCTAATGCACTTCTGAATGACTAGTTAAATTTTTCAACCCTTAAAGGAGTTGAGGCTGCAATCTCTCGTTAAGCAGAGGTAATTTTCCGTTTCATATGTATAGAGACACTTTCTCTGTACTGGCCCAGAAGAATTGTTATAAGTGTGTACTAGTGTTTATTTGTTACCATGATAACAGTGCAGCTTGATTAGGCAGCAACACCCTCCCCAACATGAGAACCTTATGTCCAATTCCTTTTATTAAGACTCGTCCCTGCAGGTTATGCATATCGTAACCTAGAAAACAGGACATTCGCAGCCAACTATTGCAATCTCAAGAAGGTTAAAACCTTATAAACTATTTGCGAGCTTCCCATTCAAATGACTGACTTAATAATCTGAAATTTGCATTTCAGGAAGTGTTGGTCACCTTCATAAAGCCATAGGATCCGGGAGAGGGCTGATGCCCTAGATGCTGCTGGAAACACCACTGCTGCTATTGAAAAGGTACAAACATGTGTGACTTATTTTTCTCCAACTCTTACTTTCTTCTTCTCAGTTTATTGAATTAGTTGAATTGTTATGCACAGGGGTTTGCCATTGGCTCGGATGTTCTTTTGTATCTCTTGCACTTTTGGTGCCTTAGTGAGTTGTCCATCTATTTTAAGTGTGGATGTTCTTATGGCAATCATGTAAGCACAATTATGTGAAATTTGAAGTATTATTATTGCAGTTTATTTCAAGTACGAAAGCTTTGTGCCATTATTCCCTAACATCGACTGAATTTCCTTATGTGCATTGGACAAATTGATAATTTCCTTATGTGTATTCTGAATTTCCTTTGTACTAGACTATAATTAAGGTTTTAACCTTCAGTTGTACACTTTATTGCGAGGTACAACGCTTAATGATCAAATTGCTACTGGATTATATTGTTGGTGACCTTCCTCTGGTAAGTCTCTTTTGTGATCTTCTTGACATCGTGCTCAAGTATGAATGGCAGCTGATGCTCTTTGTTTGCGAGCTAAACTTAGTAGTTTTACTACTCACTCTGACTCCTGTTGTATTCTTTTTAAAAGCATAAAACTGAAACTGCGGCTCATCTTTTTATCAATCATGTGCATTATTCTATTTTGCATATATATAAAATGATCCATTAAAATCATGGCTAATTTTGTGTCATTGGTAGTTTTATATATGCAGGTGACGTTCAAAGAACCAGAGTCATCTAAGAATGCTTGTGAATGAGCTACACCCGTGATTACTGGCCGTAGAGCTAACTGTAACCTGGCTTCACTAGGTGCACATCATCCTAGGGTGATTACTTCCGCTGCATGGAACCAACAAGGTACAAAGAGTTATCTGCTTGTACCTAGCAGTTATGAATCATCTGATAGTTGAACTCACCATGAACCCAAGTATCATTGAACAAATCGATTAACATATATAATGATTCGAACAATGTTTGCTTTTTTCGAATGTAGAATGAATGAATGTTTGAATGTGGAAAGAATGAAAGTTTGAATAAATATTTGAATGACTTCTTTTGAATGAAAAATGAATGTTTGAATTGGATTGAATTGAATTGAATGACAAAAATTCCAGGGGACAGGATACCTGCAGGGTAAAATAAATGGGGTGGGAATTAATTTTGACCAGGTTAATGAAGAATGGCCTATTTTTTTTTGTTACAAAAAATTTAGTAACGGCAGAAAAGTGTTACTAAATTTTTACCGTGAATTTACATGAAAGATAGCGTGTCAAAAGTTTGAAGTAGCAGCCGTACTCTGTATTCGATTCTGTAGGCTTCTAATATGTGGCCTGATTCCCAAGAATCCGGCTCCCTCCGAAATGAACTAAATGATTGAACATAAGAGATCATGTTAATCCTTAGAGAGTTAACATAGAAAATCCAAATAACAGATCTAAGTGGATATTAAAAGGAATCTTCGATTCGAGCAACTAAAATTCATACCAAAAGAATTACTACTAATCTTAATCTTCGTATTGAATCACCATAAAACGAACTAAAAACAAAGTAGCGAAGGTATTTAGGAGAAATTCTTCGTATTGAATCACCATAAAACGAACTAAAAACAAAGTAGCGAAGGTATTTAGGAGAAATCCCCCCGCAACACAGAACTTCTATTTAGGAGAGAAACCCTAACCAGAATACCCGATCTTTAAAATCTCCACAACCCAGAACTTCTTAAAATGCAGATAAAGAAAGTAGGAAATATCAATAGGTCCTATAAATAATAATATACTACAAAACTAGATTTTCACTAGACGGCGTCCCACTGCATTTGCGGAACCTAGTTAGTGTCCCTTCTACTTGGTGTCCCGATGCATTTTCTGTCAGCTCCCTTTGATTGTTGGCATGAGGAGAGTCTGATAAAAATAGGATTACCCGTTGGCAATAGTCTTCATGTTCCACAACTCTCCATTCAGGTGTCATGCTCATCAGTTTCTCAGACAGTTTGATATAATACTTGCCAGGGTTCCCAGCTCCCATGCCTGAATCAAACACATCGCCATGCCAAATCTATGTTCAAAATATCAGAAAATTCTATCTAAATATATGTATACAGAAACCGTTCGTGCAGGTTCAAACCCCATCTGTACGGTTATGCACAGAAACCGACAATGATAACGCATACCAAAAGGGGAGACTAGTACAAGAATTATCCCAGCAATATTTCCCAAAACTATAAATATGTTTCAGAGTAAGCTTCCTAATTTTTTCCCTCACGTAGGTGGCCTTGCGCCTTCTTGCTTGAGCTGCAAAGCTAGATTTTCACTAGACGGCTTCCCACTGCACTTGCGGAACCTAGTTAGTGCCCCTTCTGTCTCAAAACCTACTTGGTATCCCAATGCATTATCTGCCATCCTTTGATTGTTGGCATGAGGAGAGTCTGCAAGAAAATCAACAATGTAAATTCTGATGGTATGTGGTGTTATACAAAAACATATAAATCTAAAATTAGAACTAGAAACTGAAATGGAAAATGTAACTCGACAACATTCTTCTTCTTATTGCTTTTCCTAAGTCGAATGCTTAAACTACTCAAGAAGCATGCTACATTAACAACTACACATATTGTTTCTTTCACTTCTTGTGCATCTTCTGTTTCATATATATGCCATAAGCTTAAGTAGGAATTACCTATAGGTACTAGTTTAGTGATACTAGTTAGTGACAGGTCCACCCACAAAAGCCCAGTAACATGAGGTCCAAAGTTTTAAAGAAAAAAGAAAATTGGACCTAAAATTTTATTCCCAGGTCCTATACATGTGCGAGATACATGAGACATATTTTTAAATTCCCAAAACACCCTCATGTATATAAAAACAGGGTAACTAAATTTCATTTCATTTTTTATCTTTTCATTTCAATCTCTCAGATCCAAATCAGAGAGCAGCTAGAAGAAGGAAAAAATTCTTGGGTTTTAATCGTCGAACGCGAGATTATTTATTTTAATGTTGTCTCATATTTTTTTGAAACTATTTGGATTTGATTTTCAGTCTAATGGCGAAATCATTGAGATACTGTATATGAAGTTGTTGCTTCCTACAGATCAAGAAAATCAGCTAAAAATTAGTCAAGGTATTTGGTTTATATTTGATTCCTATGTTGATTTTTCAATTCATCTTTGTCTGTTGTTGGAGATCTCATATTTAGTTCAGATCTAGATAGATAATCATGTTTTATATACATTTCGTTAGTAGATATGATATTTTACTTTAATTTTGTTGGGTTTTTAGTTTGTTTTTGTGTATTAACCATCAGTACATATATGATGTACTGATGGTTTTTGATGAAAATAGTTCAGATCTAGACGTAAATAATAAATTTGTTGTTGTTTGAGATTGTTTGATCCAGCAATAAATATATGATATTTTGTTCCAGGTATGTTTTCTAATCATCTTCTTTGATTATTTTGTTTGTTTTCTTGTTTTGATTTGTTTTTCGATTGTATTATGAAGATCAAATCGATTTTCATGACGCTTTTATGTTTTTAGCTTTGTTACAGTTTGGTTTTGTGTATGAATTGACAGTACGTATACGGCGTACTGATATAAAATTCTTTTGATTATGTTTTAATCAGATTTTTGCCACTGTTTTTGGGTTCGATCCATGAGTATGTAAGTGTAATACTGAAATATGTGCTTTGATTCGGTTATATTCATCGTTTCATCAATTCTTCTTTACATGAAGTTGATTTTTAGTTCATGATTATGCAGTACGTATATGGCGTACTGACAGAAACTTTTTTTGATTCTGTTTTATTCAGAGTTTTGGGTTCCATCCATGAGTACGTATGTGGAATACTGAACTCTGTTCTATGATTTTTAGTTATAAATCAGAGGTACATATATGGAATACTAAAAAGAACTGCTTTAATTCTGTTATGTTCGTAGATTCATCGGTCTTTTCTTATCTTGGAGTTGATTTAGATAATGAATCAACAATTCATATATGGATTACCTAAAGGTAACATGATTTTTTGTTTTGTTTTTACAGGTTCGTTGTTGTTCGTCGTAGTGGATTGTAATTCGATTGATAATTTTTTCAGGTTAGTTTCATGTAAAATGAGCAGTATTATTTTGATGTGTTCAATGTTTTGTATGTACGAGAGCAGTATTACTTTGATGTGTTCAATGTTTCGTGTATATATGTACGGTTCGTAATTGCTTGTTAATACATTAGATTATCTAGAATTGTAATTAGCTGCATCAGTGCATATTGCATGTACTACTCATTTTTATCCGTTGTTCATCGTGGTTGTGTCAATATTACGTTTTGGTCGCATTTACAGGTTCAAGATGACTATATCTAGTCCAAACACTAGGAACTTTTTTGAGTATACCATTTATTAACTGCAAATTAACTAGTTTTATTTTCAGTATATCATTTATGTACTGCAAATTCATAGTGTCTAACACACAGATTCATATATGTAAGCATAAGAATGGTTTTTTAATGAGTATGGAAGTTATGTACTGAAAATTCTGAGCCTTTTTTTCGGTTTCAATTTGTGTAGCTTTTTAGTTTCTGAGAGTATATCATATATGTACTCTTATATTTTGCAGGTTTTTATCCACTAGCATATGCTTAGTTCCTGGAGAAGATGTTGCATTAGTTCCTGGAGAAGATGTTGCTGCTTGGTCCTCTTCAAATAAGGATTAGCTCATGATGTTGATTTCTTATTCAAGAACTTTCATTAGTTTTTGAATTATGTAATAGGGAATCTATCTCCTCTAACATTGTTGCGCTGCTGATTTGAACAGTAAAAGATAAAAAAAAACTATAGATGTATCATATTGGTTAAAATAAAACAGGGTTTTTTCAGTACATCATATATGTACTACTAATTCATACCATTTTATGCTACTTTTTCAGCAAACACATATGTAGACTTCTTCTCAAACTTCACAAATCAGAACGTCTAGGTCTTCTACTATGTTTTTTTTTTATTATATATGTAGATAAATTAAGTTTCTTTATGGGAGAGAGAAGAATATCGAATTATATTAGATATTAAAGGTGTGCAGGCACACACGTTTGGCAACAAGGAGTTTCTGGTCATTTCCATGTTTTGGTTAAATATGGACTTGTAGATAACTAATTAATCCGGTTGGACCCTACTATAAATAACCTTATGGGCTTAGGACCAAACAAGAAATTTTCCTAAGCTTAATGGTCCTTTCTACCTAAGATTTGTCTCTCTGCTGGAATGCTCATTGCATGGCACAGCAGCATTAAGAGCACTGGATTTCTTTTCAGCATCACTTGTGTCTTTTTGAAGTACTAGTAGATGACTATGATTACCACTGGAATCTGGTATCCATGGATGCATGGTGCTTTTTTTTGCACCATAAAGATACTACCAGTGGACAAAGATTAATTATTTTGGCCTGAACAACAAATTAAACTTCACTCTGCATTTTGATGATAAACAGGGAGGAAATCAATGTACTTATGGTGCAACTCATTATATTTGGTTAAAAGTATGCTAAGAAAAACTTGTACATGCAAAACAAGACCTAAGAGTAGTGTTACTGATGCACTAGCTACGCTCTTGCCCACCAGTCTTACCAGCCTTGAGGACCAGACTAGAAAATGATTGAAAGTGGTTACAACTGTACAGTAAACCTCAATACCTTAAGTTCACAATTCCTATGTCAAAGGGGATTTATGGCTACCTACATCGGTCTGTACCAAATTCATCCCAAGTGCAAAGTGAAGTGTACATCAGGTTTGCTCTCCATAGGGTAGCCTTTCCAAACCCCTGAAAACTAAATGTCATTTATTGAAGACTATAGAACATTAGTCATTACAGAACTCTATTCTGCCAGACATAAAAACAGTAACTCTTATAAAAATTAACCATGTTTAGATCTTTTCCTAAACAAGTCAAACTCCTATTCAAAACCATAGATCTTCATATTTGCTTGAAAATTAAGAGCTATACAGAAAGAAAGAAATTCTTATTCACTGTTTACTAATAGAGACTTTCTCACTTTAAAAGTCGAATTTATTTGTTTTCAAACTACTCAAGAAGCATGCTTAAACAATGTTACTTAAACCCATCCACGTTCAATTTGTAATAATAGATTTTTTTCCTTCTTTTGCTATTAATTGGTGTAATGAAATTGATCTTAGCATAGTGCAAATATCAATCAGATGTGACCTATTCAGCAACCTTGTGCAATTCATGAAATATAGAAACCACAGTTAACTCTAACTGCTATCATATACACGGAAATGAAGACAAACCGTTCGAGCTCTGCAGACAAACCATGACACTTGATTTTATTGCTTGCAACTCGGCTACCTCTCTCTTTCGTTTGTTTCCATCTTCTTAGTTACCTCCTCAAAGTGACAAACCCTCTTGTTGAATCATGAAATTGCATTGGCAAGAGAATTGGAACCCTAACAGAAGACTGCATGACTAAATGCCAAGGTTTGTCTGCTACCACATTAACAGCAGGGTATGACCATCAATGTAAACATGTAACTATGATATGCATCTACATGAACACAGAGAAACAATGGACAATTGGACATAGCGGAGAGCCACACTAACAGAAGGCAAACAAATAAAACACTAGATAACAAGGGTATGAATGATACCTCCTGAGACCTGCACTCTTCTCCCTTTAATACATAACAATTCCTTCTTCTGTTAACCCCTTGATTTTGTCTTCCATTTCAATGCATTTAGTCATGCAGTCTTCGCGCTCACGATCAAGACCACCATTTACTACCCTTAGGTTCTCCAATTCCAGCCCCTTCCGTTCCAGCTCTGCAGACAAACCTTGGCATTTGATTCTATAAGCTTCCAACTCTGCAAACCTCCAAGTGACGAATTCTTTCCCTTGCACTAGTCTCCCTTTCAGACATAACAATTCCAGACATGACAATTCCTTCTTCTATCAACCCTTTGATTTTATCTTCCATTGCAATGCATTTGGCCCTGTACATTTCACACTGACGATCAAGACGGCCGTTTACTACCTCTAGGTTCTCCAATTCCGTTCCCTTCCGTTGTATCTCTGCAGACAATCCTTGACACTTGATTATATAAGCTTCTAGTTCTTTTTCCAAGTCGATTTCATGATTCGACAAGGCGGTTACTTCAATGTCCATTTCCATGCAATTTATCCTCAGATCTTCAATCTCAACAGCATCTCTTTTCTTCATCAACTTCAAATCATCGATTTCCCGGTTGAGTTCAGTACATTTTTGACATTTGCCCCTTTGATCATCCTCCAAAACGTCTGTACAACATTTTTTCCTCTTGTAGATTATGACACTGGGATCATCATGTTTTCTTGAAATTTCTATTCCTTCCTTGAAACCCTCCTCATACTTTTTCTTAAGTTGACTACACTCCATCGTCAGCTCATTGTTTTGGTGTTTCAGAACCAAACAAGCTAACCTCCAATGGTGATTTTCCATTTCCATGGTGTCTGCACATTTTTTCCTCTTGTAGACTGTTACATTGGGATCATCATGTTTCTGTGAAATCTCTACTCCTTCCTTAAAACCCTCTTCCTGAAACCTTCTCTTAACTTTACTAGACTCCATCATCAGATCATTATTGTGGTGTTTCAGAACCAAACAAGCCAACCTCCAGTGTTCAATTTCCATTTGTTCCCTTGTTGTACCCATTTCTTAACCAGTACTAGTTGTTTCTCAGGGTACCCTTTTACAAAATAAATAGAGTGATAATATGGAAAGATGAACCTTGTGATAAGAAAGAAAAAGAAAAAAAAAAGGTTTTTCTAGTCTAGAATGAGGGTTTGCTTTTGTGATGTGATGGGGAGAATAAAAAGTAAAGTCACTGTAATTACTGCTATATTTGTGAAAACGACAACCCAATGCAGCTCCTAGGCCAGCCAGATCCGTTTTAAGGAGATTCTGGTGCAAATACAAATTTTATGTGAAGGTAATTCGGCAAACTGGTACAATTCATGCACATATAGAAACCACAGCAGAATCTAATGCTATCATATAAAGGGAAGTTTCATGGTTGTGTATCTGAGTTCAATTTCATTAACGCCGAAAATTTAGTTGAACAGTATGTTCAGACAGACACTTTGAACATAGTGAAAATGAACAGATGAACCTGTATTTGAAATCACTACCATACCATCCATCCTCTGTCCTAGATTCCCATTTAATTTTTGAGTTGCTACCAACTCTAACAGCAGGGTATGCCCTCTGTGAATACTAGTTAAAGAAAGACAAAGAAAGAGATGGAAAACCGGCTCTAAATGAATGCAATTACAGACAAGACACTGTAAAATATATCCAACCATGATATGTATCAACATGAACACAAAGAGAGACAATGGACATGGCGAAAGCTACACTAGCAAAAGACAGACAAACAAAGCACTAAATATAAAAGAATATGAATGATACCTGAGGGGGTTACACCATCGACAGTTACTTGCAGTGAAAAAGAAGGTATGCAGCTGGCAGGTGTAAAAATAAAATTTGGACTAGTTTCAGTTCTTGTCAAGTGCGCCTCATTAGCTGCATAGACCCTGCCATCCATATCCCTGCAAGTTCTTTCACAAGAAACTACATTTTGCAAGGCTCTCAATGCTGCATTTTCTTCTTCAACTTTTAATAGCCTTCTCTCCAATTCCCTAAACCTCTCTCTTTCATCAGTTTCCATTTTCTTAACTACCTCCTCCAAGTGACAGATTCTTTCCCCTGCACTCTTCTCCCTCTGAGACATAACATTTCCTTCTTCTATTAAACCCTTAATTTGCTCCTCCATTCCAATGCATTTAGTCATATAGTCCTCGCGCTCACGATCAAGACCACCGCTTACTACCCGTAGGTTTTCCAATTCCATTTCCTTGTGTTTGAGCTCTGCAGACAAACATTGAAACTTGAAATTATAAGCTTCCAACTCTGCAAGCCTCTCTGACCTCTCTATTAAGAAACCTTGTTATGTGTACACTTCACTTTGAGATCTTCAATTTCAACAGCAACTCTTTTCTTCCCCAACTTCAAATCCTTGACCTCTCTATTAAGCTGAACACATTCCTTCTCCAAAGCCTTTTCTCTTTCGCTTGTCTCCTTCTTCTCTAGAATCTTAGCTTTCAACTGATTACACCTCACCTTAACTAAGTCACCCTGGACATCCAATTCCAAAAACTCATTTTTTAAACCTTCAATCTCGTTTTTCAAACCATCAATTTCCCGGTTGAGTTGAACACAATTTTGACATTTATCCCTTAGCTCTTTTATCAAAACCTCTGTATATCTTTTCCTCTTGCAGACTTTTACATTGGGATCATCTTTTATTTCCTTCTCAAGCTCATGATTTTGGTGTTCAGTTGCTTTCTTTTCCCTTGTTACCTCGCTACTTCTACCATTTTTTGCCTTCGTTTTTTCACTACTTCTACCCATTGTTGTGTTCCTCAAGGGCATACAAAAGGCAGGGTATAAAAGAAAGAAAACAAGAACTTTGCAAAAACTAATGGAAGGAAAAAGACTTACTCGGTACTTAAAAGTTGATGAACCCTGAACTGAATATTTCTCATTTGCAAAAGGAGGGAGAGAGTAAGAAGAAGAGGCATGAAAGACTGAGAAGAGTTGGTTCTTAGTCAAAAAGGAGTCATTTTTATCAGTCAATGACTGCTATATTTGTGAAAGAGATTAATGAAGGAACTTTAGGTTGGTGGAAACAAAAAATGCCACTCTGGGTGCAAAGCCAAAACTCTTTTACCAAGATGCAGCGATCAAAATCCTTTTCATCTGTGCACAAGCAAAGTGGTTGGCAGTTGGCACCACATGCAGCCTTAAAGCTAGCTTTTGGAATAATATTTTGGGGATGAGAAATATGAAGATGGGCTCATCAATCCAGCATCCTCACCTTGTTATGTGTCACTCTTTCAAGTAATTCTTGCTTGGTCTGATGGCCATTAAAATGTTTAAAAAGATACGAAGGAAAAATTGTTGCAGGGAAAGAACAAAACAGAAAAACGAGAATCTAGATTGAAGCAGAGCCGTAATACAAAGAGGAGGAGAAGTAAGCCAACTGTTAGAAACCAGATTTAGCCTAAATGTGAGCAACCTCGTTACCACATTTTCTGATAAGTTTAAGCTCAACTGACTTAAAACTTGCCAGAAAGATTATGAATCTGCGCAGTAAAATCCATTGGGCACTTAAAGGTTTGACCTGAAATTTATAGGAGAGCTGAACAACATTATCTTGGCAATGCAGCATCAATGATCAGTTGTTTCCAAAGCATTATTGCACAGCCTGCACTCCAAGTTTATGTCTTTAACAAATCTTCCAATGCCAGTGGCAAGAGCAATCATGTTTAGAATGAGCTTATTTGAAATTTATAGCTGCAACTAGAACAATCATGTTTAGAATGAGCTTATTTGAAATTTAACCAATTTCATGAATCCATTGACAGTCTAAACTAAATCTCAAATAAAATGATGTTGCGGATTACTCCACCTATTGAATGATTTTGACTCCTACTCTCCCCCAGGATTTAAAAACTCAGCATTTGCAAAAATCTCAAAACGCAAATACAAACTCACCATCAAAATTTTTACCTTTTTGATCAAAATTGAGAAAGAACAAGGAAAAACTTAAATGGGGTCAAAGAGAAGTTAAGAATTTTTACTTGGCAGCTAGTTGCTTCGGAAAAGAAAGGCTGTTGAGTGTTGATTCTGATTGAAGGAGTGTTGCAAATGAGTCCATTTCTTTTTAGGTCGAGGGTTTGTAGGAAGTAAGTGAGAATCGCGGCCATGGATATTGCTGCTGCTGCGCACCACCTGTGTTTCTCACTGCTTTTCTGAAATTGAAGGATTATAAATAGATGTACCCCTGAATTTACATCCGACTTAAAAATGTAACCTTGTTTTTTTTCTATTTATGAATATAGGCCCGTTGGATGTTTTCCATCCAAAAACGTCAGAAAAGTCAATTTCTCGGCCATATGGTCGATTTATCCTTGACCGAAATGAGAAAATGAAATATAAAATTACCATGTAATCCTTCAGTTTATGCCACGTGTCTGTTTATCCTATGATAAACTGAACGCAAGCTTACTCTGATTTATCCTATGAACTTCACAAAATACAACCTGATTCTTCTCCACGACTCCAAATGAAATTGAAAAAGAAAAAAAATTAAAATAGCGCAGCTGATAAACCTCGAGAGGAAAATCGAGAAAAAATTGAAGTGAAAGAGGGTTAAACGAGATTTGAAGCTTCTAAAACCCTAGAAATTGTGAATCGGAAAATGAAGAATGCAGTTGATTTTCTGGTAGATGAAAAGTGAATCGGAAAAGTGATGATTCGACAGAGGATTTTGTTGATTGAGAGTGGGTTTGAGTTCTTATAGTCAAATTTGGTGGCTATGAGTGAATCAGGGAAGAACAAGTTGATTAGACAAAGAAGATGGTGCTTGAAATTCAAAGTTGAAATTGAAAGAATGAAATCGATAACGGGTATTGGTCGATGATAACTGGTGGTACCAATGAAAAAAGAAGATAGAATGAGAATAATTGAGTTAGGGCTTAAATAAGGAAGAAGAAACAAGGGGATTGAAATTCTTAAAACTGATTTCTGAAATCATTCAACAAGAAATTTAACAGATGGGTTTTGTTGTTGATTTTTTGCCAGACTAAGTAGACGATGAAGATGAGTTACATGATCGATTTAAAAAGTTGTGGTGTTAGTGGTCGATTTGAGAGAAGAAGCTACAATCAAGTGTTTGAGAAAAGTCCCAAAAGAAACAGAAAAGCATTTTTTAAGAACTTTACCTTTGTTTCTTATTTGGTTGGTCGATCACTTTATAACCAAATAGTTGAATTGACTGATGGAAAGGTAAGTTCAAATCTATCCTTAACTAATTTATCTTTTTAATGCTTTCTGTTGAACACAAATTTATGAGCTTAAAATACTAGAACATGATGCAGATTACATCCTAAGCATGAGTCTGATCTCTGTGAACTTTTAAGTGTCACATAGATCTCACTTAGTGAGTAGACTTCACTAGTTAAAGTCCCACTAGCTCTTTGTGTGGCCATGCTGATCTTGTGGGCATAAGACTCTTGCTTTACTTTACTTCTGATTTTAATTGCCAAAGATACACAGTAATGGGGCTTGACTTCTATCTCTTTGTGTTTCCTTCAGTGTAATTTTAGCAGCGGCAATAAACCTAAGCTTAACCTATATCTGAATGGTGTATCTTAAATTCTAGAATTGCAACTAGTTTCTACAGGACAAGGAACATTGGATATGAAATTGTTTGGATTGGAAATATGGGTTGTGTATGGATTCGAAATTGCTAACTCTAGCTCTGTTATGAGATGGAATGATAGGTTAATCTGTTATGCTCTTTGACTTTGCAACTTAGTCCTGCATATTACCAATTCTCATAATTTGTCTACAATTTTTGGGTGAAAAGTTTGATGAATATCTGATGTTTCAGTAGGATGCTATCTGAACAAGCCTTTACCCTCTAGGATGCTAGCTGAGACAAGGCTGTCAAGGATTTTTCATACCTTGTGTTAAGGTTTTGCTTTAATTGAAATTAGGTTACGATGCCATACACTGGCAGAGTCATCATGTAAGGATAACGAGTTTCAATTAATAAGCATTTGTTTAAGTTATTATTTTCTGTTCCACTACGTATCTGCTCCAGAGTTTTAGTATTCTTTTTGGGCCAATGATAGAGTGTCATGTGTCAAAGACATTTTTACAAGTACAGACTATAATCTGCGATTAAACAACAGCTTAATCTGCGATTTGAATGACTTTAATAGGTGAGTGGTTAACTCAGCAATTTGGAGGACTAAAATGTCTTTTTTACATGACTTAACTGCTGACATGGAGGTTAACTTTCCGTTAACCGTTTTTTCAAAAAAACGGTCAAAACAGGAGTACATTTGTAAATTTCAAAAAAAACGGGTACTTCTGTATACGCCCAAAAAAACAGGAGTACATCTGTATTTCACCCGAAATTGAATGACCTTCAGTTTTTGGTCTACTAGGACTAGGAGGAGGCTTTTGGTCACCTTTTTATTCTGATTCGATATCTGACTCTTCGAGTCAGATGCCAGAACTTTTTTCTTTTTCTTCATATTTTTAGTGTCTGACTCGGTTCAAACTCCATACAAAAACACAGTTATGAAAATTCAAGTCATGTGAATGAATATGTCAATCGCAACAATACATGTAGTTGGTACTCTTGCAAAAACACACTTTTATATGCAGGTATACCAAAATAGTTCAGGGGATCCAAATAAGCTGCTAGGCAAAATACATATTTCTGCAGCAACTACTTGAAAATTCTTAAGTCAGTGATCTTCGAAAATAAGTTGCAGAAACTGTAAACTCTCTAATTTGCATCTAGTTACAAACTGTAAGTATGTATGATATAGACGATTTCATTTTCGCGGTCAAACGCAACAATAGGTGATGTAGTTGATGGCCTTGCACCACCTTCTTGTCTGAGCAATGCTAAATTTCCACTAGATGGTGTCCCAGTGCACTTGCCAAACCTAGTTTGTCTCCCTTCTGTCTCAAAACCTGCTTGGTGTCCAGCTGCACTTGCAAAGTAATCCTTGCCACCTTCTGCAGATTTGCATAGATTGTTGACGAGAGCTAAGTCTTCAAGAAAATTGACAAAGTAAAATATAAAAACCCAAATTAGAAATACAAACTGAAATGGAAAATGTAAATTTGGAATGTTTCCAAAGGGCTATAACCAGTGTAAAGGAAAGCTATAGATAAATGGGACTCAACCCTGACCATACTCATTACTACATTCATCTGAATTTATGAAGGCCATGAGTTTAGAAGCGGGTGTTTTGGAATTGGAAGTCAAGCTTCTTTGTTTTCAAACTACTCAAGACTCATGCTTAAGCAATGATTGTTGCTGAAACTCATTCTCATTCAATTAATGGTGCTTGCTAATTCCTTATTTGTTTCTGACTCTATTTTTGTGTTTATATTCCAGACCGATGAATACAAAGGTGTTTGCGTAATTTGGTCGCTAATCCCTAATAACAACCGAGAATCTCCATAATGACAAAGTAAGGGAAATTTAATATAGATTATACCAGTTGAATCGATTTTACAGTGCATACAGGTATGCAAGACTTGGCCAAGTCTGGTACGCAATGCTTACGTTGTCAATAATCACTATCTTTACCAATTACGACTACTACTTCATGAAGAACAACTTGATGCTGATAATCATCATGCTACCGATAGCAACCTTAGTCTAGGTCAAAAAAAATTTGATTGAGAAAGGAAACTTCAAATTTCAGCATGTCGATGAAAACTGGAATTGTGAGACCAATAATATTGGTCAAGACCGTTTTCAGCCGTTTGACCGCTTTTACAAGACACTGCTTACAACTATAAGTGATTATATCCGATTGGATCGTGCAACGGTTTGGTTTGTTTTTGTTTCATGTACGATCTTCAGCACTTCATGCACGTGCCCTTCTCGTTGTTGACATATCCTATATATCGTGGCCTTCGATTTGAACAATGAAGTTTTTGAACTGCTCCCAGTACCACCTTTCTACAACCCTAATGACACCCACTATAAGAAGCTGCACATATTAAGGAATCGTCTGTGTATTGTTCTTAACCATTGCCCAAACTTGGAAATTTGGTCGGTAAAGAAGAGGAAAAGGAAGTCGGAGCTTAACAAGAGCACAAATTGTTGGAGTTGGATGAAGGAGTTATATATGCCACTGGGAGAACTAGGGAAATTTAGCTATATGTCCGAGAATTTAATACCAGTCACTGTTTAAAAGATGGTCAAGTCCTACTTTGGGATTTCGGCAAAAGGGCGTTATTTCTTTACGACCCACGAGCTACAACTACTAAGCCAATCACCAAGTGGTCTGGTGGTTGGTATGCTCCCTCCCATTGTGGAAGTAGGGATTTGAACTCTGTAATTGTTGAACTGAAATCCACTCCATATTAAGGAGTTTGGATGTAGTCTAGGAACCATTAAAATTTCTTTTATAGATAATGATATTCATAAATGGGACTATGTCCGTTCACTTCCTCACATGAACAACTTTGTTTCATTAAAAGCTCTGGGAATGAATTCAACATGGATTTGAAAGACATGATCTAAAGCAAGCTTAAGATGAAATTCCGTATGAATAATTTTATTCACCATGGCAAAGTTTTTCGCATTATTTAGTGTTGTTAGCTTGGTGTCTTTGCAATAGAGCGACGCATAAATTATGTCTAGGTTAAGTCAAATACGATCAACAAATCACTATTTCAACTTGCAAGCGGCCTGTTGCAGCGAGATTATGACATGGGAAAACGCCGATTCCCTCATGAAGTGCTCTACGTAAGAACATTCTAGTTTTGGGAGCCATTTTATGTACAACCTAAAATTCCCTCGCTCATAGTTGATTATTCTCCTGCCATGGAGGTGATTTGTCAACTCGTTGGTTCTTCCTTACAACACTATTTTTGTTCACGTTTTTTTTCTCTCCAAAGCTTTCAAGAGATACTAGGTGGAGACGACCACTCAATAATCAACCGTTGAAATCTGTTTTGTGGCATACTGGATTTTTTTGAGGCATACTAAATAATGCCAAAATAGGGTCACTAAATAAAAAAAAACACCACTCCTTATTCATTCTTTTTTATAATGGCATAGCTACCCTTACATAATTAGTGTTAATGATTATGATTAGATTTGGATGGATAATAGCATAACTACCCTTACATAATTAGTGTTAATGATTATGATTAGATTAGGAATTTTAAAGATTGATTAAAAATTAAATTATTAGTGTTAAATTAGTAGAGAAATCAAATTTATGTGAGAGAGGTGGAATTTTTGAGAAGAAGAAGAAGAAGTGAAAAAAAAACTTGGATTTTGAGATTTTAGTGATTAGAAGTGACCTAAATGTCTGATTCAAATCAGATGCAGACTTTTATACGAGGTTTAATGTCCTTTTTATAAGTTGAATCTATTAAAAAATTGAATTTTTAAAACCCAGATCTACTGACCAGATGAACAGTTCGACTGATAAGTTATCAGCCTGAAGCTCTGTGTTTCGAAAATATGCCTAGGTTCGGCTAACAACTTGTCAGCCAAACCTAGTTATATTTTCGAAACACAGAGGTTCGACTGACAATTTATCATCCGAACTTTACTCTGTAACTCACGAATTTAGGTTCGGTTGATTCGAACAAAATCGTTGTTAGCCGAACCCAAGTGTATTTCAAAAAACATGGGTTCAGCTGACATGTTATCAGCCGAACTTCACTCTGTAACTAACGAATTTAGGTTCGGTTGATTCAAACAAAATCTAGTAAAATCGCATTAGCCGAACGTAGTGTTTCTCTACATCATATACTAGGTTCGGCTCAAAATTGATATTCCAAGATCAGTCGAATTGATCTTCTGAAAACCCTAATTTCATATTTGAAATCATATTTTATCGATCAAACAAAATAAAATCAATCAAAAAAAAGATGGTTTTGTTACACATGCATTCTAAAATATATCTACGAGCAACTGAGATTTGGATTTCGTACTCCAGCATCGCTCACTTCGATTCGTGTTTCCTTGGTTGATTGATTGATTGAATTGGAGTCCAAGATGTTTTAAGTTTAAAGATTATTTTGATTTTTGATTTTAGGTTTTTGAGGATAAGGACACTCTAATAATTAGATTGTTCAAGGATATATAGGTAATTGCACGACTTTTAGACACCCATTATAAAACTACTCTAGATGCGATAATAAATAAGTATGCCTCAAAAAAATTCAGTATGCCTCAAAATAGGTTTCCAAAAAAAACTTCTCCTAAAATTGACGGTTAGGAGGTATTTTCTTTTTCCCACACTGATAGGTTAGAGATTTTGGTCCATCTTATACATTATTTTTACCGTAACAAATTTTCGGTTAATGTTAAAAATTTCGGTTCATAATAACATTATTGTTATCGTGACAAATTTTCCATTAATGTTCAAAAGTTTGGATCACAAATGGATTTTTGTCGTGAGGCATATTATTTTAAATCATTAGACATAGTTTGGATCATAAGGTGCAGTCGCCGAATTAGGAACACAAAAATGGTTAAAAAGACCAAAATCAATAATTTCTGGGTGAAAAAGACAGTTAGATTTAGATACTGTTTAAATGGACAAAAATATAAAAATAGCCGGGATGTAAACAGTTTCATCCTACCTATTTTCAAATATTTTTTCTTATTTTTAATTTACATCGGGGTGCATTCAGTTTCATCGTTGCCATTTTTTAAGTTTAATTCAGGATGAATCCAATTTCATCCTTGCAAAAAAAAAAAATTGTCCATTTCACCCAAACTAATTTTTACTCGTCCATTTGAATCATATTTTGAAAATATTTGGCAAAATGACCCATTTTGGAAACTAGGAAATGAATGTGAGGTGGGATTAACAGGGTTAATTTTTTCTAAACTGGGCCTTAAGCCAACATATATTAGGCTTGCTTTTCTTTCTTTTTTACTTTTTCAAAATTAGTGATACGATAATAAAAAAGGATCCGTGTTTTTTTGGGGACTACTCTAAAATGGTGGGAGGCTACTCTCCATTTATTGTGGTGAATATTAGTAGTAATAATGAGTCATCCCTTATCTAAATTTTTTTAATACCAAACATGCCCTTAATAATTAAATTAGTGTAGTGATTAGTGAGTTAATTAATGATTAGTGAGATTAAATTAATAAGTTGATTTTTTTCAAAAGAAGAATTATTGAGAGGGAGAAGATGAAGATGATAATGAAGACGAGGGTTTTGGAAGAAAAAAAGTTAAGATATTTTTCTTTAAGAGCCACAACAAGAGTATGATGTTTTGGATACTCACGGATACTTCAAATTTAGTTAATGGTGCTTGAATTGGCCAAAACATTCCTAAAAATGAACAATTTACATAGAGGTGGCGGTGGTGGTATTAAAAAATGAACAATCGGCTACGACATCTGAAGAATATGTAGCCGAAATCATCTGCAAGTGTAGTTCGGATAATATTTCTGAAAACACAGGTATCCGAACTCAACTTTAATGGAGTTCTTTTATTTCAGAGAAAAGTTCGGTTAGGAGAAGAAAATTACGACGTAACCGAACTAGGAGTTCGTCTAGGAAAAAAATTGCGACGTAACCGAACTCCATATGCAGGTTTTTCAGAGAAAAGTTCGGTCAGGAGAAAAAAATTACAATGTAACCGAACTTTTGTGGCATAACCGAACCGAATTTTTCTCTGAAACACAAAAACCTCCATTAAAGTTGAGTTCAGCTAGTTCGACAAAAATTTTCACATAATTCCTCGCAGAACTTCTCTCTGTAACTTCCATTTTCAACTCATTTGGATGATTACTTCTCATTTTTTTCAATGGAAAACGAATGAAACGTAATGGGTTTGTTACAATTTTGATTTTGATTTGTTTTGTTAATGATTTAAATTAAGCTATATATAGAGGTGGCGGTGGTGGTGATTTGAGGTGGTGGTGGTGGTGGTGGTGGTCAGTGGTGGTGGTGAGCGGCGGTGGTGATGGGAGGAGGTGGTTATATATAAATATATATACATATATATATATATATATATATATATAGGTGGTGGTGATGGAAGGAGGTGATTATATATATGTAAATGGTAGGTTAGTCATTTCCATATTTTAAGACACCCCTTATAAGTATAGGATAGACATTCCTATGAGTCCCCTCTATTTTTGAGTAGTCCCCAAAAAACGGTTCTAAACAAATGGGAGACTTTGTGTTCGGGGGTGTGGGTGAGCCAGACCCTGGCTCCTAATAAGGTAATTTTTTGTGGTAAGAATCGAGTCATTAAGTAAATCAGTGGCGAGGAGTATTTCAAATTGAGCGGTTAATATGTTATTCTCCGGATGGTCTGGTTAAAAACTTTATTTGTGCACACTTCTCGCTCCTCTGGTGAATCTTATCTCAAAAACAAAAAATTTAAATCGCCCATCCTTTCGCATAATTAAATTTTTTTATTAAGCGGCTCATGTATTTTCATAGGACCTACATCCCAAAAAAAATTCATTACTTCTTTTTTCCAGAACATAATATCATCTTAATGTCGTTTTTCTATAAACCATCAAACCGATAGGTGTATACATATATAATAAAACGAAATAAAAGTGAGTTCTTCTTTTCTTGAGCAAGAAATGAGATTGTTCAACATCGGGCATGAAAAATTATTTATATATTTTATACGAGAACTAGAAACATCCTTTAAACGGCTATTTCATTTCACGATTTTTTTTTGAATCTTATGAAGAAAATCCGTAAACATTTGTATCTTATCACGACAATATAACAAATTTTAATTTTCGATAGAGTAGGTTGCCAATGAGTGTCCTATTACCTTAAACAGAATCGGATCCGGTTGATCCGAGGTATGATTTAGAGTCCTAAAATCTTACTCAATTAACAAATTAATTGCCCGTATGGGTGTATTCATTTAGGACTCAAAATCTTATCAGTTCCAACCAGATATACGTGTCATGTATCTAGTTTTTTTTAATACTATTTTCAGCAAAATATAATTTATTTATCCACATTTAACTTTTTTTTTCCCATTTTCTATTTTTCTTTTATATTAAATACTTATTCAAAACATTAATATGGAAATAATAATAAATTTCTATAAAATATTTAAATTCAGTTCTTTGACAATGTAATAAAATCAAGCATGCTCAAAATTATTTACTTGCTACTCCTGCGGATGAGCTTGGACAAAAGACGGGGCCACGTCAATTTTGTACAGTCCTTAGTTATAGGCTAGGCATTCCCCTCTTTCAGAAAAAAAAAAAAAGTGTGTGTTTGTATTGTAACAAAGAGATGGATATATATGGTGACCAGGCCTTACATTGTGCTAACGAAGTGGGAATCAAATTTAAACATGATCTTGTTCGGGATACCTTGCGAATATTTGTTATAGGGTATAGGTGCACCATAAAGTTGAAGCGTCTTTGGGTTTTCTATCTCGTGATGGCGCTTATTCCAGACTATATGACATTTTTGTTTACAATTGGAAGAAGGGTCGTGACACTTGTTTGGATATGACGGGGGTTTCTCCTTTTGGAGGGGTGGTGTAGAAGCTTTTACATCGGGTCTTGATTTGCTTTAAGTTGTTGAGCGTAAAAGGGGTAAATACCTTAATGTGTGTAGAACCAACGGATATAGTTTTGGTATCTTGGCATTAACTACCTTAGGTGAGCTTGGTCTTGAAATTATACAGTATTTGTTAAGGTGGAAAAATTATATAGATAGACATGACGCTAATATTAAAAATCGCAATTTTCTTTCATTAGATTAGGTTTAGATATCCATAAAGGAGTTGGAGCACAATCTTTTGCAGGCTAACAGCTAGTTTCTTGTAAATTTTTGGATTTTTTTGGTGTATAAATATTTTAATAAAAAAGAGAAAAAAAAAGATAGTGTCCCGTTGGATACCGAATTTTTTTATCAAATCCAATTCCCTGTCTACTAGGATTCGAAATAGTTAGAATCCAGATCCGATTTTTTAAACTGGATCAATTTTTAGATCCTGTGATATCCATGAAGACGAATACACATTGAATATCATATATCCCTAAGTATCATTTTGAAATCTCCACATTCGAGCCGCTAATTATAGCTAGGGAAGAAATTAGTGATTCAAAGAAATAGAAGAAATTAGTGATTGAAAAAAGTAGTAATTGGTGATTGAAAAAAGTGATAAATAATAAAAATTGAAAGTAACAATAATAAAAAGCTGACCGGAGAACATACGAATTCATCGAACACAAAAAGAAAATGGTGGGCAAGATGCCCGGAAAAATGCACCCCAGAGCCAGTCAAAGTTCATTGACCAATTTAAATATCGTGGGGTGTATATAAACCTTAAAGGGCCCACAAACTCTTTTTTGCCTTCCGTCGTCTCTTAACACAAAACAGAGTTTCTCTGTTTCTTCCCGTCCGCCATTAAAGCACTCTTCATATCATCTTCTTCCTCCGTATGTTAAAAAACCTTCCTTTATGTTACAAAGTTACTTGGGAGATTTCAAATCGAAATAAGATTCTGGGTGTATCGTTGTTCAACAAGTTTGAGAAATTAAGATCACTGTAAAGCCAAACTAAAATTCCGTCACATTGCGGTTCTTGATTTCTTCTTCTTCTCCCCTCTGCATCTGCTACGAGTTCTTCTTACCTTCAATAACAAACCCTACTCTGAAGATTTTCTAGTCAAGGGAATTCTGGGGTTTTGATTCTGAGGTTACCGCGGGTTTTCTGCTTCAAGAAGTCAATCGGCAATTAGAAGAAGGTAATGTTCTTTTTCTTCTTCATCTTCTATCACCTCGTTTCTTGATGATTAATTTTCATCTCTAAAATTCTAAGGATCCCAAATTCTAATCATGATTATCCATTTCTTGATGCTATTATAAGCCTTCCTGTGATGTTATTAGAAATGTTTTTAATTTGTGGTAGATAGATAAATATGATTATCCATTATTCTTGTTAATTTTGATTAGTAAATCTTAAAATTCCTAATAATTTTAATCCCATTTTCTTGGGTGGAAAAACAATTGAAACCTAATTTTGAACGTATTTTGTTTAGGGGTCAAACATGAATCAGGTTAAAGAAAAAAGTAGTAAACACTCAAGAAAACATGTTCCAGTTGTACAACAAGTATCAGCAATACCAGCACAGATAGCAGATCATGAAGTCATCTTAAAGACAGTTCTGGAGAAGTTGCCAATGAAGGACATTCTAGCATACAAAACAGTGTCAAGAAAGTTTAGTTCCATCATCCGGGAAAGGGTGTTCAGACCAGCATTTTTAAAGCCCAAAGGGCTAATCTTGACCTACAAACAGCACAATAAGGTGTATCTACCCCTGTCTTCAGTACCTGCAAAGCCAAAGAACATTTTAGGTCCCAACTATGACATTATACAAGAATCAAATGGTCTCATGTTGTGCATCCCGGTAAAGGACTGGAATGAATGTCTACCAGGTTTGTGTGTTGTCAACACCAAAACAGGGACAAAGGTGTTTCCATCATCAGAGGCAGCGAGAGAAGGAAATGGAAATGGAAATGCGAAAAAGAGTAATAGGACTATACTGGAGGGGTACGTTCAGAAGATGTCTACAACCTTGGCTTTTGATCCTCTCGTGTCCCCTTCATATTTCCAGCTTATCTCTATTTGGAGTCACAGGGATCATCTGAACTCAAATTACAGAATTGAAGTTTATATGTCAAAAGACTGACACTTGGAGATTATGTTATTCAAGCAAGCCGCTCCACCACCTAGATATAGCTCCAAGCAACAAAATTCTCAAGAAGCCTGGCGTTTACTGGAACAAGTCAGTAAATTGGTTAAACACAGATGGCAGTGTGGTTTTCTATAAGATTGACAGGAAAAAGTTAAGCTCAGTCGCTTCACCATTGGCTTCACCATTGGTTATCGGTCAGAGCTACACAAATGGTTATTTTGATCAGTCCAGGGGGGACCTGATCCTCGTTAAGATTTCCATATCAAGTGGAATGTTGCAGGTCTATGATATGAGCTTTGACCATTCTGGGTGGCAATCAAAACATGTTATTGATTTACATCAGATATCTCCAGCACTTGGTTTCCGTGGATCAATTTTCAAAGTGCTACTGGCTGACATTCGGGAGGACTTGAAATCAGCATACGTGGTGAGTCAAGGAAGCAGAGTTTATTTAGTTCACCATGGAAAAACATTCATCAAGGATCTAGGAGTCCAGCTTCAACATGATGAGACCTTTGACACCTTCAAATACATAGATACCATTCCAGACTGCAGTTGAGATCATAATGAGGAAAAGAAAGTTATTACTTGTGAAAGTATCTCGACCACAAGTATTCTCTGTTTGAAAATGAATCTGCAAATATTACTACTTCTACATTTTTCATACGATTTCTAGGTTTTTCAAAATTTTGAGAGTTCCATCTTGTTCTGCAATATACTAGTTTTGTAAAATTAGGATTTCCTATGTTTTGCTAATTCAGTGTCGTACTAGTTATCACAACAGTGTTTTAGTACAAAACTGATTGAATGAGGAAGGTTAATTGTTCTGCGTTCGTTTTATAAAACTAGGATCTTTTTATTTTGAATGGTCATATTGTGAGTAGCAAATGAGGGTTTGAATCAGGTAAAGTGCGGAGCATCAGGTTTCAAGAGCAGCTTGTTCGTGCCACACCCCGTTCAAGTTAGATTGCCACAATCTTACAACACCATCACTTCCGGTTGTTGCCAGTGTCATTCCACTCATATCCCACTCCATCTGCCATAGATGCAACAGCATATATAATGGAATAACTATCACGTTCATGCTTGTTAAAGGAAGCTCAGGAAAACCATTTCAGCATGACAGGAAGCTTCACGAAAAAACCATCTATGCATGACCAGGACTAAACCATGGGGTTGCATAGATTAAAGCGAACAAATAGCTGAAGGGCTTGACGTGTTTAACTTACGTGTGTTGCCAATGGAAATGATTCAGAATAGATATAGACGCAATGGGATCTCGAAAACAATGCCCATCAAATTAGGTAATTCCTCTAACTTGAGGGGGAGGGTGGGTGGGTGGGTGGGTGGGTGGAAGGTTATTATTAATGATTCATACCTCGCCTTCATGACCTGAGAGCAAAGCAACCTTCTCAACAAAAAGCCTTCCACCACTCCCAGGGTTCAGACCTAGATGCCACATTGCGATTCCCTTGTGAGTTGCAACATCTACTACCTCGTATGGCCTGTAAAACAGTTTATGACATGGTCAAACTTGATCGTTCTGTGGGTTTCAGATAAAACACGTGTATGAATAACAAACAAGAGGTGTGAACGAGTAAAACATATGCTTATCTGTTCCTAGAATGCATGTTTTATCACAATTTTTGGGTCACTCGTATTAGTTTTTAAGCAAAGCTACCTCCAAATAATATACACTTGTTTATCATGTGTGTTGTTTCACATGATGTGATGGCTGCTGAAAGACATACACTAACGATCATTGCCCTCTCAACAGGTTGGTACGCAAATGATCTGAAACAGACACATTGAGTCCTAGTAGCATACCCTTACCTGCCAATATTGGGTGCCCAAGCAACAGAATAAACTTGATCACCCTTGTCTCCCCCCAGTGCCAACTCTGCAACCGGTACCACTGCTGATGAGCCTCATCAAATTCCCAAACCTGTATACTTTCATATCGTGTCATTATTCTTAGGAATTCTTATCTTATAGTACAACAACAACCAAGCCTTTAGTCCCAAACAAGTTGGGGTATGCTAGATATAAAACCCATATACAAGTTACCAAAACCAAAAGCAGAAAGAAAACAAGCAAAAATATAATAATACTAACTTACTAATAGATCCTAGGGGTCAAAGTCCTAACAACTAAGTCCTTGATCCCGGGCAAACAGAATCCTAAACAGAGTCCTAAAATCCCTAGGTCATGGTTCTGGTACGTGGATCGCCAACTTCCATTTACTAAGCCAGAAACAAGTAATTTTCCAGGACCAAAACTATCCTGCGGGTAAACTTACAGATTGTAGTTTCAATAGTGCAATCATCTAATTCATGTTAACAAGCAGGGTGTAAATCATTGACTCTGAAATAATAGACAGCGCGAGTAAAAGATCTGATGCAGGGCATATTATGCTCTTTTAGGAATATTTTATAATATAATTAGGAATGTTTTACAGTTTAAGAATGTTCTTGCTGTTTTCGTACTTAGTTTAGGGTTTCTTTCTTTAGACTAGCATTGCATCAAGATCTTTGTAGATGTACATTATAGAGCTAAAAGATTACCTTAGAAGAGTTGAATTGAGGTAAATCAGAATTAAAACCCAGTACAAAGTCAAAATGATTCCCTTCACCTCTCTGCTGATTCCACGAGATTGATGCAGATAAGCACGACGGTTTCTCAAATGCAGACTCTGAATCAACCACATTCTGAAACTCAGCCTGGTACAAATTGAATTATAGTTAATATATAAACAAACAGGAAAAAAAAATGTGACTAACAAGCTAAGTACAACTGCAATTTTCACCAAACATTCTCTAGGCTGGAAACGACAAACTTAACCAAATTATACACAAAACAATATCCCCCATTTCAGTAATAGCAGTAGCGGCTTTCCTAGCATACGAACGGCAAAATAGCTTAGCTTGATTGCTCGTTAAACATAACGGAAGTTGCCATTTTTGCAGTTCCAAAGGGTGATTCATCTCGTAAACCTTCGCCTGTCCATCCGAATACGCCATAACCTACAAAAAAACAACCACAACACATCATTTCAAATTTACATGGACGAAATTGTAACAAAAATCATACACACACAACACTCACCAATTTCAAATTTCTTGAAGAAATCCCAAACTGAATCTCATGATTTGTCTCAAACAATTTGCATAGCTTCCGCTGAACTAATTGTGCATCTAAAAAACAAAATCAAACAAAAACGAGTCAACTCAGTTATTCACCACCGATTCGGGTTTGATTTGCCATTACCTTCTTCTGAAACTTCTTCCCAGAGAGAAACAATTCCATCTCCACAAACACAAGCAATTGCATCACCATATTCAGGTGGACTCCAAACAACTTTGTCTATGTTGACTTCAGATGCTTTGAATTTTGAAGAAGAATTGAATGTAGAGGAAGAATCAGGTTCCGTTAAATCGTAGATTGTTATGGTTCCATCAAGTGAACCAGTTGCTAATCTTTGACCACTATACATGATGAACATATTGTTCCTTCATCAAGATTTATCAGTGATTTTTCCATTGCCATGACTTTTCCGTCTAAAATCTTTGATTTGATTTTCAGTCTGAGATACAACGAGGTTTAAAAGGAAAACGAAAGAAGAAAAACGTTTATCGGTTTATTTGTTTTTTCTCGGTTTGATTGTCTTTGACCCACGGTAGAAACTCTATAAATTAATGTTGTCGGGGCCATCCAAATTTATTAATTTATCAAGATATTAATTAACCGATGGATAAATTTCATATCAAATAATTAGTTTCTATACAAACACGATACCATATCATATCTTCAATCATATTTTTAATTTCTTATAGAAACACAATATCAATATTAAATCATATTTTTTATAAACACAATATCAAATCATATTCTCTAAATAAATTTTTATCAAAAAAATAATATTTCATATAGAAATACAATATGAAATCATACTACTAACAAATATTTTTTTTTATACAAATACAATATGAAATCATACTGCTAACACAAACAAATTATACACCCAAATATGACTTCTCATCTTAAAGGTGTTAAAAAATCAACAATGACCGATGAAATTTGTAGAGCATTATTCAAGCACAAGAAGGATAATCCAACAACACCAAAAATTCTTGCAATGATAAAAAAAATTAGAGATGAAATTCAATGTGATATTGATTTTAGCAAAAAACAGAAGATAACTAAATCATTTTTCAAAAAGTCTTCATAAATCATTAATGTATTGAATATATATATTATGCATTATTAATTTATATTTCATATGGGGACTACATAGGTAATCAAAAAAGTATATCTTATAATTTTAGCGAATTATTAATTTGGCACGTTGTCCCCGACTCGAAACCGGCCAAAAATATTATTCAAAAGAGTTTATTAAATAACCGAGTATTAATTAAAAGAGTTTCTACTGTATTACGGAAATGCGACACTAAGTCCTATTCAACGCCCCACTCAACGGCCAGATGATGTGGCGAAACAACCTGACAGAAAAAGCAGAAACACGTCACTTTGAATTTAAACTCTTTTGACCCAAAATTCTGACGGAAACCCAATATTTTTCCAACAATGATACATCTACCGGGGAGGGAAATCCCGTGAGATCACAACATCTCACATATTTTTGGGTCCCACGGGGGGTAAACAGTACCCCTATAATTTTTTGTGGTGGGTCCCCGGGGTTGTAAGGCACGGGATTTTTCCCGGTTCCCAGCCCCGATAGGTGTAGTAAATTTGAATTGTTACTTTTCTTTCTATGTCCACTTTTTTTAGATTCGGAAAATTCAGTTTCCGCTAATCAACAACTCCAAACAATGGAGTTATTTTCTCTTTTATTTATCTATCGTTTTGATTATTTTGAAGGGGGTTTAACATCAACAATCAAAATGAAGAGAAAAGAGGAAATTTCTCAAAAGATGCAAAAAAAACTAGCGGAGCTTTCGACCGTGAATGTAATGGTTACCCAAATTCTTATCAAATACTTTGGTTGTTGTTGTTTGTCTATTTAACGGAACTAATTTAGTAGGCTTTTAGTTTGTGTAAATTTATGTAACTATGTATTGCTCCATAACTGTTTGACATAATGTCTCTCAGACTCTAACTTGTATAAGTACTATGTAATGCTAAATTTAGTTGTTTTCTTTCCTTCACAACGAGAAGCATCACATTACCAATTTATCTGATGGGACTTAGACGCCCATTTGGAATGCATGACAACCCAAATGCAAACTAAGAAAGCAGGGATATTATGTAAACTTGATACATAATATATACATAGACTGTGCCTTATATAGACTATCCAAAGTTGATAAACATGCCACTAACAACTTGTAAAACTGATCACTTTTTTCAGAGTATCAAAGATAAAAGAAGTGTAATAAAGTCGGAACGAGTTCGAACCACAGAGATTGCAGGTGTTCAAGAGAATTATTAAATGAAAGTTAATTTGTAATTGAGTTGCAAAGACAGCAGATGATAATTGTAATGAAAGTAATAAATGATTGTTGTATCTATATTGTCTTTTTGTCGTTCGCTTGTGGAGGACACTTTGGAGCAAAGAGAACCGCTCTTAAGATACTTGAAAGTGGTTTCTATTGGCCTACTTTATTCAAAGATGCGCATGTGTTTTGTACAACTTGTGACAGATATCAAAGAACCGATGCGTGTCGTAATTCACTTATATTCTACTTTACTAATGAATAATATAGCAGTAAACAAGGTCCGTTCCCACGAAGAGCAGGAAGTTTTAGTTTTCAAAAGTGTCATAATGAGGGTTTTTATTTTAGGAGAAAAGAAAAATCTAAGCAATTAAAAATAATTAAGTTGCAAGAAATTGAGAGAAATGATCGAGGAATCCCTGTTCTTACTAAACCGTCAATGAGTTAATATATTCATCCATTCATTATTAATCATAGATTATTATCAACCGTGGAATAACAACTAGCGCATTGCTATACCCTAAAGTCCTTTGGTCACTGGATACCGAAGCGCTCGAATATCATATTTTATTCGTCCAAGCCACCAAGTAGTAGCGCACTCAAGGTGTAACTTGGTCGAATGCTTTATATTTTATGACTTCGGTTAATCTTAGTAGTTAGAATCTTAGTGCAAGGTCCACTTTCTAATGTTGTTCTACATGTGATTGTTCCACAGAATCCCTATGCAAAGTCTCACGTTTTCTACTTGTGTATGGGTTATTCAACAATGACAGAGATATCCTAATCCTTTACTAGCAATAAATAATCAATAAACTACTATAGTTGGCCACCTAGAACAATCAATTAATCAATCATAGACATTCATTAAAGTAGAAGCAAACAATAATCATTTGAAGAACTCAAAATAAATGCATATATTAATCCAAATCAAGTCCATATATTAGAATCATCCTCAATCAATTATGGAGTTAGCTACTCATGGATGTAAAAACATCCATGTTAAATATCTAAGAAAATGAAAGAGAATTGTTATGATGGTGGAATCGCTCCAAAACCCTAACTTTTTTTTCCTTGTATTCTTCTCTCCAAAGGCGTGATTAAAAGTTTTAAAAGACTTCTTGAAAGAAACTCTCTTTTATAGGTGTCCGAATTATAGTTGCGCCCTTGCCGATTCCCGTGCGAATTAGGTTGCCAAAACTTAGCCAAATCATTTCCAAACTCGGACAAATTCGTGTATACCAGAAAATCCCACGTCCAACAGCCTTCATGGGTTTGCAAATAGTAAAGTCCAGTCAAGCTTCTTTATACTCTCAACTTTCAATAGCCTGTCAGTTCTAAGAAACTGACAGTGCAAATATTTCCTGATCAAATCTCGGGACACTCGCATCACCGTGAAAAATAAAGTTCCCAATTTTGTTCACGGACAGATGATTCTTCGTGAGATTTTGAAGTCCCTGAATTTTTAGTTTTCTTCCCAGAACTTCCGCGGATACTCTCACCTCCGTGAAAATATTTTTCCCCTGGATTTTTTTTTTCTCGACCCAGCCATCCACGGATACTCTGGTAACCGTGAGTTTCCAATTCTTCTGAATTTTCAATCCCAAGCCAATAAATCCACATATACCAGTCCCTCCGTGAAAGCTCCTTATCTTCCCTGCAAAACTATGTCCATCATTATCTTCCAACTCGAGCTAGTTCCATTACAGATTCCTTCTTTTTCTCACCGACAATCAAACCACATCCCTGTTTTGCTCGTTCAACTCATAAAAATCACAGCCATTAGAATCACCAACAGTTATCATCAACTGCCATGAATGGCTCGAGCAGCAGCCAACAACTTCATTCTTTCAATCAGTCACCGTTAAACCTTCTTGATACTCTGCTCGACTTATATTTATGCCATCATCTCCAACCTAGCTTCGTCGACAAACACAGTTCAATTCCATTCTTCAGTAACCCAATGATCAATGGCAGCAACAAGTATTTATCAACATCCTCGTCATCACCTTCACTGGTATCTTACCATGGTACCAGCATCAACATTGATTCTCGACGGTTGTCATTATCTCTCCTCATTGCTGCCAGTCTCCAACAACTTCCAAGCCTTCTCTCGGTCACCAGCTTTGTCTTCTATCGCTGGCATACTACCAACTCGAACTCAGACAACCACACTTTCATCGCAGTTGTTAATGGCATTATCTCTCACTTTGAGTGTCAACTGACTTCTCCCTTAATATTCTCCATTGCCAACATGGAACTAAACCAACGTACCACAACTCTGTTCGTGCCGCAACTACACCATTCTCCGGATACGACAACTACTTCAACCCATGAGCATCACCATTCGCAACATCACAGAGAATAACCATCATCAGTCGTGATCATCATCGTCAGCTCCATTCCTAATATTTTGAACATGGCCATACGTTCTTCCCTACTCTCTTTCTGAACTCAGACATCGATCATTATGAAGCTCGAGTTTTTATCATCGTTGGACTTGACCAACAGCTACAACAGACCAGCTTTGCTGCTTTTGAATCCGAAAATAAAACTCTCAGAACTGGTCGTGAATGGGAAGAGGGTGAAGGTGATAGCACTGAGCAAAACAGACGGGTGCTGAAAAAGAGGGGGTCTAACAACCACACCCAACAATTCGATTAGCAATCTGTATGGACAAACTCCAATACACTTTCTAGAGAATCAACTAGATAGTCAGACTCAATCTAGATAAAAAGTATACTAAAGAGTTTATATCTCAATCTCTCGATTTGATCTTTACTCAAGCAAATATAAATCTGCGAGTCTTTATCATAGAGAGATATCTTGGATAATACCAGAGACCAATATCCAAGTGTCAATCAATTTAAATCAACAACCCAAAAGGTCGAATATTCTAACTGATTGAACAATGCACAACCTGTATTATTTCAATTATATAAACAAATATAATATCTAGTCCAGATTGAACATACATTGTATTAAGCCGTTACAGACACTAGCCTACTCCAAACTAACTTCGGTCTGGACTGTAGTTGAACCCCAATCAATCTCACATTGATCCAAGGTACAATTATGCTCTTACGCCTCTGATCCCATCAATATACGACGTACTTGATTCCCTTAACTGATCTCACCCACAACTAAGAGTTGCTACGATCCAAAGTCGAATACTTTAATAAACAAATTTGTATCACAATGAAAAGTCTACGGTAATAGATAAATCCGTCTCCCACGAATATACTTACGAGTTTTGTTCTGCCTTTTGATAAACCAAGGTGAACAGGAACCAATTGATAAACCAGACTTATATTCCCGAAGAACAGCCTAGTATTATCAATCACCTCACAATAGTCTTAATCGACGCAGCTGAAAAGGCGAGGGTACGCGAATATACCTCAAGCTAAAACTTTTCCTACCTATAAGTGCTTTCTCCGAAAGTGATTGTATGGACTGATTCGAGACAATACAACTAATCGGTTCACACTTCGTGTGATCCTCTATGGATACGAGATCGAGATAATACAACAACGAAATATGTTTACTTGATACAAAGGTTCGGACTTAACCAAACACAATGGGATTTCTTATCAAGTAAATAGGAATTAACGTTTGTGTAATTTATTTTAATTATAATAAAACAATTGTAATGCCGAATATAAAAGTAAATGACACAGCAAGATTTTGTTAACGAGGAAACCGCAAATGCAGAAAAACTCCGGGACCTAGTCCAGAATTGAATACTCTCAGGATTAAGCCGCTACACAAAATTACACTTAACTTCGTATAGTTGAGACCAAGTAACTAACCTTATAGTTCACCTAGTTCCATCTGTATTCCCACGCCTCCGACCTATGAATAAGTCACGTACTAGGAACAATACCTTTGGTTCGTATTCCAAACAGTAAAGGAACAAGAAATATGTTTGGTATAACTCAATACAACCAAGTGATATGAGTCAGACAAAGGCTCTTCTGTTTATCTTAACATAAAATCCTTCATCGCGTATGGATCTATCTTATGTTCAATCACCCAAAGGTAATCGTTTAAGATTAAGCCAACAACACCTTTAATCTGAAGAATCGTGTTGATGCCGATATACTCACTTAATCAATCCAATCTACCACAAGGATAAACTGATTATTAATTGGATCCTGTTTTTCCCAAACAAGTATTCTGCACTACAAAACCCAAGTCAGATCTTAAATATCTTCTTTGTCTTCAAATCTTCTTAAATCTTCAATAAACACCTGCACACAATCACTCGAATCTCTTGTGATCAATCACTCACAGAGCGGAGTCGGTTAACAATGGATTATCACAAGATCTTCTTTAGAACTAACAATATCCTAAAGATCCCTGTCGAAACTCTGAACTAGTTTGAGTGAATCTTAGATCAGAAGAGAAGATTCTAAAGAATAAACAAACTAGGTGCAATCATATTTCAACCACCGTTAGTCAATCAAATGAATCAAAAAAACAAAGATAAACCGCAATTATCTATTTTTCCACCACCCGTGCTAGAGATTCTCAATACCAAAGAAGACTTTAAATTGAGCGGACGTAAGATATTTCACCTAATTAGATTTCACCTAAGAGATTTCACCTAATTAGAAAGGAAAACTTCGTGTATTTATAGACAAGGAAGTTTGGACACCAAGGAATTTCCAAAAACGAAAACATTCTCAAGATATTCATAAAAGCACAGATTTGGTTATCATAATTCATGGAAATGCTCTGTCCAAATATAATGATCGAAATCTCTCAGAAAATATAATTAGCAAATGCACATTACTAATTCAGGAATTTCCCTACAAAATGAAATTAATAACCTTAATTAAAAGATTCTTAACTAACGTATGTTTCGATCCTCGGATTCTCTTCCCTTATCCGTTAATGAATATCTTTGAACAATTATAGTAATAAACATTCACATCACGTGTTCAAAGTATGTCGACATCTTTACTTTGTAAGTTCTCTTTCACACTTACAACCTTGAAACCGATTTTCCACAGTTCCAAACAAGTTTAGAATTGGTTCATCTGACTTTCAAGAACTATGTGATTGATCAAACCAACATTGAATCACAATCATGGGTGTAACGGTTTTACCAAAACAAGTTTCTGTTCTACTTCCATGTGAGTACTACACATAGTCACACTAGCTTCCCAAAGATTCGGTTGACTAGGTACCAGGATCGGTTCCCCACATATATATGGTATCTAACTTATATGTGTTGCACATGTCCATAGGATTGGTTACCCTTTATGCTATAAACCTTGATGCACTATATACAAGGATCGGTTCCCCTTTGATGTACTGCACCCCTTACTAGGATCAGTTCCATTCCCCCCTACAAGGATCGGTTTCCTTTCCCCCTACAAGGATCGGTTCCCTTTCCCTTACAAGGATAGGTTCCTTTTCCCTTACAAGGATAGACATACAAAATCATATCATACCTCAGGTGATTATTTATGATCGGTTTTACTAATAAAAGTTCTACCAATACATAAGTCAAGCCTTTGTGAATAGTTCTACCAAGAACACAACAAGTTATGAGCGCTTATACTCTATCACACATATTGGTTGTTCATAAGATATGCAATGAATAACAAAACCAATAACACCTGGAAATTTCCTTTTCGGTTCACAAACAAATTTGTGAACTTACTTCCTTAGAAGACATGTAAACATTGTTCTTTAGGATGAAATCCTCACCTCATACCCGTACATAATCACAATAGCATTCAAATGATTATGGCGATGTCTTATCTACAAAGTTTAATGGTTAAGCAATAAACCTCGTATTGTATTCATTAATACTATGTATATCTAGAGTTCAAATATGCTTTGCAGATATGTTTTTAATACGCACGACTTGAAAGATATGTTAGGTAATAAAACAGTTCAAGTCAAATATCACTAACTTCAAGTAGAAGGATGATTATTTTCGTTGAGCTCCTTACTTCTTCACATCTTCAAGACTTCGCAGTACTTGTAATGTCTCATATCCTAATACTTTCAAGCTAACCTATGCAAAGTTTAACTCTAGTACATAATCAAGAGACTCTTAACATGAGTTTTGATTCACTAAAATATGACAACCAAACTTGACATACCAACGCTTGGTGGGTTCAACCGAGCCATGCTCTAACAACAGCGAAAAAAGATATTGTGGAATAAAAAACGATGAGACAAAGTATTTGTGATTTCTTTTTATCTTTTGTATCGGAGATAGAAATCTCAAGCCAATTATTTCAATTGAAATCGTACGATAGAAACAGCAAGATCAGATCACACAACTACAAGAAAAGTAGTATCAGTCTGGCTTCATAATCCCAATGAAGTCTTTAAGTCGTTAACCTGGTTTTACAGAAAAAAACCAAAGGTTAAAGGAGAATTGAATCTAGCTTAGCAAACTAGTATCACACGTAAGGTGTGGGAATTAGGTTTCCCAGTTGCTAGAGTTCTCCCTTATGTAGTCTTTCAAATCAGGGTTTGCAATCAATGTTAGCTTGGTAACAAAGCATTCAATATTCACCGTTAGATGAAAACCTGATTTAGATTCAAGATAATATTTCTGAACCGTTAGATCGAAAACATAGCTTGTTATACACAAATAAAATGCACGTTTGTAGGCTTGTGTAACCGTACCCAAACTTGTACATTAGTTGGTTCAACAATAGTTAACCAAATGGTTAGTGTTAGACCATTGCTCGGTCAAAATCGCATGCGTTGGTATCTCAAGCATGTTTGTCAATATTAGTGATCAAAACTATAAGTATTGATTACTATCCTATTAGACTAAGGTCTCAGACTAGGATAAAAAGTGTAGTTGAGCTCAAGACTCCATGGAAATCATCATACAAGACGAAGGACTACTCAGGGAACTAGTGGATCTTCATCGACTAAAAGGTATATGGAGACTTGAACTTATCTGTCACTCAAAAGTCTATGTACTCTATCTCCTACTCTTGAGAAAAAAGTCGTTTTGATAATAGACTTTCATTATACACATTTGCTATTTAGAGCCGAGTTCATCTCGCCTATCTATTTATCGAAATGTGTGTTGGTAAGCCGAGTTCATCTTTACCAAGTGATGAAAGTCATGTTATGTTTCAATCAATTTCAAAATTGCTCGGACGAAAAATGGTTTGTGAATAACGGCTATATAACGTTCTTTGAGAATGTTTCAATGATTGAAATGAGAGTTTAGATTACATAACCATTGGTGGATATAAGCATTGTTGTGGAATCACATATATGCATAAGTCTTATTCCTTGAACCAAAGTTTGCTAACTTTATTGATCAAGATAAGTTGGAATTGGTGTGAGCCAAGTCGCGAACTTTCGGAACTTCTTGGATCGAGATTTTCTGCTCGAGTTTGTGTACTCCTTCCATGATCTTAAGTCCGCGAACCCAGTACGCGAATTTGAGAAGGTTATATCTAAAGTCAGTTGTTCTTGAACTAATGTTTAAATAAACTAAGGAATGCTTTTGCAAACCGTGGCTATAAAGTGCATGAACCGATTCGAGCGAGTCAAACCGATTTTGCTTCAATTGTGTCTTGTGTAGTTACATAAGATTTCTTTACAATTAAAAAACTCTCTAACTAGTTCATTTAAGTCATTTGAACTAGTTATGGTGAAGAAGAATAAGGTTTATATGAGAGTAAACATATGGATAACCATTTGGTTAACTTGTTGAACCAACAAATGTTAATGTTTGGGTACGGTTCATAAACCTAAAATTGGACATTTCATTTGTGTGTGACAAGCTAGGTTTTCGATCTAACGGTTGAGAAGTATTAGCTTGAATCTAATCAGGTTTTCATCTAACAGTGAATACTGAATGCTTTGTTACTAAGCTAATATTGATTGCAAACCCTGATTTGAAAGTGTATATAAGGGAGAAATCTAACAACTGGGAAACCTAATCCCCACACCTTACATGTGATATTAGTTGCATAGACAGAGTCGATTCTCATTTAACCATTGGTTTCTTCTTCTATACCAGGTTAACGACTTAAAGACTTCAGTGGGATTGTGAAGCCAGACCGATACTACTTTTGTCGTAGTTGTGTGATATGATCTTGTTGTTTCTATCGTACGAGTACAATTGTAATAATTGGCTTGAGATTTATATCTCCGAACAAAACTCTTAAGTCCAGGTTATTACTAAACTATTCTTCGGGAATATAAGTCCAGGTTATTTATTGGATCTTGTACACCTTGATTTATCAAAAGACCGAACAAAACTCGTAGGTATGTTCCTGGGAGACGGATTTATCTGTGTGATATACATATTTGTTTATTAAAGTCTCCAACTTTGGGTCGTAGAAACTCTTAGTTGTGGGTGAGATCAGCTAAGAGAATCAAGTGCATAGTATCCTGCTGCGATCAGAGATGTAAGGAGCGCAACCGTACCTTGGATCAGTGTGAGATTGATTGGGGTTCAACTATAGTCCAGACCGAAGTTAGTTTGGAGTAGGCTAGTTTATATAGTGACTTAATACAATGTGTGTTCAATCTGGACTAGGTGCCGGTTTTTTTTTTGCATTTTCGGTTTCCTCGTTAACAAAATTCTGGTGTCTGTGTTATTTTTATTCCGCATTATATTTGTTTATATAATTGAATAATACGGGTTGTCTGTTGTTCAATCAATTTGAATATCCGACCTTCTTTGGTTGTTGATTTAAATTGATTGACACTTGGATATTGGTCTTTGATACCATCCAAGTTATCTCTCTTTGATAAAGACTCGCAGATTTCTATTTGCTTGAGTAAAGATCAAATCGAGAGATTGAGATATAAACACTTTGATATACTTTTTTATTGATTGAGTATAACTATCTAGTTGATTCTCATAAAAGTATATTGGATTTTGTCCATACAAATTGCTAATTGAATTGTGGGGTGTGGTTGTTAGACCCCCCGCTTTTTCATTTTGTATTAGAGCAGGAAAACACATTTAAGACCTTGTAAGTCTGTGTTTGTAGCGATCTGACTCTATGAACAGAGGTGTTATCTCTATTAACGTTCCACCAGTCTTTGATGGCTCAAATTACTTATGGTGGAAAATTGTTATGCGAGTTTTTCTTCAGGCAGGTGATTCTCTATCATGGGTACATGTGGTTAATGTCTATGATCCTCTCGTTGAGGCAGTTGGAGATGTAAACGTTCCCAAGAATATTGGTGAATACACCCCTTCCGAGATAATTATTGCGAAACAATACTCCGACAATTTGAATGCCATAATACATGCCATTACCCCAAATCTTCAGCACCATGTGTCTAATTGCACTAAGTTGCAAGAAGCTTGGGAAATCTTAGAAACCGTATTCGAAGGTAATACCAGTGAAAAGGAAGCTAGGCTTCAAAACCTTAATTAAGATTGGGAAAACCTTCGTATGGCAGATGAAGACACATTTGATGAGTTTAATCACAAAGTATCAGAAATTGTTAATGCATCTTTTGCATTGGGTAAGACTATTTCTGAAAAGGACATTGTGATGAAAATTCTCATATCGCTTCCATATAGATGCAATTATAAGAAACATGCCATCGTTGAGGGAAATAACCTTGATAATCTTTCCAGAAATACGTTGGTTCGGAAGCTTAAGATCTTTGATCATGAATACTCATCCAAAACCAAGGATGTCGCGTTCACTACATTACTTGATAAAGGTAAAAAAGCGTATATATCTGAAGATGATCACTTTGAGACAAATTCATCAGATGAAGATATTGACAAGTCAGTCTCGATGATCACCATACAGTTTTGGGATCTCCTATTGAAGAGAAGTAAACGGTTCTCCAGAGATAAGCCTAAGGCATCAGTCAAACCTCACAATCGTGTTCCTCCTAAAAATAATGATATTGATGAAACTGATGACGAGGATATGCCTTGGTGCTTTAAGTGTAAAGGATTTGGTCATTTTGCAAACGAGGGCCCAAATCGTAGAAAATACACTGATAACAAAGGTCTGGATGCAACTCTTTATGAAATGTCTGACAACTATGAGTCTAATGAAGACGAGAAATCAAGTGTTGCACTTCTTGGTGAAAATATTGATTTTGATAATTGTAGCGATACATACATTAATCTTGATATTCTTTCAGAAGAAAATCCAACTATTCTGGAAGAAAAAGTTGACCCATCATTTGGAAACTCTGTTTTTAATGTTTCAGGTTATACCATTTGCCTAGCAGCCTGCACATCTTATAAGCCTGACTTTTATCCTAACTTAACGTGTTCTTATTGTTCATTAAAGGGTCATGAACTTTCAAAGTGTTACATGTACAAACACCAATTGAGGCACGTCAACAAACTTCAACAAAGAGCAAATCATTTATCAAGGAAGCTTAAACTTCCTCAGAACAACGCTGAGATATGTAGGATTTTATCTTCTTCTAAGAAGTTAGTTTCCAAGGATAAACTTAGACCATTAAAGAAGAAAGTAGGGTCAAGTCGTTTTGATATAAAAAAGTCTGTGGATTCCTCTCAAGAGGAAAATGGTGGACAAATTGTAGTTCACCTCAACGCAACTTAATTGTTGACGTTGGAAAAATCTTGTCTCATGTGCCTGATCAAAAGAGACAATGATTTTATTTCACTCGGGCTTTAGGAATTTTTTTTTTTTCTTTCCTTAGTTTTTTTTTTGTTACTTTCTGTCTATCAACAAAAAGAGAGGGTTATCATCGTCAATTCTACCCTTTATAGAGTTGTAAGCTGGACGTATACGAACCTGTTTAAAGGTTTCGAAATCCTACATTCCTTTTTACTTCTCTATAACCTTCTTATCTCAAGACTGCTTGTTGAGCAAATTGTGATTTCCTATCATAACCCCATAAGTTATGGATACTCCAAGCATGATGTCTTCTGATGGAAAGGATGTTAATTTGGTTTTTAAGCCATCAATCATGAAGGAAAAAGAAAAATATCCACCTGCTCTGACATTGAAAAGAAAAGGAAGGAATGTGAGGAATCCAATAGCCATTCCTTCGAATTCTCAGAAGTTTTATGATGTTCTTGATGTGTTGAAGGAGATGCGAAAAGATATTCAACAAATAAAGGCTTTTGTATATAAGACTCATGAGATTCAGAAGGCCCTAATTCGATAACATCAGCCAAGAAGGTTTATTGATATAAACTCCTACCTTAATGAACCTTATGTCCCAATGGCTGTTAACGACAAGGAGTTCTGGGATGATAAAGAATTTTTCAAAGGTCTTAACATCTAGTAAATCTTCTATTTTTCTTGTTTTGTTTAGAAAAATAACTAGAGGTTGGATTAGCCAATATTATGATTACACATAGCTATGTCCAACGTTTTCATATTCATGTTTTTAGATTTATTGGTTTAAATTCTAAATTTGTTTGGAAGATGATTTTTGCAGTATTAATCTTTATTGTTTTACATATTGCAATTATTTATGGGATATGTGTGTTTGCATCCGTGAACTATGATTATCCCATAACTTGCCAAAAGTAAAGTCTTTTGTATATCGATATGCTTATGTTGATAAAGAATGAATGGACTTTTGAAAAATACAAAAGTTAAGCCTATATTGTCAATTATTGATGGAAGATAGGTTCGAATCTTTTGTTTCAAGGATTATGTCTATTGAATGTCGTTATGCGAATAATGATGGAAAATAGAATAAATCCTTGTATATTCCGCAGTAATTGATCTTCCCTGATCCATATTTTTGTATTACTGTGAGGCTACGTAATGTGTCTTATGTTGAGAGCGAAACAACCAAGTTGATTATTTTTATGATTAGCTTTGTTGTCGTTCCGTAAGGTATTTTAGGTCGAGCATTTTGGACTAAATTAATCATCTTGTTTGGTTATCTAGTTATAACTCCATAAGTCTTCTTATGTTTGAGCGTTTATGTATGGGTTGATTATTTTCTTGATTAACTTAGTCATTGCTCCATAGACTCTCTTATGTGATTATGGCCAATTAAATTGATTAATTTTGTGATTAGTTTGGTTGTGTATTTCGATTGAATTAATCATGGGTTCTCTTGTGGTTAATTTGATTGAGTTTTGGATTCAAATTCATACTTGTATGTGATTTGTTATGTCCAAAGAAATCCTTCTTTTCTTTCGAAATTAAGGTCGCTCTTGTTTTTCCGTTGGGAATGACATTTTATGGGGGAGAGTTCTTTTTTAACTTGCGCTTAATTGCCAAATATTTGTGGGGAGTGCGGCTGTGGAATGTTATAGGTTTTCTTGTATCTTTAAAATCCTTGATGAATGCATTTAGGTTTGGCTTTATGATTGCATCTAAATAATATGATACGTGTTTTTTGTTTTGTTCATGAAATATCTCTTTCGGAAATTTCATTAGGATCCCGTTCTTGTACCTTTGCCAATTTTATTGACAAGAAGGGGAGAATTAATATGTAGTTCACACTACAAATACATATGGTTTTCGGATCATTATGTAAGGAGGAGTGTTTTCCATGTGAGATGGAGTATTGACTAAGGGGGAGTGATACATATCACCATATTATTGTTGTTGAAGTTGTGATACAATTGAACTTTGACACTGTATAATGATATTATGACACTGTATAACAATGATTGAGAACTCTTGTTTTCTCGTTGTTATAACTACGTATTTTCAACAATGATGATGCTAAACTTACAAACATTGGGATCATTGGAGGACTTGGAAGTGACGAATATTTCAAGTAATGTTGAAGATTAGGCATGTGAAATAGGAGCTACGAAAGTTTATTTATTTATTTTTTGTATTCCATATGTATTAATAGTTTTGCCACTAAAATTGACAAAGGGGGAGATTGTTAGAGCATTGCTCGGTCGAACTCGCATGCGTTGCTATTTCAAGCATGTTTGTCAATATTAGTGATCAAAACTATAAGTCTTGATTACTAGCCTATTAGAGGTAAAGTATATGACTAGGATAAAAAGATTAGTTGAGATCAAGACTCCATGGAAATCATCATACAAGATGAAGGACTACTCAACGAACTGGTGGATCTTCATCGACTAAAAAGTATGTGGAGAATTGAACTTATCTGTCACTCAAAAGTAGATTTACTCTATCTCCTACTCTTGAGACAAAAGTCGTTTTGATATATAGACTTTCATTATACACATTTGTTATTTCGAGCCGAGTTTATCTCGCCTTTCTATTTCTCGAAATATGTGTTAGTAATCTTTCGCTTTAGCCGAATTCATCTTTACCAAGTGACGAAAGTCATGTTATGTTTCAATCACTTTGGAAATTTCTCTGACGAAAAATGGTATGTGAATAACGGCTATATAACATTCTCTGAAAATGTTTCAATGATTGAATCGAGAGTTTAGATTACATAATCCCAATGAAGTCTTTAAGTCGTTAACCTGGTTTTACAGAAAAAAACCAAAGGTTAAAGGAGAATTGAATCTAGCTTAGAAAACTAGTATCACACATAAGGTGTGGGAATTAGGTTTCCCATTTGCTAGAGTTCTCCCTTATGTAGTCTTTCAAATCAGGGTTTGCAATCAATGTTAGCTTGGTAACAAAGCATTCAATATTCACCGTTAGATGAAAACCTGATTTAGATTCAAGATAATATTTCTCAACCGTTAGATCGAAAACATAGCTTGTTATACACAAATAAAATGCACATTTGTAGGCTTGTGGAACCGTACCCAAACTTGTACATTAGTTGGTTCAACAATAGTTAACCAAATGGTTAGTGTTAGACCATTGCTCGTTCGAACTCGCATGCGTTGGTGTCTCAAGCATGTTTGTCAATATTAGTGATCAAAACTATAATTCTTGATTACTATCCTATTAGACTAAGGTCTCGGACTAGGATAAAAAGTGTAGTTGAGCTCAAGACTCCATGGAAATCATCATACAAGACGAAGGACTACTCAAGGAACTAGTGGATCTTCATCGACTAAAAGGTATATGGAGACTTGAACTTATCTGTCACTCAAAAGTCTATGTACTCTATCTCCTACTCTTGAGACAAAAGTCGTTTTGATAATAGACTTTCATTATACACATTTGCTATTTAGAGCCGAGTTCATCTCGCCTATCTATTTCTCGAAATGTGTGTTGGTAAGCTTTCACTTTAGCCGAATTCATATTTACCAAGTGACGAAAGTCATGTTATGTTTCAATCAATTCCAAAATTGCTCTGACGAAAAATGGTTTGTGAATAACGGCTATATAACGTTCTCTGAGAATGTTTCAATGATTGAAATGAGAGTTTAGATTACATAACCATTGGTGGATATAAGCATTGTTGTGGAATCACATATATACATAAGTCTTATTCCTTGAACCAAAGTTTGCTAACTTTATTGATCAAGATAAGTTGGAATTGGTATGAGACAAGTCCGCGAACTTTCGGAACTTCTCGGCCCGAGATTTTCTGCTCGAGTTTGTGTACTCCTTCCATGATCTTAAGTCCGCGAACCCAGTACGCGAATTTGAGAAGGTTATATCTAAATTCAGTTGTTCTTGAACTAATTTTTAAATAAACTAAGGAATGCTTTTGCAAACCGTGGCTATAAAGTGCATGAACCGATTCGAGTGAATCAAACCGATTTTGCTTCAATTGTGTCTTGTGTAGTTACATAAGATTTCCTTACAATTAAAAAACTCTCTAACTAGTTCATTTAAGTCATTTGAACTTGTTATGGTGAAGAAGAATAAGGTTTATATGAGAGTAAACATATGGCTAACCATTTGGTTAACTTGTTGAACCAACAAATGTTAATGTTTGGGTACGGTTCATAAACCTAAAATTGGACATTTCATTTGTGTGTGACAAGCTAGGTTTTCGATCTAACGTTTGAGAAGTATTAGCTTGAATCTAATCAGGTTTTCATCTAACAGTGAATACTGAATGCTTTGTTACTAAGCTAACATTGATTGCAAACCCTGATTTGAAAGTCTATATAAGGGAGAAATGTAGCAACTGGGAAACCTAATCCCCACACCTTACATGTGATATTAGTTTCATAGATAGAGTCGATTCTCATTTAACCATTGGTTTCTTCTTCTATACCAGGTTAACGACTTAAAGACTTCAGTGGGATTGTGAATCCAGACCGATACTACTTTTGTCGTAGTTGTGTGATATGATCTTGTTGTTTCTATCGTACGAGTACAATTGTAATAATTGGCTTGAGATTTATATCTCCGATAGGCAAGATAGACCACAATATCTTTTTTCTTTGCGTCGATAAAGATTATTATGAGGTGATCAATATTACTAAACTATTCTTCGGGAATATAAGTCCAGGTTATTTATTGGATCTTGTTCACCTTGATTTATCAAAAGACCGTACAAAACTTGTAGGTATATTTCTGGGATACGGCTTTATCTGTGTGATACATATTTGTTTATTAAAGTCTCCAACTTTGGGTCGTAGAAACTCTTAGTTGTGGGTGAGATCAGATAAGAGAATCAAGTGCAGAGTATCCTGCTGCGATCAGAGACGTAAGGAGCGCAACTGTACCTTGGATCAGTGTGAGATTGATTGGGGTTCAACTATAATCCAGACCGAAGTTAGTTTGGAGTAGGCTAGTGTATGTAGTGACTTAATACAATGTGTGTTCAATCTGGACTAGGTGCCGGGTTTTTTTTGCATTTTCGGTTTTCTCATTAACAAAATTCTGGTGTCTGTGTTATTTTTATTCCGCATTATATTTGTTTATATAATTGAATAATACATGTTGTGTGTTGTTCAATCAATTTGAATATCCGACCTTCTTTGGTTGTTGATTTAAATTAATTGACACTTGGATATTGGTCTTTGATACCATCCAAGTTATCTCTCTTTGATAAAGACTCGCAGATTTCTATTTGCTTGAGTAAAGATCAAATCGAGAGATTGAGATATAAACTCTTTGATATACTTTTTTATTGATTGAGTCTAACTGTCTAGTTGATTCTCATAAAAGTATATTGGATTTTGTCCATACAAATTGCTAATTAAATTGTGGGGTGTGGTTGTTAGACCCCCCGCATTTTCATTTGGTATTAGAGAAGGCAAACAAATTTAAGACCTTGTAAGTCTGTGTTTGTAGCGATCTGACTCTATGAACAGAGGTGTTATCTCTATTAACGTTCCACCAGTCTTTGATGGCTCAAATTACTTATGGTGGAAAATTGTTATGCGAGCTTTTCTTCAGGAAGGTGATTCTCTATCATGGGTACATGCGGTTAATGGCTATGATCCTCTCGTTGAGGAAGTTGGAGATGTAAACGTTCCCAAGAATATTGGTGAATACACCCCCTCCGAGATAATTGTTGCGAAACAATACTCCGACAATTTGAATGCCATCATACATGCCATTACCCCAAATCTTCAGCACCATGTGTCTAATTGCACTAAGTTGCAAGAAGCTTGGGAAATCTTAGAAACCGTATTGGAAGGTAATACCAGGGAAAAGGAAGCTAGGCTTCAGAACCTTAATTACGATTGGGAAAACCTTCGTATGGCAAATGAAGACACATTTGATGAGTTTAATCACAAAGTATCAGAAATTGTTAATGCATCTTTTGCGTTGGGTAAGACTATTCCAGAAAAGGACATTGTGATGAAAATTCTCATATCGCTTCCATCTAGATGCAATTATAAGAAGCATGCCATCGTTGAGGGAAATAACCTGGATAATCTTTCCAGAAATACGTTGGTTGGGAAGCTTAAGATCTTTGATCATGAATACTCATCCAAAACCAAGGATGTCGCGTTCACTACATTACTTGATAAAGGTAAAAAAGCGTATATCTCTGAAGATGATCACTTTGAGACAAATTCATCAGATGAAGATCTTGACAAGTCAGTCTCGATGATCACCATACAGTTTAGGGATCTCCTATTGAAGAGAAGTAAACGTTTCTCCAGAGATAAGCCTAAGGCATCAGTCAAACCTCACAATCGTGTTCCTCCTAAAAATAATGATATTGATGAAACTGATGACGAGGATATGCCTTGGTGCTTTAAGTGTAAAGGATTTGGTCATTTTGCAAACGAGTGCCCAAATCGTAGAAAATACACTGATAACAAAGGTCTGGATGCAACTCTTTATGAAATGTCTGACAACTATGAGTCTAATGAAGACGAGAAATCAAGTGTTGCACTTCTTGGTGAAAATATTGATTTTGATAATTGTAACGATACATACATCAATCTTGATATTCTTTCAGAAGAAAATCCAACTATTCTGGAAGAAAAAGTTGACCCATCATTTGGAAACTCTGTTTTTAATGTTTCAGGTTATACCATTTGCCTAGCAGCCTGCAAATCTTATAAGCCTGAATTTTATCCTAACTTGACGTGTTCTTATTGTTCATTAAAGGGTCATGAACTTTCAAAGTGTTACATGTACAAACACCAATTGAGGCACGTCAACAAACTTCAACGAAGAGCAAATCATTTATCAAGGAAGCTTAAACTTCCTCAGAACAACGCTGAGATATGTAGGATTTTATCTTCTTCTAAGAAGTTAGTTTCCAAGGATAAACTTAGACCATTAAAGAAGAAAGTAGGGTCAAGTCGTTTTGATATAAAAAAGTCTGTGGATTCCTCTCAAGAGGAAAATGGTGGACAAATTGTAGTTCACCTCAACGCAACTTAATTGTTGACGTTGGAAAAATCTTGTCTCATGTGCCTGATCAAAAGAGACAATGATTTTATTTCACTCGGGCTTTAGGAAAAGTTTTTTTTTCTTTCCTTAGATTTTTTTGTTACTTTCTGTCTATCAACAAAAAGAGAGGGTTATCATCGTCAATTCTACCCTTTGTAGAGTTGTAAGTTGGACGTATACGAACCTGTTTAAAGGTTTCGAAATCCTACATTCCTTTTTACTTCTCTATAACCTTCTTATCTCAAGACTGCTTGTTGAGCAAATTGTGATTTCCTATCATAATCTCATAAGTTATGGATACTCCAAGCATGATGTCTTCTGATGGAAAGGATGTTAATTTAATTTTTAAGCCATCAATCATGAAGGAAAAAGAAAAATCTCCACCTGCTCTGACATTGAAAAGAAAAGGAAGGAATGTGAGGAATCCAATAGCCATTCCTTCGAATTCTCAGAAGTTTTATGATGTTCTTGATGTGTTGAAGGAGATGCGAAAAGATATTCAACAAATAAAGGCTTTTGTATATTAGACTCATGAGATTCAGAAGGCCCTAATTCGATAACATCAGCCAAGAAGGTTTATTGATATAAACTCCTACCTTAATGAACCTTATGTCCCAATGGCTGTTAACGACAAGGAGTTCTGGGATGATAAAGAATTTTTCAAAGGTCTTAACATCTAGTAAATCTTCTATTTTTCTTGTTTTGTTTAGAAAAATAACTAGAGGTTGGATTAGCCAATATTATGATTACACATAGCTATGTCCAACGTTTTCATATTCATGTTTTTAGATTTATTGGTTTAAATTCTAAATTTGTTTGGAAGATGATTTTTGCAGTATTAATCTTTATTGTTTTACATATTGCAATTATTTATGGGATATGTGTGTTTGCATCCGTGAACTATGATTATCCCATAACTTGCCAAAAGTTTAGTCTTTCGTATATCGATATGCTTATGTTGATAAAGAATGAATGGACTTTTGACAAATACAAAAGTTAAGCCTATATTGTCAATTATTGATGGAAGATAGGTTAGAATCTTTTGTTTGCAAGGATTATGTCTATTGAATGTCGTTATGCGAATAATGATGGAAAATAGAATGAATCCTTGTATATTCCGCAGTAATTGATCTTCCCTGATCCATATTTTTGTATTACTGTGAGGCTACGTAATGTGTCTTATGTTGAGAGCGAAACAACCAAGTTGATTATTTTTATGATTAGCTTTGTTGTCGTTCCGTAAGGTATTTTAGGTCGAGCATTTTGGACTAAATTAATCATCTTGTTTGGTTATCTAGTTATGACTCCATAATTCTTCTTATGTTTGAGCGTTTATGTCTGGGTTGATTATTTTCGTGATTAACTTAGTCATTGCTCCATAGACTCTCTTATGTGATTATTGTCAATTAAATTGATTACTTTTGTGATTAGTTTGGTTGTGTATTTCGATTGAATTAATCATGGGTTCTCTTGTGGTTAATTTGATTGAGTTTTGGATTCAAATTCATACTTGTATGTGATTTGTTATGTCCAAAGAAATCCTTATTTTCTTTCGAAATTAAGGTCGCTCTTGTTGTTCCCTTGGGAATGACATTTTATGGGGGAGAGTTCTTTTTTAACTTGCGCTTAATTGCCAAATATTTATGGGGAGTGCGGCTGTGGAATGTTATAGGTTATCTTGTATCTTTAAAATCCTTGATGAATGCATTTAGGTTTGGCTTTATGATTGCATCTAAATAATATGATACGTGTTTTTTGTTTTGTTCATGAAATATCTCTTTCGGAAATTTCATTAGGATCCCGTTCTTGTACCTTTGCCAATTTTATTGACAAGAAGGGGAGAATTAATATGTAGTTCACACTACAAATACATATGGTTTTCGGATCATTATGTAAGGAAGAGTGTTTTCCATGTGAGATGGAGTATTGACTAAGGGGGAGTGATACATATCACCATATTATTGTTGTTGAAGTTGTGATACAATTGAACTTTGACACTGTATAATGATATTATGACACTGTATAACAATGATTGAGAACTCTTGTTTTCTCGTTGTTATAGCTACATATTTTCAACAATGATGATGCTAAACTTACAAACATTGGGATCATTGGAGGACTTGGAAGTGACGAATATTTCAAGTAATGTTGAAGATTAGGCATGTGAAATAGGAGCTACGAAAGTTTATTTATTTATTTTTTGTATTCCATATGTATTAATAGTTTTGCCACTAAAATTGACAAAGGGGGAGATTGTTAGAGCATTGCTCGGTCGAACTCACATGCGTTGCTATTTCAAGCATGTTTGTCAATATTAGTGATCAAAATAAAAAGTCTTGATTACTAGCCTATTAGAGGTAAAGTCTCTGACTAGGATAAAAAGATTAGTTGAGATCAAGACTCCATGGAAATCATCATACAAGATGAAGGACTACTCAAGGAACTGGTGGATCTTCATCGACTAAAAAGTATGTGGAGAATTGAACTTATTTGTCACTCAAAAGTAGATTTACTCTATCTCCTACTCTTGAGACAAAAGTCGTTTTGATATATAGACTTTCATTATACACATTTTTTATTTCGAGCCGAGTTTATCTCGCCTTTCTATTTCTCGAAATATGTGTTAGTAATCTTTCGCTTTAGCCGAATTCATCTTTACCAAGTGACGAAAGTCATGTTATGTTTCAATCACTTTGGAAATTGCTCTGACGAAAAATGGTATGTGAATAACGGCTATATAACATTCTCTGAGAATGTTTCAATGATTGAAATGAGAGTTTAGATTACATAAACATCGGTGGATATATGCATTGTTGTGGAATCACATATATGCATAAGTCCTATTCCTTGAACAAAGTTTGCTAAATTTGTTGATGAAGGGAATTTGGAAGTGGCGTGAGCCAAGTCCGCGAACTTGCGGAACTTCTCGGCCCGAGATTTTCTGCTGGAGTTTGTCTACTCCTTCCATGAGCTTAAGTCCGCAAACCCAGTCCGAGAACTTGAGCAGGTTATATCTAAAGTCGATTGTTCTTGAACTAATGTTTAAATAAACTAAGGAATGCTTTTGCGAACCGTGGATATAAAGTTCGTGAACCGATTCGAATCAAACCGATTTTGCTTCATTTGTGTCTTGTGTAGTTACATAAGATTTCCTTGCAATTAAACAACTCTCTAACTAGTTCATTTGAGTCATTTGAACTAGTTATGGTGAAGATGAATAAGGTTTATATGAGAGTAATCATATGTCTAACCATTTGGTCGGCTTGTTGAACCAACAAATGTTAATGTTTGGGTACGGTTCATAAACCCAAAATTAGACATTTCATTTGTGTGTGACAAGCTAGGTTTTCGATCTAACAGTTCAGAAATATTAGCTTGAATCTAATCAGGTTTTCATCTAACGGTGCATATTGAATGCTTTGTTACTAAGCTGACATTGATTGCAAACCCTGATTTGAAAGTGTATATAAGGGAGAACTCTAGCAATTAGGAAACCTAATCCCCACACCTTACGTGTGATATTAGTTTCATAGCTAGAGTCGATTATCCTTTAACCTTTGGTTTCTTATTCTAAAACAGGTTAACGACTTAAAGACTTCATTGGGATTGTGAAACCAGGCTGATACTACTTTTATCGTAGTTGTGTGATCTGATCTTGATGTTTGTATCTTACAAGTACAATTGTAATAATTGGCTTGATATTTATATCTCTGATAGGAAAGATAGAAAAGAAATCACAAACACTTCGTCTCATCGTTTGTGATTCCACAATATCTTTTTTCTCTGCGTCCATAAAGATTATTGTGAGGTGATCAATAATAATAGGTTGTTCTTAGGGAATATAAGTCCGGGTTATTGATTGGTTCCTTTTCACCTTTATTTATCAAAATACGGAACAAACCTCGTAGGTATATTCTTGGGAAACGGATTTATATATTACCTTTGACTTTTCTGTGTGATACAAATTTGTTTATTAAAGTCTTCGACTTTGGGTCGTAGCAACTCTAAGTTGTGTGTGAGATCAACTAAGGGAATCAAGTCCGTAATATCCTTCTGGGATCAGATACGTTAGGAGCGCAAATGTACCTTGGATCAGTGTAAGATTGATTGGGGTTCAACTGCAGTCCATACCAAAGTTAGTTTGGAGTAGGCTAGTGTCTGTAGCGGCTTAATACAGTATGTGTATTAAGCCACATTTGTGTCTAAGTTTTCCTCAATTTTCTGTATTGTTGGTATTCGATTTTTTGCTTATTATGGTGTTTTGTGTGTTTGTAGGTATTTTTGAGAAATAAACACTTTTGGAAAAAATCGGCTCGAAAAATTATGCGGACCACCCCCGGAGGAAATTTGTTTTTCAGACTCTCACTTTTGGATAAAGGGCACCTCAACGGATAAGGTATGTCCACTGGATATTCACACCCCAGCTGCTGACCTTCTCCCTCGTTTGAATTACTATTTTTGGCGGGAAATGGAGCTCTTCAAATAGCAGAATTAGGGTTGGAATTTTGTTTTTATCTTTTTGATATTTTTAGTTTTTAGAAATTTTATTAGGATATTTTCTATTTTTGTAATTTTATTTTTATTTTTGCACTTCCCTATTTGGACTTTGGACTTGGAAATTTGGACATTCTTTTATTTTTAAACCCTTCGGAAGGGTAGTATTAAATATTAATTGTTTGTAGAGAAGGACGACGACTACGATATCGCCTCGACCCCTCAGGTTCGTACATGACATAAGAGTCGTGGCCCGAATCGACTATAACGTTGCTTTGCTCGTCTGGTACGGGAGGTAAGTTTTTCGAAATACTCGTGAATCCCCTGTCAGCGGGTTACTGTATTCCTTCGTTTGCATATATGTCGAGGAACTGAATACGACTGCTTTAGTTTCCTAGTAAAGGGAAAGTCCTGGCCATACAAGATAAGGGTTCGGATTTCATCACCGTTCTCTTCTTGCCCTCCTTAGGAAAACGATACCAAACGCGAACCTAAACTTAAAATGCTGACTAGAACGAGACCTATAGGGTAACGATTTTAATAGGAAAGTCATTTGAAAAATATTGGTTACTTTTTTAAGCATACTTCGAAGTTCATGATGGTTTCTATGAGTTGAATACACCGCCTCGTAACGCCGGTGAGGCCTTGGGTATCAAAGCTATACTGAGCTTCCCTCATCTCTATTCAACTTATTTTAACTCAGATTGATTTCAGAGGGTTTTTCTTAAATTGTAAAGAATTCCCTTTCGAAGGATTAGAAGCTGGTCTATAAATAATCTAAGTGGATCCATCATGCTTTTTGTTTGCTAGAAATCAGTAGGTTTGCTGTGGTGGAGTCAGCCTTGTTTGTGTTTGCATAGAACTTCCCTTCCTTTTAGGATTTTTTTTTCCTTTTCTTTTGATTTTTTAGTGTATGCCCTAGGTTATTAGAGACCTGGCTTGAAAAATAGACAATCTAGGTCGTTTGATTAGTAAAGCCCTAGTAATTCTTCTTTTGGAAGCGGGGAGCTCGAAGACTCTTCTTTTGAGAGCCCCGTTTTGGGAAACTTCAGTTTTGAGAATCTGTCTCTTCGTGAAGAAAGTACCCCTAGTACTTCAGCTGTGCCAACAATGGCTACTTTGAAAGATTACATGTACCCAACTAGGACCAACCGAGCATCGTGCATTAAATTGCCAGCCTCTACGGCTAATTATGAGTTGAAACCTGGTATCCTCCAGATTGTCCCTATATTCTTAAGAAAAGACGATGAAAATCCTTACTTTCATATTAGGGACTTTGAAGAAGTTTGTGGAACAATTAAGATTAAATACCTTAGTGATGAAGTCTTGAAACTTAGGATTTTCACCTTTTTCTTGAGAGATAAATCCAAGTCTTGGCTGAATAACCTACCATCTGGGTCTATAGAAACATGTGATGAACTTACTGCTTCTTTCTACTTAAAGTTTTTCCCTAAGCATAGAACTACATCTTTTAGGCAGAAAATTAGTTCCAGCGTGCAACAAGAAGGAGAATCTCTTTATAGGTTTTTAGAGAGATTTAATGATCTTTTGTCGCAATGTCCTCACCTTGGGTTCGAGAAAATGAAACTAGTTGAAATTATTTATGAAGGTTTAGACTATTCTACCAAATTCATGGTTTAGTCCATGGCTGCTGGTAGGTTCACGAGTAAAAACATTGATGAAGCATTTTCCTTCTTAGAAGATGTAGCCGAAAAATCCCAACAGTGGGAGTCTTGTGTTGACCCCCCCTAAAAGATTATTGGTTAATAGAAGTCGCACCAATGTGGTAGATACGAGTTTTGCATCAGATGCTAAGTTTGCTTCTTTGTCTAGAAGGTTAGAAGCTTAGGAAATGGGCCGATCTATAGGTCCCTTGTTTAACCTAATTATAGAATTAGAACCTCTCAAGTCTCTAGTTGTGGAGTAGAACCCGATTACTCGATTTGGGAAGGTCAGGTTAGTGAAGAACAAACCCATGCTGTCTATAACAACTTTAGGTTTGAGAACCGTCAGAAGTTTGACCCATATCAGAGACCTACAACCCTGGTTGGAGAAACCATCCTAATTTATCTTGGTCTAAGGGCCAGAATCAAGGTCAGTCTAGTAATTCTCAGCCTCCCCCAGGTTTTGGTTATAATAAGAATTCTTCATGTCAAGCCCAGTTCCAGAACCCTTCTGAGAATAGAATGACTAGCTTAGAGGAATCTCTTAGTATATTAAAAAAAAGTCAGGATATGTTAATACAGAGCCAGGAAATATTAGTAAAGAGCCAGGTTAGTTTTCAACAGGAAACCAAGTAGAATTTTCAAGAAAATGCCCATACTCTTGCTAAGTTAGAACTTCAAGTAGGACAAATAGCTAAGACTCTAAGTGAGAGAGATAACAGAAGGAGTGGAAAGAAAGTTGACAATAAGGTCGTCATGCCTGAAAGTGAACATGCTGTAGTTCACCCTTCTGAGCCAGAAAATGAGGAGACTGATAGAGTCTCTAAATAGACCAGTGAGGGTCCTAATGAGTCTGGCTTTGTTCCTAGAGCCCCATTCCCACATCTGCTAGTACAAACTAAGAGGGAGTCCAACTTGATTGATATATTGGGGTTTTTAAGCAGATTAATATCAACCTTCCATTGTTTGATGCAATTAAGAAGATTCCCGCTTATGCCAAGTTTCTTAAGGATATGTGTACGCGAAAGCGAAAGATTAGTGTCCAGAAGAAATTCATTCTATCTAGTCACGTGAGTTCTATTATTCAGAATACTACTACTCCTAAGTATATAGACCCAGGGTCCCCTACCATTTACTGCACAATAGGTAAATACTGTGTTGAGAAATCTTTGCTTGACTTAGGAGCCAGTGTAAACTTATTACCATATCATGTGTACCTCATGCTAGGACTTGGTGTGATGAAACCTACCCAGATGACACTTCAGTTAGCTGATAGGTCCATTAAAATTCCTCGTGGTGTGACCGAGGATGTTCTTATAGAGGTCGACAAGTTTATTTATCCAGTGGATTTTTTTATCCTAGATACCCAACCTGTCCCTGACCTAGGGAACCAGATACCGGTAATTTTAGGTCGCCCGTTTTTAGCTACATCCAATGCTATCATCAACTGTCTAAACGGTATTATGAATTTGTCTTTTGGTAATATGACTATTGAGCTGAATAAGCTACCCTCTGAACTAGATGACTCGAGCATACCACTTGTCTAGGCTAGATTTTGATTCCCCTGATGATTTCTTTCCTATAAGGGATAACTTTTCCAATGAACAACTGTTCTTTGTTAGCTAATTACCTTGGTATGCGGATATAGTGAACTATATTGTTACTGGTCGGATGCCCCAACACCGGGGGTAAACAACATCGTTCTAGGTTTTTAGCTGAGGTTAAGCACTTATTTTGGGATGATCATTATTTGTTTAAGTATTGTCCAAACTAGATTATTAGGATATGTATACCTGAGAGTGACCAATCCAGTATTATTTCCTTTTTTCATGATCATGCTTGTGTGGGTCACTTTAGTGCTAAGAAGACTGCTGCTAAGATATTGCAGTGTGGATTCTATTGGCCTTCATTGTTTAAAGACCCACAATTACTGTGTTACCTGTGAGCGTTTCCAGCAGTTAGGAACCATTTACCGTAGGAACATGATGCCCTTGAACCCTATTTTAGTTTTTGAGGTCCTTGATGTGTGGGGTATTGACTTTATGGGTCCGATTCTTAATTCTTTTGGTAACATATACATCCTTGTTGCTGTAGACTATGTCTCTAAGTGGATTGAGGCGGTTGCATGTAAGACCAACGACCATATGGTTGTGATTGAGTTCTTGAAAGATAATATACTTACACGATTTGGTACACCACGAGCTATAATTAGTGATAGAGCGTGTCACTTTTGTAATGGACCAATTAGGCTTTTGATGAAGAAATACGGTATTAAACATAAGGTAGCTACCTCGTATCATCCGCAGACTAGTTGTCAGGTAGAGGTTTCCAGTAGGTAGATAAAACGTATATAAGAGAAAAAAGTTAATCCTAATCGGAAAGACTGGTCGTCTAGGCTTACTGACGCCTTATGGGCTTACTGTACTGCGTTTAAGATCCCCATTGGAATGTCACCTTATCGACTCGTGTATGGAAAGGCATGTCACTTGCCTGTTGAGTTAGAACATATAGAATATTGGGATGTTAAGCAGCTAAATTTTTCACTTGACAAAGCAGGAGCCCATAGGAAACTCCAGCTCAATGAGTTGGAAGAGATTCGTAGAGATGCTTACGGTAGTGCTAAGGAGTATAAGAACAAAATGAAACTTGTCCATGATAAAAATATTTTAAGAAAGTCATTTTCTCCAGATCAAAAATTTATTCTGTATGATACCCGCTTGCATATTTTCCCTAGGAAGTTACATTCTCGGTAGACGGGTCCTTTTTAATGTTCACACTGTCTTTCCTCATGGAGCTGTTGAGATCGAGACACCGGATGGTAGTAGTTCTTCGAAGGTTAACGGTCGGAGATTGAAACCCTTTTTAGAGCCCTTTCCTATAGGTGATGTTGAGGAGGTCCCTCCCAGGTACTATCTTTCCGACTTCTGTCTTTACTGATTCCTCATGTTACTTTACTTTTTGGTATTGCTCTTTCATTAGAAAAATTGAGGACAATGTTAGATTTAAGTTTGGGGGTGGGGAAGACACTTTTTGTTAGCTTTAAGTTGCAATAAATAAACTCCAGAGCCTAGAAATTTATGCCTATTAAGGATAGCACTAACCAATCTAAGTGGATGGAAGCATCTTGGTTATAGGAGTTGAGGAACAATTCTGATTAGATGGAAACATATAAAGAGTATTTCATAAAAGCACAGAGCTCAGGTGTTAGAATTAAAAAAAAACATGGTAGTTTCGCCATATCTCGTTGAATCCTTTTCACCTTCTGTTTTTATTTTTCTTTTAAGTGCTTGGGTGAAATAGAGTGATTGAGATACCATTAAAAAAAAGACCAGACCATCAGACCAACCAGAATAAATTCAATAAAGTCGACCACTGGTACCCTTGTATATGCCAGTTGTGTTGACCTAGAGTTAGGATTATCGATCACTGGTCCCCATGTGTATGCCAGTTGTGTTAATATAAGTTAGACCTTGTAACTCAGTCCATTAGGATAGGTTCACCTTAGTCAACATAAAAACCATCTACGATTTTCTCTACATCCATCTTCTTAATATTTCCATGTGATTGGTTGACTCCGATTATGATGTACATAAACTATCTAAGTAGATCTCTGTCACTTATATGAATTTTAGTATGCTTGAGTGCAAACTCGTGTACATCAACTGGAATTTCGCATCAGGGTACGTCCTCTTGTAGTCAATGAGAGTATTCCAACCAAGGAGATTCTTTAGTGCCATCCAAGGTTTTACGAAGATAGCTAGGGTCTGGAGTAAAGGTTTTGTGGGTACACCTACGGAAAACCCTCCGGAGACAACATTCCACCGCTAGGGCCACATAGCAGTTTAACGGCTTGTCGTACGTGCTAAGTGTAGTCATTTTATTTTCTAGATTAGATTTGCTCGAGGACTAGCAAATAATAAGTTTGAGGATATTTGATAGACACATTTTTGTGTCTAAGTTTTCCTCAATTTTCTGTATTGTTGGTACTCGAATTTTTGCTTATTATGGTGTTTTGTATGTTTGTAGGTATTTTTGGGAAATAAACACTTTCAGAAAAAATCGGCTCGAAAAATTATGCGGAGCACCCCCGGAGGACATTTGTTTTTCAGACTATCGTTTTTGGATAAGGGGAACCTCAACGGATAAGGTATGTCCACTGGATATTCACACCCCAGCTTCTTCTGACCTTCTCCCTCGTTTGAATTATTATTTTTGGCGGGAAATGGAGCTCTTCAATTGGCAGAATTAGGGTTGGCATTTTGGACCAGTTTTAAGGAGACTAAAGGGCTGAATTTGATGGGCTGGACTTGATAGAGCTAAACAGGAATGGTAGGGTCGTTTTAATCGATTCAATGTAGATGGATAATCGGATTGAAGCTAATAGTGCAAGCCACGTTCACAAGGGAGATAATCACGGGATTACAGCGAGTTTGGACGTGTACTGCACGCGTTTGGTTGCTTCAGAAACGTGAAGGAGTTAAACAAGGATTCTATGCACGTATTTGACAGATCCATATGTGTACCAGAGATAAAAAGGAAATAAAACTATTCCGAGTTAATGCCGAGTAATGAAGAAGATTTTTGAGTATTGAGCGAGATTTGTTGGATCTGTTGACTATATAATGGGTGTTGGTGTGTCAGAGAAAGGTTACATAAAGATTTTGAGAAGTTTAGTACATTACAGAGCTATAAAATCAAGTTGCAGAGAGTCACCATTTCTGCTGATGTCCGAGAACACGAAGAACAAAAAACCCTCAGAGACAGTCGTTTTGCTACAGTGACAACGACAGTTAGGTTTTATCGTTCTCTGTAACAGTTCGGTTTGTAACACTTATAACTGTTACAACCCGATTTTTAATATTTTTTCTCCATTTCATCATTTGTACACCTCCTTTGAGCAATAAAATGAATTTTGAGCGTGTTTCCAACATGATGATGAGTTAATCCTCACGTGACCAAGGCGACGGAGGAAACTATTCACTTATGCTTGATTGGTAATTTCTTTTTATAATTCAATTATTATTAATTTAATTTAATCCACTAAGATAATTATAATTGTGTGTTTTATGAGATGAAAATGGTTTTTTTAATTAGTTGTGAATAAATTTGATGTCTTATGCTCAGAAATATTTCTTTGATAATTCATGCTTAGAGATTACAATTTAATGTTTGGGAACCTTACAGATATTAGTGAGTTAATGTGAAAAAATGGCATAAAAATAATTCTTGAAATAATATTTATTAACCAATCAGTTAAAGGAATAGTGGAATCCGGAGTCTTGGTCTAGTTTTAAAATCTTGATATCACTTTATTTGAGTTTATTTTTGTTTAGCTTAGAAATTTAATTTAAAAATCGAACCTTCACAGGTCTTGAACGAACTTTTACTACAACATCATTGAAAATAACCATCAACTTTTGGCGCCGTCGACGCAGACTTGTCTTTAGGCTAGAGTTTTTAGATTTATTTTTTTAGGTTTTTATCTATTTGTTCTACTTTATGTTTTTTGGGTTTTTGTCTTTTTCACTACAGATTTCGGAATTTGGAGCGAAAGAAAAATTTGCCAAAGCTTTTGGCGAATACTTAAAGATTTGGAGTTAAAAACAAAGCGAAAAGAGCGAAAGAAATTTTTTTTAAGAAAAAAAAGAGAAAATTTTATTAGATTTTGTTTTTATCTTTTTGATATTTTTAGTTTTTAGAAATTGTATTAGGATATTATCTATTTTTGTAATTTTATTTTTATTTTTGCACTTCCCTATTTGGACTTTGGACTTGGACATTTGGACATTCTTTTATTTTTAAACCCTACGGAAGGGTAGTATTAAATATTAATTGTTTGCAGAGAAGGACGACGACTACGATATCGCCTCGACCCCTCAGGTTCGTACATGACATAGGAGTCGTGGCCCGAGTCGACTACAACGGTTCTTTGCCCGTCTGGTACGGGAGGTAAGTTTTTCGAAATACTCGTGAATCCCCTGTCAGCGGGTTACTGTATTCCTTCGTTTGCATATATGTCGAGGAGTTGAATACGGCTGCTTTAGTTTCCTAGTAAAGGGAAAGTCCTGGCCATACAAGATAAGGGTTCGGATTTCATCACCGTTCTCTTCTTGCCCGCCTTAGGAAAATGATACCAAACGCGAACCTAAACTTAAAATGCTGACTAGAACGAGACCGATAGGGTAACGATTTTAATAGGAAAGTCATTTGAAAAATATTGGTTACTTTTTTAAGCATACTTCGAAGTTCATGATGGTTTCTATGAGTTAAATACGCCGCCTTGTAACGCCGGTGAGGCCTTGGGTATCAAATCTATACTGAGCTTCCCTCATCTCTATTCAACTTATTTTAACTCAGATTGATTTCAGAGGGGTTTGCTTAAATTGTAACGAATTCCCTTTCGAAGGATTAGAAGTTGGTCTACAAACAATCTAAGTGGATCCATCATGCTTTTTGTTTGTCAGAAATCAGTAGGTTTGCTATGGTGTAGTCAGCCTTGTTTGTGTTTGCATAGAACTTCCCTTCCTTTTAGGATTTTTTTTTTCCTTTTCTTCTGATTTTTTAGTGTATGCCCTAGGTTATTAGAGACCTGGCTTGAAAAAGAGACAATCTAGGTCGTTTGATTAGTGAAAACCCTAGTAATTCTTCTTGTGGAAGCGGGGAGCTCGAAGACTCTTCTTTTGAGAGCCCCATTTTTGGAAACTTCAGTTTTGAGAATCTGTCTCTTCGTGAAGAAAGTACCCCTAGTACTTCAGCTGTGCCAGCAATGGCTACTTTGAAAGATTACATGTACCCAACTAGGACCAACCGAGCATCGTGCATTAAATTGCCAGCCTCTACGGCTAATTATGAGTTGAAACCTGGTATCCTCCAGATTGTCCCTATATTCTTAAGAAAAGACGATGAAAACCCTTACTTTCATATTAGGGACTTTGAAGAAGTTTGTGGAACAATTAAGATTAAATACCTTAGTGATGAAGTCTTGAAACTTAGGATGTTCACCTTTTACTTGAGAGATAAAGCCAAGTCTTGGCTGAATAACCTACCATATGGGTCTATAGAAACATGTGACGAACTTACTGCTGCTTTCTACTTAAAGTTTTTCCCAAAGCATAGAACTACATCTTTTAGGCAGAAAATTAGTTCCAGCGTGCAACAAGAAGGAGAATCTCTTTATAGGTTTTTAGAGAGATTTAATGATCTTTTGTCGCAATGTCCTCACCTTGGGTTTGAGAAAATGAAACTAGTTGAAATTATTTATGAAGGTTTAGACTATTCTATCAAATCCATGGTCGAGTCCATGGCTGCTGGTAGGTTCACGAGTAAAAACATTGATGAAGCATTTTCCTTCTTAGAAGATGTAGCCGAAAAATCCCAACAGTGGGAGTCTTGTGTTGACCCCCCTAAAAGACTATTGGTTAATAGAAGTCGCACCAATGTGGTAGATACGAGTTTTGCATCAGATGCTAAGTTTGCTTCTTTGTCTAGAAGGTTAGAAGCTTTGGAAATGGGTCAATCTAATTATAGAATTAGAACCTCTCAAGTCTCTAGTTGTGGAGTAGAACCCGATAACTCGATTTAGGAAGGTCAGGTTAGTGAAGAACAAGCCCATGCTGTCTATAACAACTTTAGGTTTGAGAACCGTCAGAAGTTTGACCCATATCAGAGACCTACAACCCTGTTTGGAGAAACCATCCTAATTTATCTTGGTATAAGGGCCATAATCAAGGTCAGTCTAGTAATTCTCAGCCTCCCCCAGGTTTTGGTTATAATAAGAATTCTTCATGTCAAGCCCAGTTCCAGAACCCTTCTGAGAATAGAATGACTAGCTTAGAGGAATCTCTTAGTATATTAAAAAAAAGTCAGGATATGTTAATACAGAGCCAGGAAATATTAGTAAAGAGCCAGGTTAGTTTTCAACAGGAAACCAAGTAGAATTTTCAAGACAATGCCCATACTCTTGCTAAGTTAGAACTTCAAGTAGGACAAATAGATAAGACTCTAAGTGAGAGAGATAACAGAAGGAGTGGAAAGAAAGTTGACAATAAGGTCGTCATGCCTGAAAGTGAACATGCTGTAGTTCACCCTTCTGAGCCAGAAAATGAGGAGACTGATAGAGTCTCTAAATAGACCAGTGAGCGTCCTAATGAGTCCGGATTTGTTCCTAGAGCCCCATTCCCACATCTTCTAATACAAACTAAGAGGGAGTCCAACTTGATTGATATATTGGAGGTTTTTAAGCAGATTAATATCAACCTTCCATTGTTAGATGCAATTAAGAAGATTCCCGCTTATGCCAAGTTTCTTAAGGATATGTGTACGCGAAAGCGAAAGATTAGTGTCCAGAAGAAATTCATTCTATCTAGTCACGTGAGTTCTATTATTCAGAATACTACTACTCCTAAGTATAAAGACCCAAGGTCCCCTACCATTTATTGCACAATAGGTAAATACTGTGTTGAGAAAGCTTTGCTTGACTTAGGAGCCAGTGTATACTTATTACCATATCATGTGTACCTCATGCTAGGACTTGGTGTGATGAAACCTACCCAGATGACACTTCAGTTAGCTGATAGGTCCATTAAAATTCCTCGTGGTGTGACCGAGGATGTTCTTATAGAGGTCGACAAGTTTATTTATCCAGTGGATTTTTTTATCCCAGATACCCAACCTATCCCTGACCCAGGGAACCAGATACCGGTAATTTTAGGTCGCCCGTTTTTAGCTACATCCAATGCGATCATCAACTGTCGAAATGGTATTATGAATTTGTCTTTTGGTAATATGACTATTGAGCTGAACATTTTTAATATTAGTAAGCTACCCTCTGAACTAGATGAATCGAGCATACCACTTGTCTAGGCTAGTTTTTGATTCCCCTGATGATTTCTTTCCTATAAGGGATAACTTTTCCAATGAACAACTGTTCTTTGTTAGTCAATTACCTTGGTATACGGATATAGTGAACTATCTTGTTACTGGTCGGATGCCCCAACACTGGGGTAAACAAGATCGTTCTAGGTATTTAGCTGAGGTTAAGCACTTATTTTGGGATGATCATTATTTGTTTAAGTATTGTCCAAACTAGATTATTAGGATATGTATACCTGAGAGTGACCAATCCAGTATTATTTCCTTTTTTCATGATCATGCTTGTGAGGGTCACTTTAGTGCTAAGAAGACTGCTGCTAAGATATTGCAGTGTGGATTCTATTGGCCTTCATTGTTTAAAGACTCCCACAATTACTGTGTTACTTGTGAGCGTTTCCAGCAGTTAGGAACCATTTACCGTAGGAACATGATGCCCTTGAACCCTATTTTAGTTGATGTCTTTGATGTGTGGGGTATTGACTTTATGGCTCCGTTTCTTAATTCTTTTGGTAACCTATACATCCTTGTTGCTGTAGACTATGTCTCTAAGTGGATTGAGGCGGTTGCGTGTAAGACCAACGACCATATGGTTGTGATTGAGTTCTTGAAAGATAATATACTTACACGATTTGGTACACCACGATCTATAATTAGTGATGGAGGGTCTCACTTTTGTAATGGACCATTTAGGGTTTTGATGAAGAAATACGGTATTACACATAAGGTAGCTACCCCGTATCATCCGCAGACTAGTTGTCAGGTAGAGGTTTCCAATAGGTAGATAAAACGTATATTAAAGAAAAAAGTTAATCCTAATCGGAAAGACTTGTCGTCTAGGCTTACTGTACCGCGTTTAAGATCCCCATTGGAATGTCACCTTATCGACTTGTGTATGGAAAGGAATGTCACTTACCTATTGAGTTAGAACATAGAGCATATTGGGATGTTAAGCAGCTAAATTTTTCACTTGACAAAGTAGGAGCCCATAGGAAACTCCAGCTCAATGAGTTGGAAGAGATTCGTAGAGATGCTTACGATAGTGCTAAGGAGTATAGGAACAAAATGAAACTTGTGCATGATAAAAATATTTTAAGAAAGTCATTTTCTCCAGATCAAAAATTTATTTTGTATGATACCCATTTGCATCTTTTTCCTAGGAAGTTACGTTCTCGGTAGACGGGTCCTTTTTAATGTTCACACTGTCTTTCCTCATGGAGATGTTGAGATCGAGACACCGGATGGTAGTAGTTCTTCGAAGGTTAACGTCGGAGATTGAAACCCTTTTTAGAGACCTTTCCTATAGGTGATGTTGAGGAGGTCCCTCCCAGGTACTATATTTCCGACTTCTGTCTTTACTGATTCCTCATGTTACTTTACTTTTTGGTATTGCTCTTTCATTAGAAAAATTGAGGACAATGTTAGATTTAAGTTTGGGGGTGGGGAAGACACTTTTTGTTAGCTTTAAGTTGCAATAAATAAACTCTAGAGCCTAGAAATTTATGCCTATTAAGGATAGCACTAACCAATCTAAGTGGATGGAAGCATCTTGGTTATAGGAGTTGAGGAACCGATCTGATTAGATGGAAACATCTAAAGAGTATTTCATAAAAGCACAGAGCTCAGGTGTTAGAATTAAAAAAAAAACATGGTAGTTTCGCCAAATCTCGTTGAATCCTTTTCACCTTCTGTTTTTATTTTTATTTTCAGTGCTTGGGTGAAATAGAGTGATTGAGATACCACTAAAAAAAAAGACCAGACCATCAGACAAACCAGAATAAATTCAATAAATTCGACCACTGGTACCCTTGTATATGCCAGTTGTGTTGACCTAGAGTTAGGATTATCGATCACTGGTCCCCGTGTATATGCCAGTTGTGTTAATATAAGTTAGACCTTGTATCTCATTCCATTAGGATAGGTTCGCCTTAGTCAACATAAAAACCATCTACGATTTTCTCTACATCCATCTTCTTAATATTTCCATGTGATTGGTTGACTCCGATTATGATGTACATAAACTATCTAAGTAGAGCTCTGTCACTTATATGAATTTTAGTATGCTTGAGTGCAAACTCGTGTACATCAATTGGAATTTCGCATCAGGGTAGTAGTCAATGAGAGTATGCCAACCAAGGAGATTTTTTAGTTCCATCCAAGGTTTTGCGAAGATAAATAGGGTCTGGAGTAAAGGTTTTGTGGGTACACCTATGGAAAACCCTCCTGAGACAACACTCCACCGCTAGGGCCACCTAGCAGTTTAACGGCTTGCCGCACGTGCTAAGTGTAGTCATTTTATTTTCTAGATTAGATTTGATCGGGGACTAGCAAATAATAAGTTTGAGGATATTTGATAGACACATTTTTGTGTCTAAGTTTTCCTCAATTTTCTGTATTGTTGGTACTCGAATTTTTGCTTATTATGGTGTTTTGTATGTTTGTAGGTATTTTTGGGAAATAAACACTTTTGGAAAAAATCGGCTCGAAAAATTATGCGGAGCACCCCCGGAGGACATTTGTTTTTCAGACTCTCTCTTTTGGATAAGGGGAACCTCAACGGATAAGGTATGTCCACTGGATATTCACACCCCAACTGCTGACCTTCTCCCTCGTTTGAATTATTATTTTTGGCGGGAAATGGAGCTCTTCAAATGGCAGAATTAGGGTTGGCATTTTGGACCAGTTTTAAGGAGACTAAAGGGCTGAATTTGATGGGCTGGACTTGATAGAGCTAAACAGGAACGGTAGGGTCGTTTTAATCGATTCAATGTGGATGGATAATCGGATTGAAGCTAACAGTGCAAGCCGCGTTCACAAGGGAGATAATCACGGGATTACAGTGAGTTTGGACGTGTACTGCACGCGTTTGGTTGCTTCAGAAACGTGAAGGAGTCAAACAAGGATTCTATGCACGTATTTGACAGATCCATATGCGTACCAGAGATAAAAAGGAAAGAAAAATATTCCGAGTTAATGCCGAGTAATGAAGAAGATTTTAGAGTAATTGAGCGAGATTTGTTGGAGTTGTTGACTATATAATGGGTGTTGGTGTGTCCGAGAAAGGTTACGTAGAGATTTTGAGAAGTTTAGTACATCACAGAGCTATAAAATCAAGTTGCAGAGAGTCACCATTTCTGCTGATGTCCGAGAACACGAAGAACAAAAGACCCTCAGAGACAGTCGTTTTGCTACAGTGACAACGACAGTTAGTTTTATCGTTCTTTGTAACAGTTCGGTTTGTAACATTTATAACTGTTACAAACCCGGTTTTTAATATATTTTTTATCCATTTCATCATTTGTACACCTCCTTTGAGCAATAAAATGAATTTTGGGCGTGTTTCCAACATGATGATGAGTTAATCCTCACGTGACCAAGGAGACGGAGGAAACTATTCACTTATGCTTGATTGGTAATTTCTTTTTATAATTTCAATTATTATTAATAATTATGTGTTTTATGAGATGAAAATGTTTTCTTAATTAGTAGTGAATCAATTTGATGTCTTATGCGCATAAATATTTCTTTGATAATTCATTCTTAGGGATTCAATTTAATGTTTGGGAACCTTAAAGATATTAGTGAGTTAATGTGAAAAAAGGGCTTAATAATAATTCTTGAAATAATCTTTATCAACCAATCAGTGAACGGAATAGTGGAATCTGGAGTCTTGATCTAGTTTTAAAATCTTGATATCACTTTATTTGAGTTTATTTTTGTTTAGCTTAGAAATTTAATTTAAAAATCGAACCTTCATAAGTCTTGAACGAACTTTTACTACAACATCATTGAAAATAACCATCAACTAGTCCCGGGGTTTTTTTTGCATTTGTGGTTTCCTTGTTAACAAAATTCTGGTGTCTGTGTTATTTCTATTCCACGTTATATTTGTTTATATAATTGAAATAATACAGGTTGTGAGTTGTTCAATCAATTAGATTATCCGACCTTCTTTGGTTGTTGATTTAAATTGATTGAATCTTGGATATTGGTCTTTGGTACCATCCAAGTTATCACTCTTTGATAAAGACTCGCAGATTTTTATTTGCTTGAGTAAAGATCAAATCGAGAGATTGAGATATAAACTCTTTGATATACTTTTCTGCTGATTGAGTCTAACTGTCTAGTTCATTCTCATAAAAGTATATTGGAGTTTGTCCATACATATTGCTAATCGAATTGTTGGTTGTGGTTGTTAGACCCACGCATTTTCAGTTATCCATATGATAACTTTCATATCAACTATATTCTTCTTCACCATAACTAGTCAAAATGACTCAAATGATCTAGTTAGAGAGTTGTTCAATTGCTTATATCTTTATGTAACTACACAAGATACAATGTACGCAAAAACGATTTAATTCACTCGAATCGTTTCATGAATTATAAAGCCACGGTTTACAATAGCATTCCTTAGTTTATAAAGATAAGTTCACAAATATCATTTTTATACATAACCTACTCAGGTTCGCGGACTTAAGTTCCCGGATGGAGTTTACAAACTCTAGCAGAAATTCTCGGGTTTGAGAACTTCGTTTGTTCGTGGACTAGGTTCCAAGACTGAGTTCGCGGACTTAGCTCACGCAGTTCTCCGATTTCACTTGATCAACAAAGTTCGCAAACTTTGGTTCAAGCAATAAGGACTTATACATATATGTGTTTCCAAAACAATGCCTATAACCTCCAAATGGTTATATAGTCTAAACTCTCATTTCAATCATTGAAACATTCTTAGAGGATGTTGTATAGTTGTTATTCACAAACCATTTTTCGTCAGAGCAATTTTCAAAGTGATTGAAACTTCACATAACTTTCGTCACTAGGTAATGATGAACTTGGCTAAAGCGAAAGCTTTACCAACACATATTTCGAGAAATAGATAGGCGAGGTAAACTCAGCTCGAAATACTGATGAGTGCCAAATATTGTATATATTTATCCCTTTTTGTTGGCATTTAACTCATCTTTTGTGCATTAATTCTACATTTTATCCCATATTCTGTATTTTCATTGTTTTCAAGAATAAATATTTTTCTTACTTAATTTTGCATTTTTAGGTAATAAATAAAGTTCGGATGAGTCGCGAGGCAAAAAGAGCAGAAAAGTAGTGAAAAGCCGGGAGAAATCACGCAAGGAAACCGCGAAGAATGGTGCGCACAACCTCATTTTCTACACACAAAAGCACCTCCGTTCTCAGCCATCAGATCAGTTCTCAGAAGCATCCGATGGTCGCTCCTTCATCGCGCATCAAAATCTGAAGCTCCTGCAAAACACCATAGTGCCTAAATTCCAAGCCTTCAGATTAGATCATATTTAGATCCTACGGTCGCTTCTCTGCCTGTTCATCAAATATCGATACTTCCGGTTAACACTACAACACCTAACCTCGATCTTCGCCGTTTATTTTGTTGTATCAAAGCATCCGACGGTCGCTACCAGCCTCTTCAGGGATAGCCATCCGATCTACCTACCATCTTCGCATCTCGCAGCTCAGAGTCACAGAACATCAAGACTCGATGCATTCGCCTCACACCCTAGCACCCGAGCCCTACCACCTAACCAAACACCCCCCTACCCCAAACACAGTCGAGCCTCTCCTCCATCTTCTCCACAGCAGAAGAACCACCGTACACCACCACCTTCTCCACCTCTGCCACCAACTCACTGCCACCACCACACCTCCACCATCATCACCCTATCACCCAACAACCAAAACCCCTCTCACCCCTAGCCCTCTAGTTCCCTAATTTCTCATTTTTTCACGCTTCTCTTCCTGAAACCCTAGGCGTGAAAAAATTGATAAATTAGGTAACCTAGAGTTGCAATTAGAGCATGGGAATGGAGTAGGAGCAATTACAAAGCATGGGTCGACGATTTCAAGCATCAATTTCAAAGAAATTAGGTAAACCTAATTTAACTGATTTTTGGGGAAGAACCCTAATTTTGTATTTAGGGAAATTGTGTTGTGGACTATATATATGGGTGTGGGTGTGTTGTAGAAAGCATGTTTGGAGTAGCCAACATCCAGAACTCTCAAAGTTCTGTTAAATGTTAAAATGTAATTTTCAGTTCACTTTACAGTTCAATTTTGAGTGTTAGTCTCCTGCTTAGTCTCCTGTTAATTTTGAATTTGCAGCTCAATTTCAGTTCATGTTATGCTTATGTTGTCTCCTGTTAATTGTTTGTCTCCTGTTAATGTGTTAGATGTTTGTGTGTGTTCATTGTTAATTTCAGTTGGTTATGTTCATAATGTTTGTGCAATGTCCTTTTCATGTCCTGTTAATTGTTTGTCTCCTGTTAACATTTGTTGTTGCTCACTGTCAGTTACATGTCTACTGTTATGTGTAATTTGCTGTCACAATTGATGGAATGCTAGGCTAGATATCTTAGAAGCTTTGTGCTGATTGTGCAATGGAAGAAATCAGTGCTTAAAGCAAGCTGATTTTCTTGCCATTCCTTGTGTATGCTTAGGTTGCACTTTGATTGAGCATTGGGAGAAACTAGTGCTCATAGCAAGCTAGTTTTCTTCCCATTCTATTTGTTTGCCTATATTCTTGCCTTAGTTTTGCTCCATGTTAGTTTCATTATCATCCCTGCCCTTGGCTTAGGCCTTGGTTCATCTTGTGTTGTTTTCTGTTGCTTTTGTTCATCTTTGCTTGCACTGTTTTCTGTGGCTTAGGCCTTTGCTGCTATTTGCTTTCCCCTGCTGTGTGCTCCCTTGTGCTGCTGTGCACTGCTTGTGCAGCTGCAGCTGCTGCTACCTTCCCTTATGCTGTTGCTGTTGTCTGCTGCAGCTCCTTTGCTGCAAACCCATCTGCCCTGCACTGCACTGTGCACTTGCAGTGCTGCTGCTTCCATCTTTGCCTTGTGCTGCTGCTGGTGCCTTCTCTGTGTTGCCTCTGCTGTTGTTGCTGCTGCTGCTGTTGCTGCTGCTGCTGTTGTTGCTGCCAATCCTGCAGCCAAGCAAAAGCCCATCAGTCCAGTTCAAGGCCTAGTTCTCAGTTCTAAGCCCACTGTCTATTGTTTGTACAACTGAGCCCAAGCCTAAGTTTAAGACCAAAGCCCAAATTCATTATTAAGGCCCAATCCAATTCAGGCTTAACCCAAAAGCCTAATTCAGAGACTAACTGAGCCCAAGCTCAGTTCATTCTATTGTTATCAAACCCATTAGTGCTCAAAGCCCAATTTAAGCCAAAAGGCTTCATAGCCCAATAGCAACTAGAACCTAAAATAGCTAGAACACTACAAAACACTCCCAATCTCTGTGGATCGACCCGTACTTGCACGAGCTACAACTGACGACCGTGCACTTGCGGTATTACTGTAGGCCCCCGTTTTTATTACGCTTAATTTTACATATCCCAAAGCCTATCAAGTTTTTGGCGCCGCTGCCGGGGATAATTTTCTATACCCTTTTCGAGGCCTGTCAAGTTTTTGGCGCCGCTGCCGGGGATTGGTGCTGTGTTTTTCTTGTTGTTTTATTAGCTATTTTTGCATTTCACTGCATAGCATTTGCATCTGCATCTGCTTCACTTCATTTGCTGTTGGACCTGCTGTTCTGAACCTGTTTTTCCTCTGCTGGGACGCCACCAAGGAAAAGAACCAAAGCCCAACTGGGTTTTTGCAACAATATCAGAGCAGCTGGGCTGTGCTAAAAAGGTAAGCCTAAACCCATTTCATTAAGAGAACCCAACCTGTGGGCTTCCAAAATTATTTAATTGTGGGCTTGTAATAATTAACCCAATTTTTTGGGCTTTTTATTTTTCTATTTTGGGTTTGTAATAATTTATTTGTGGGCTTGTTTGTTTAATTTGGGGGCTTGTATTTATTTTGTGTGGGCTTGTTTAAATTCTTCCATTGGACTTGTATTTTGGACTCTGGGTTTAAACCCAGCTGAGCTTATAACTGGTTGTGGACTTGTAAGTGGACCTCGAAACCAAAGTTTTAAAACAAACGTCGGGCCTTAACCAACTGGGCCAAATTAAACTTTCAAAAATTAAAACTTGGATTTTCGTAGGCCGCAGCCTTCATTTCATTAGAGGCTTGCACAGTGGGCTTGCTCCCATTTCAAAAACCAAATTTTTATTTTCTTCTTTTTATTATTTAAAAAAAAAAAAAAAAAAAAATTACTTGCTCCCAGATTTTAAAAACCAAATTTTATTCTGCTCCCACATTAAAAACCAAAATTTTTCTTTTTCCCATTAAAACCAAATGTCTCCCGCCAAAACCAAATTTTTCCCAACAAAACCAAATTTTTCCAAAAAGTCCAATCCCTTAAAAACCAAATTTTGAGCTTAGAGCCCAATCATGTATAGATCTTTTTCTACTGTTGGGGAATACAACGAATCCCTTAGAGAACTTGCGTATGGACAAACTTCACGTTATGAACCTCCCACAGACCATGATGTCAATAGTTATAGGAATTATTATGGACATTTTCAAAGTCCCGAGCCGCAATACATGAACCCTAATGACTATTCATACATGCATCATTTATCGCAATGTGAAAATGAACATTTTGCTAGTGCCTCACTCACACAATCATCTCTGATGGATCAATTAGAAGCTCGAATCGCAGCTTTAGAAATGCAATCACATGAGGAATCTGTCACATCTAATTTTCTTAGGCAACCTGAAATCTATGCATGTCCCGCATGTGGTAGTTTAGACCACCCTGTTGAGCATTGTCATATTTTGCATAATTTTAGGCCATCAAGAGAAAATCCAATGTATGAAATGCCCATGAATTGTGAGAATGGTAGTCATTGGGACCATAATCAATCCTTTGAGGGTTGCGATCAATATTTTGTAGACCCTAATGACCATGCATACATGTACCATTCACCACAATTTGAACATGAAGAATTTTGTACTCCCATGAATTTAGACTCCACCACAGAAGCTTTAAGACTTAGTGAGAAAAACTTCGATAGATCTACATCACGAATTCAGGCATATTTAGATCAGATTTTGCTTCACCTACAAAAGGAGGAAATTCATGAGGAAATGTATGTTGTCCCTAATGAAGTGTCTAGTCCCATTCATGTAAATGATGTTGAATATGAACCTAATTTAGAGGAACATGAATCGACTAATGACACCACCACTTTTAATGAGGACCAATATGCATGCTACCATGATGATGATTATGATGATTATGATGATATATTAGAAGAACATGAAAATATTGTGGAACCTGTTGGTTCAATAACATATGGCTTCTCGCCCTCGACCTTCATGAATGTTGTTTTTTCTAATACTCATTGTAATTCATATGATTTTGATATTGACATGGGATTCGTACAATTATTCTGTGAAGATGAACATGACATAGGAATAGTTGAATCTTCTGTAGACACTAATATGCATGAAAATATATTTGATGTGTCTGATTCTCTACCTAGGTCACATTGTGATATTTCTCCTGATGTGCCGATACACGAGAATAAATCTGTTGATGATGTTGATAATTCTGATTGTAATCTTGCTAAACTGATTGATGATTGTGAGCATGATGTGACATGTGTAGATGAGTTAGAAGATTTTGATTTGATTGATAATGATATGCCTATTCTTCTACCTAAGTCACAATCTGATGGCCTTCCACCCAACCTAGAATTGGTTTGTAACAAAAATTTTAAACCAACTTTTCTGAAAATTCCTAATCTAGGATTGGAACTGTGTGCTTCCCAAGTCCTCTTGGACTATTTTGCTTCAAAATATAACACTTTTAACGAGCCACAGTTGGAAATTGCATGTTTGCCCATCCCGAAAACAGTCCATTATGAGTTAGACCTTTTGAATCCTGAACCCTTAAAATTAAAAGATTTTGTGCTTAAAAGTAAACCTGTTGAAAAATTTAGGTTTAGGGTTGATTCATTCGGTTTTTCACTCTCATTCCCATTTAAGTCCAATTTTAGTGTTTTAAAACTTTCTTTGTCTCTACACTTTGTCTTTTGGGTTGATCCTCAACTCTTTAGACTTTTAGTGTATGGTGAATTTTTTTGTATATAATCCAGTAGATAAAATTTTAAAAAAAAACCCTTTTGTTCCTTTTGTATATTTTTGCTAATCCAATATGATCTCGGCTGAAATATGTTGGATTTTTGCCTTGAATAAGGACGGTTAGTTTTAATTCTGCTTTCGCCGAAATCGGGTATTCTCTCTCCTTTTACTCTACTCAGCATGTCCCTTTCCATATGTTGCATTTTAATTCTTTCCATATTTTGAAACATTGAGGACAATGTTTAGTTTAGGTTTGGGGGTATAGAGTAGATACCATGATAATTTGCCATAATTGAAAACAAAACTCCATCTTTTTGAAAAAATTGAAAAATTCCAAAAAAAATTGAAAAAATCAAAATTGAAAAAAATTAAAAAATGAAAAATCATAAAAATGGAGCTCATTTACCTTGAAATGTTGACTCTTGTGCAAATATGTATTTTTATTAGGAGTCTTAGTCTAGATATTTAGGCACCCTGATTCTAGCACAATTCACATAGTGATAAGAAATTTGCACGCGCACGATCTATCAATACATGTATGGCCTCGATCTTCAAGGTGTTTGATATGAAGTTACGATTGCCAATCACTTTAGAATACTGAACGAAACTTGACTAGCTTGTTCTTTGGTTGGTTGGGATAGAAGGTGGAGGTTACATTAAGAAAGACAACCATCGAATTTAACTGGGTGCATCAAAAAGGGCTACCTCTTGCAAAGTGTCATGTAATCTTTTGTTTCCTTTTGTAATTATATCAAAAGTGTTTCCTTCTTCCAAAAAAAAAAAAAAAAAAAAAAAAAAAAAAAAAAAAAAAAAAAAAAAAAAAAAAAAAAAAAAAAAAAAAAAAAAAAAAAAAAAAAAAAAAAAAAAAAAAAAAAAAAAAAAAAAAAAAAAAAAAAAAAAGAAAAAAAAAAAATATCAGAAAAATACAAAAAAAAATCAAGTATTTAGCAATTCCATCATCTCTCTTGTTCCAAAAATAAAAAGAGAATTGTCAATGTAAATAAGAGTCATGTAAATAGTCATCTTTTGTTGTTTCGTTGTAATAAGCAAGGAGGGTGTATGCCATTGATGTACAACGCGAGTAATTGTGAAATACCTCCAACTCATTCACAATTCTCGTAAAGTCCGGACAGCTAGCTAGATTTCGACCTCAGTTCTTAGCCTGAGAAACTATCTCTTGGTGATTAGTAGTCATGACTTCAGATCTTTCTTTACACATGTGTAGATACACTTTACACTCTTATCACATGTCCTTATTTGTTATCAGTGCTAGGATTGTGCCTTTGATAGCTAGATTGACATCTCCATTTTGCTGTGAGCTTAACTGTTTTGCACATGTCACATTTGATGGAATCTGAGCTTATATTTTGTCCTTAGGTTTTGTAGGCACACCTCTGGTAAACCTTCACGAGACTTCACTCGTCCACTAGGGACACTTAGTGGTTTAAAAGGCTTAGTGCATACGCTAAATGCATTCGGGAGACCAGCGACAGTGGTATAGGTAGGATTTCCTTAGTTTTGTTTTACTTGAGGACAAGTAAAATTCAGGTTTGGGGGTATTTGATGAGTGCCAAATATTGTATATATTTATCCCTTTTTGTTGGCATTTAACTCATCTTTTGTGCATTAATTCTACATTTTATCCCATATTCTGTATTTTCATTGTTTTCAAGAATAAATATTTTTCTTACTTAATTTTGCATTTTTAGGTAATAAATAAAGTTCGGATGAGTCGCGAGGCAAAAAGAGCAGAAAAGTAGTGAAAAGCCGGGAGAAATCACGCAAGGAAACCGCGAAGAATGGTGCGCACAACCTCATTTTCTACACACAAAAGCACCTCCGTTCTCAGCCATCAGATCAGTTCTCAGAAGCATCCGATGGTCGCTCCTTCATCGCGCATCAAAATCTGAAGCTCCTGCAAAACACCATAGTGCCTAAATTCCAAGCCTTCAGATTAGATCATATTTAGATCCTACGGTCGCTTCTCTGCCTGTTCATCAAATATCGATACTTCCGGTTAACACTACAACACCTAACCTCGATCTTCGCCGTTTATTTTGTTGTATCAAAGCATCCGACGGTCGCTACCAGCCTCTTCAGGGATAGCCATCCGATCTACCTACCATCTTCGCATCTCGCAGCTCAGAGTCACAGAACATCAAGACTCGATGCATTCGCCTCACACCCTAGCACCCGAGCCCTACCACCTAACCAAACACCCCCTACCCCAAACACAGTCGAGCCTCTCCTCCATCTTCTCCACAGCAGAAGAACCACCGTACACCACCACCTTCTCCACCTCTGCCACCAACTCACTGCCACCACCACACCTCCACCATCATCACCCTATCACCCAACAACCAAAACCCCTCTCACCCCTAGCCCTCTAGTTCCCTAATTTCTCATTTTTTCACGCTTCTCTTCCTGAAACCCTATGCGTGAAAAAATTGATAAATTAGGTAACCTAGAGTTGCAATTAGAGCATGGGAATGGAGTAGGAGCAATTACAAAGCATGGGTCGACGATTTCAAGCATCAATTTCAAAGAAATTAGGTAAACCTAATTTAACTGATTTTTGGGGAAGAACCCTAATTTTGTATTTAGGGAAATTGTGTTGTGGACTATATATATGGGTGTGGGTGTGTTGTAGAAAGCATGTTTGGAGTAGCCAACATCCAGAACTCTCAAAGTTCTGTTAAATGTTAAAATGTAATTTTCAGTTCACTTTACAGTTCAATTTTGAGTGTTAGTCTCCTGCTTAGTCTCCTGTTAATTTTGAATTTGCAGCTCAATTTCAGTTCATGTTATGCTTATGTTGTCTCCTGTTAATTGTTTGTCTCCTGTTAATGTGTTAGATGTTTGTGTGTGTTCATTGTTAATTTCAGTTGGTTATGTTCATAATGTTTGTGCAATGTCCTTTTCATGTCCTGTTAATTGTTTGTCTCCTGTTAACATTTGTTGTTGCTCACTGTCAGTTACATGTCTACTGTTATGTGTAATTTGCTGTCACAATTGATGGAATGCTAGGCTAGATATCTTAGAAGCTTTGTGCTGATTGTGCAATGGAAGAAATCAGTGCTTAAAGCAAGCTGATTTTCTTGCCATTCCTTGTGTATGCTTAGGTTGCACTTTGATTGAGCATTGGGAGAAACTAGTGCTCATAGCAAGCTAGTTTTCTTCCCATTCTATTTGTTTGCCTATATTCTTGCCTTAGTTTTGCTCCATGTTAGTTTCATTATCATCCCTGCCCTTGGCTTAGGCCTTGGTTCATCTTGTGTTGTTTTCTGTTGCTTTTGTTCATCTTTGCTTGCACTGTTTTCTGTGGCTTAGGCCTTTGCTGCTATTTGCTTTCCCCTGCTGTGTGCTCCCTTGTGCTGCTGTGCACTGCTTGTGCAGCTGCAGCTGCTGCTGCCTTCCCTTCTGCTGTTGCTGTTGTCTGCTGCAGCTCCTTTGCTGCAAACCCATCTGCCCTGCACTGCACTGTGCACTTGCAGTGCTGCTGCTTCCATCTTTGCCTTGTGCTGCTGCTGGTGCCTTCTCTGTGTTGCCTCTGCTGTTGTTGCTGCTGCTGCTGTTGCTGTTGTTGCTGCCAATCCTGCAGCCAAGCAAAAGCCCATCAGTCCAGTTCAAGGCCTAGTTCTCAGTTCTAAGCCCACTGTCTATTGTTTGTACAACTGAGCCCAAGCCTAAGTTTAAGACCAAAGCCCAAATTCATTATTAAGGCCCAATCCAATTCAGGCTTAACCCAAAAGCCTAATTCAGAGACTAACTGAGCCCAAGCTCAGTTCATTCTATTGTTATCAAACCCATTAGTGCTCAAAGCCCAATTTAAGCCAAAAGGCTTCATAGCCCAATAGCAACTAGAACCTAAAATAGCTAGAACACTACAAAACACTCCCAATCTCTGTGGATCGACCCGTACTTGCACGAGCTACAACTGACGACCGTGCACTTGCGGTATTACTGTAGGCCCCCGTTTTTATTACGCTTAATTTTACATATCCCAAAGCCTATCAAATACCAAATGTGTATAATCTAAGTCTATATAGAAAAACGTTTTTTTGTCTCAAGATAGGAGAAATAGATTTTTGAGTGATAGATAAGTTCAAGTGTCCACATACCTTTTAGTCGATGAAGATCCACCAGTTCCTTAAGTAGTCCTTCGTCTTGTATGATGATTGTGATGGAGTTCTGGAGCTCAACTACACTTTCTATCCTAGTCCAAGACCTTAGCTATAATATAATACAAATCAAGACTTATAGTTTTGATCACTAACATTGACAAACATGATTGAGATAGCAACGCATGCGAGTTCGACCGAGAAATGCTCTAACAATCTCCTCCTTTGTCACTTTTAGTGACAAAACTATCAATACATATGGAATACAAAAAATATATAAATAAACTTTGTATCTCATATTCCACATGCCTAATCTTCAACATTACTCGAAAAATTCGTCACTTCCAAGTACTCCAATATTCCCAAAGGTTGTAATTTTAGCATCATCGTTGTTGAAAATCCATAGCTATAACAACGAGAAAACAAGAGTTCTCAATCATTGTTATACAATGTCATAGTATCATTACACAACGTCAAAGTCCAATTGCATCACAACTTTAACAACAATACTATGGTGATATGGCACTCCCCCTTAGTCAATACTCCATCTCACATGGAAACCACTCCCCCTTATATAATTATCCGAAAGCCATATGTATTTTTGTGTGAACTACATATTAAATCTCCCCATTTTTATCAATAAAATTAGAAAAGGTACAAAAACGGATCCTAACGAAATTTCCGAAAGAGACATTTCATGACCAAAAGAAAGCATATATCATCTTATTTATATGAAATCATAAAGCTGAAGCTAAATGCATTCATCAAGGAGTCTATAAAGATACAAGATAACCCCTATAATATTCCACAGCCGCACTCCCCACAAATATTTGGAAATTAAGCACAAGTTCAATTAAGAAATCTCCCCCATAATATGTCATTCCCGAAAGAAAAACAAGAGCGACCTTAATTTTGAAAGAAAATAAGGATTTCTTTGGACATAACAAATCACATACAAGTATGAATTTGAATCCCAAAATATCCAATTAAATTAACCATAAACGAACTCATAGTTAACTTAACCGAATATGCTCAACATAAGTAAACTTATGGAGACTTAGAAATTTTTAATTAGATTAATCACAAGAGAACCCATAATTAATCTAATCGTAATACACAACCAAACTAATCACAAAAGTAATCAATTTAATTGGACATACTCACATAAGAGAATCTATGGACCAATGACTAAGTTAATCATGAAAACAATCAACCCAGTCAAAAACGATCAAACATAAGAAAACTTATGGAGTCATAACTAAATAAGCAAACAAGATGATTATTTTAGTTCAATTTTCTCGGCATAAAGTACCTTATGGAACAACAACAAAACTAATCATGAAAGTAATCAACTTGGTTGTTTAGCGCTCAACATAAGACACATTACGGAGCCTCACAATAATACATAAAATATGGATCAGGGAAGACCAATTACTGCGGAGTACACAAGGATTCATTCTATTTTTTCATCACTATTTGCACAATGACATACAATAGACATAATACTTGAAAAAAATATATTTTAACCTATCTTCCATCAAAAATTGACATAATAGGCTTAAATTTTGTATTTTTCAAAAGTCAATTCATTCTTTCATCAATACATGCATATCAACTTATGAACGACTTTACTTTTGACAAGGTATGGTACAATTAAGTTCATGGACGCAAACACACATATCCTATGACAATATTGCAATATATGAAAACATAATGATTAATACTGCAAAAATCATCTTCCAAACAAATTTAGAGTTTAAACCAATAAACCTAAAAACATGAAGATGAAAACGTTGGACATAGCTATGTGTAATCACAATAATGGCTATTCCAACCTCTAGTTGTTCTTCTAAATAAAAACAGAAAAAAGAAGATTTACTAGGCAACAAAAGAAAAGACAGGCTTTTATTCCAATGCCGAACACGAACTGAAGTCATATAGACTGTTCTGGATCCTCATGAGTCTTTGGATCGTTGAACTTGTGATCGACAACATCTACTGCAACCTTAGAAAAGATATATTCATTGAGAATATCTTTAATTTGTGCTTTTATGAGACCAAGGTTAGAAGTAACCTTTTCCAACTCAGTTCTTAACACATCAATATTTTTCAAAGTATCAACAAGCTGTAGTTTTTCTTCCTTGTAATATTTAAGAAAGTCATGAACTACTTCAGCACAGATCATCTCCTATTTCTCAACATCCTCATGTGTATAGGAAAAGTAACATGAGGCTTTGGGATGAAAATATTCAACAAGAGTGCTTTTCTTCCTCCCTTTGGACTCAAAACCAATACCTTTAGCAAGAAAGCCTCTAGCAAAACCACAAGTTCGTCAAGAGGAAGACATTCTTGACAAAAAATAACCCAGAGTATGCAAATGTGACTCAAAGGTTTGGTATTTAGAGGTTTCTTAGGGAAAAAGGTTTTTAGGGTTTTCAAACTATTGACTCGTGATGATAACGCGTGTACACATACGAGTACAACATGACCCAATTTTTTTTTTGCTACAAGAGAATTCGTAAATGGCTCAATAAATTTCTTAACATCAGTGATGAAATTTAGTGCACAAGTGTAGCAGACCACATAATCGCAATAATAATTGCATTAAAAGAGAGAAATGATAATAGACACTACACATACTCTTCAGGGAATATTGTCTGCAGACACTAGTTTAGCTATAAACTATAAGAGGATATATCAACTAAGCATAACACAAAAATGCCATAGTATACCTGATTTTTACACATCTTGATCAATAGGATTTTTATGAACAAGTTCTTAATCCTTGTGATTAATTAGCATAAGTATGAGCTATGAGCTCATTAAAAGGAGGTTTTATTCAACCTAGAGTTTCTCTTTTGTTTAGCAGATCCTTTTGCATTGCAAAAGTGGCATACTTTCTGATCATAAGAGTGATTAAACAAAGAACAACCTTGTTAGGAGATTTCTTCCTTCCATGTGATATGGAACATCCTTGATCAATGGGAAATTCAGACACAATATTTTTGGCAGGAAGAGATTCTTTTTTTTTACTTATGGAGCTGGAATGTTTTTAGTCGTAGTAGAAGTACTTGGTTTATTAGACTGCTTAGAGCATCCTTGAATAGAGAGTTTCTTCAAGCGATGTTCTATTTCCGCGACATCCTTTTGAGGCTTTCCTCGAGAACCATACGTGAGGAGTGATCCTCGGTATTTTATTTGAAATTGCAGTCCCTTATTACACCAAGGAGATTATTGACATGACGTTTTAATCGATTAAATATATCAGCTTTGATCTATCAAGGTTTAGGATCAAATCATTCTTTTCAGCTGTTTCCCGTTCATTTAGAGAGATAGACTCTTTTGAAGGGTAATCGGAAAAACATATGTCGAAGCCTGTCTGTCTTGTATGAAAACAAGATTCGTCTATATTTGAGATTGAAGAATCTTTCTATTTTATGGATGAGACATAGCTTTTATTTCTGTTGACGCGTTTATCGGAGATAGTATCGTCCATCCTTAGATCGTTACAAACACAGACTTGTAAGGTTTTAAACGTGTTTGCCTGCTCTGATACCAATTGAAAAAGCGGGGGTCTAACAACCACACCCAACAATTCAATTAACAATCTATATGTACAAACTCCAATATACTTTCTAGAGAATCAACTAGACAGTCATGCTCAATCTAGATAAAAAGTATATCAAAGAGTTTATATCTCAATCTCTGGAATTGATCTTTTACTCAAGCAAATAAAAATCTGCGAATCTTTATCAAAGAGAGATAACTTGGATGGTACCAAAGAAAAATATCCAAGTGTTAATAAATTTAAATCAACAACCAAAAGCACGTATATTCTAATTGATTGAAAAACGCACAATCTATATTATTTCAATTATATAAGCAAATATAATGCGGAAAAGAAATAACACAGACACCAGAATTTTGTTAACGAGGAAACCGCAAATGCAGGAAAACCCCAGGACCTAGTCTAGATTGAAAACACACTGTATTAAGCCGTTACAGACACTAGCCTACTCCAAACTAACTTCGGTATGGAATGCAGTTGAACCCCAATCAATCTCACACTGATCCAAGGTACAATTATGCTCAATCACCTATGATCCCAGCAAGATACTATGTACTTGATTCCCTTAGATGATCTCACCCACAACTAAGAGTTGCTACGACCCAAAGTCGAAGACTTTAATAAACAAATATGTATCACACAGAAAAGTCTAGGTAATAGATAAATCCGTCTCCCACGAATATACCTACGAGTTTTCTTCCGTCTTTTGATAAATCAAGGTGAACATGAACCAATTTATAAACTAGACATATATTCCCGAAGAACATCCTAGTATTATCAATCACCTCACAATAGTCTTAATCGACGCAGCGAAAAAATATATTGTGGAATCACAAACGATGAGACGAAGTGTTTGTGATTTCTTTTTATCTTGCCTATCGGAGATAGAAATCTCAATCCAATTATTTCTATTGAACTCGTATAGAAACAACAAGATCATATCACACAACTACAAGAAAAGTAGTATCGGTTTGGCTTCACAATCCCAATGAAGTATTTAAGTCGTTAACCTGGTTTTAGAGAAGAAAACCAAAGGTTAAAGGAGAATCGACTCTAACTTAGCAAACAAGTATCACACATAAGGTGTGGGGATTAGGTTTCCCAGTTCCTAGAGTTCTCCCTTATATAGTCTTTCAAATCAGGGTTTGCAATCAATGTTCGCTTGGTAACAAAGCATTCAATATTCACCATTAGATGAAAACCTGAATTAGATTCAAGATAATATTTATCAACCGTTAGATTGAAAACATAGCTTGTTATACACAAATGAAATGCACGTTTGTAGGATTGTGTAACGTACCCAAACTTGTACATTAGTTGGTTCAACAATAGTTAACCAAATGGTTAGCCATATGATAACTTTCATATCAACCATATTCTTCTTCACCATAACTAGTCAAAATGATTCAAATGAACTAGTTAGAGAGTTTTTCAATTGCTTATATTTATGAAACTACACAAGACACAATTGAAGTAAAAACGATTTGATTCACTCGAACAGGTTCATGAACTACAAAGCCACGTTTTACAATAGAATTCCTTAGTTTATAAAGATAAGTTCACTAATATCGTTTTTAGACATAACCTACTCAAGGTCGCGGACTTAAGTTCCCGGATGGAGTTTACAAACTCCATCAGATATTTCTCGGGTTTGAGAACTTCGCCAGTTCACAGACTGGGTTTGCAGACTGAGTTCGCGGACTTAGCTCACGCAGTTCTCCGGTTTCACTTGATCAACAAAGTCCGCAAACTTTGGTTCAAGCAACAAGGACTTATACATATATGTGTTTCCAAAACAATGCTTATATCCTCCAAATGGTTATATAGTCTAAACTCTCATTTCAATCATTGAAACATTCTTAGAGGACGTTATATAGTTGTTATTCACAAACCATTTTTCTTCAGAGAAATTTTCGAAGTGATTGAAACTTAACATGACTTTCTTCACTAGGTAAAGATGAACTTGGCTAAAGAGAAATCTTTACCAACACATATTTCGATAAATAGATATGCGAGGTAAACTCGGCTAGAAATACCAAATGTGTATAATCTAAGTCTATATAGCAAAACGAATTTTGTCTCAAGATAGGAGATAAATAGACTTTTGAGTGATAGATAAGTTCAAGTCTCCACATACCCTTTAGTCGATGAAGATCCACCAGTTCCTTGAGTATTCCTTCGTCTTGTATGATGATTGCCATGGAGTTCTTGAGCTCAACTACAATTTCTATCCTAGTCCGAGACCTTAGCATAGTAGACTAGAAATCAAGACTTATAGTTTTGACACTAACATTGACAAACATACTTGAGATAGCAATGCATGCGAGTTCGACCGAGAAAAGCTCTAACAGGTGATTTTAATAGTTCTGTGTATTCACAATTCATGCCACTTTGACTCGCTTCAATCGCCTGTAGATTCTTCATATGATGTCATATTGACACCATTCTTTCGGTATTAGCTTTATCTATACGACGTATTCGAGATGATATCAAGGACTCCTAGATTTGAAAGAATTCCACTTGGTCTTTGGTCCTTCTTCGCTTGCGGCTAACTTTTTTCTTTGCAAAATCAAGTGCATATTCATTTCTTTTGGATGATTCACCTAACAAAACACAAATAAGGGAAAAAAAAACATAATATAGAATACTTTGCAAGAATATATAGCAATAACTAGCATGGATTCGACGCTAAATATATGCAAAATATTCACTTAACAAGAACATGCAATCTAGGTGCCCGAAATCAAATACCACAGAAGTTTATTCTTTTTGTGGAACTTTTTGACGTATGGGGTATAAATTTTATGAGACCTTTTGTTAATTCTTTTGGAAAATCTTATATTTTACTTTTTTTTGATTATGTGTCGAAATGGGTGGAAGCGAAAGCCACCCTACTAATGATTCTAAAGCGGTTACAGGTTTTGTTAAGGATCATATTTTTGCAAGGTTTGGAACCCCATTGATGGAGGATCACACTTTCGAAATAAGTTCTTTCAAAAGTATTACATATCTTACAAGATTGATACATCGTATCATCCACAAACAGATGGTAAAGCAGAAGTTTCTAATCGAGAAGTAAAGTCCATTCTGGAGAAAATAGTGAATCCCTCAAGTAAGGATTGGAGTTTACGTCTCAACGATGCATTATGGGCATACCAAACCGCATACAAGACACCTATTGGGATGTCTCCGTACAGGCTTTTGTACGGTAAACCTTGTCACCTTCCTGTTGAGATAGAGCATAAGGATTTTTGGGTTATTCAACAATGCAACATGGATATGGACGGGGCTGGTAATCAACGAAAACTTTAATTAAGTGAACTAGACGAAATTCTTAACAATGCATATGAAAGTTCACGAATTTACAAGGAGGAAACAAAGGCTTTTCATGATAGTAGGATTTCTAGAAAAAAGTTTACTGTTGGACAGAAAGTTCTTTTGTTTAGTTCTCGCCTTCATTTATTTCCTGGTTAATTTAATACTCGTTGGATAAGATCTTTTGTTGTGCTTAATATTTTTTCTGATGGTGCAGTTGAGATTCGTAGCTTGTTAACAGGAAAGGAGCTTAAAGTTAATGGGCATCATTTAAAGCCCTATCATGAACTGTTTGATACTGAAACAGAAGAGATCCAACTTGTTGATGCACTCTCTCTGGAGGAGTAGTAAGGAGAATGCCAAGTCGGGAAAAAAACGTTAAACCAAGCGCTAAATGGGAGGCAACCCAAATGTTTTGTATCTTAATCCCTTTTATTTTCAGTTTTTATTATTTTCATATCATATTTGCATCCCCATGTTTAATTCCGTAGAGTCCGGAATCTATTTTGAAGTAAATTTTGACGAATCTCGTTTCGTAGACTCCAGAAAAATTCAGACTGCACGTAGTTCAGTCCAGAGACCATAACTGTCAGACCGTTTTTTGAAACACTATGCCATGTTGAAACTTTGTATAAAAGACATAGGAGAAAAACTTTTGTGAAATGGTATTTTTCCAAATCCCTTACCACTTTGTATAGTTTTTGTAAGAGCACTGCTCGTTCAAACTCGCATGCGTTGCTATCTTTAGCTTGTTTGTCAATGTTCGTGATCAAATCTATAAGTCTTGATTTCTACTCTATTATAATTAAGTCTTATACTAGGAAAATAACTATAGTTGATCTCAAGGACTCCATGACGATTCATCATACAAGACGACGAACTACTCAAGGAACCGGTGGAACTACTCGATAAAAAGGTAGGTGGAGACTTGAACTTATCTATCACTCAAAATTCTATCTGTTCTATCTCCTACTCTTTGAGAAAAAAGTCGTATCCTATATATATAAACTTTGATTATACAAATTTGGTATTTCGAGCCGAGTATACCTCGCCTATCTATATCTCGAAATATGTGTTCGTAAGCTTTTCTCTTCGACCAAGTTTATCTTTACTTGGTGAAGAAATTCATGAGAATGAGAGTTTAGATTACATAACCAATGGTGACATAAACATTGTTGTGGAAACACATTTATGTATAAGTCCTATTCCTTGAACCAAATTTTTTGAACTTTGTTGATCAAGAGAACCGGAAGAATGGCAAGCGCCAAGTCCGCGAACTGCCGAGGTTCTCAAACATGAGAATTTTTGCTGGACTTGACAAACTATTTGCGTGAAGTTAAGTCCGCGAACCCAGTCCGCGTACAATCGAAGTTCTCTTTCCCGAGAATTACTGCTGGAGTTTGTAAACTCTACCCGGTATATTAAGTCCGTGAACCTATTCTACTTGAAAAGGTTATATATATTTAAAGATGATTTCTGAACTTAAACTTATAAAGACTAAGGAATGGAACTTGCAAACCGTGGCTATAAAAGTTCATGAACCGATTCATGTGAATCAAATCATCTTTGCTTCAATTGTGTCTTTTGTAGTTACATGATATTTCCTTGCAATTGAACAACTCTCTAACTAGTTCATTTAAACTAGTTATGGTGAAGAAGAACATGGTTGATATGAAATGCTAATTTGGCTAACCTTTTGGAAAACCATTGTTGAACCAACAATGTACACGTTTGGGTAAGGTTAACAAACCTAGAATCTTGCATTTCATTTGTGTATAACAAGCTAAGTTTTTGATCTAACGTTTGAGAAATATTAGCTTGAATCTAAATCAGGTTTTCATCTAACGATGGATATTGATTTCTTTATTACCAAGGAAAAACCATGATTTGAAAGACTATATAAGGGGACATCTAGCAACTATGCAAAACTAGTCCCCAAACCTTACGTGTGATACTAGTTTGCGTGGTAGAGTTGGTTCTCCTTTAACCTTTGGTTTTCTTCTTCTAAAAGCAGGTTAAACGACATAAAGACTTCATTGGGATTGTGAATACAGACAGATACTACTTTATCATAGTTTTGTGATCTGATCTTGCATCTTCTATCGTCCGAGATCATATTGATTGGCTTGATATTGATATCTTCTATAGGTAAGATACAAAAAGTAATCACAAATATTTTCGTAATATTGTTTGTTATTCCGCAACATCTTGTTTCGCTACCATACAATTAAGATTTTTGTGAGGTGGTTGATAACTCTAGGCTGTTCTTCGAGAATATAAGACCGGATTATCAATTGGTTCCTGTTCACCTTGATTATTATGAAAAGATGGAACAAAACCTTTTAGATTTTATCTGTGGGGGAAAGATTTATCCTTCGATAGAATTGTCTGTGTGAGACAGATTTGTTAATCATCAAGTCTTCGACTTTGGGTCGTAGCAACTCTTAGTTGTGGGGTGAGATCAGCTAAGGGAATCAAGTGCGCTGTATCCTGCTGGGATCAGAGGCGTAGGGAGTACAACTGTACCTTGGATCAGTGGGAGACTGATTTGGGTTTAACTATAGTCTAGTCCTAAGTTAGCTTGGAGTAGGCTAGTGTCAGTAGAGGCTTTATACAGTGCGTATTCAATCTTCCCTAGGTCCCGGTTTTTTTTTGCATTTGCGGTTTCCTCGTTAACAAAATTTCTGGTGTCTGTGTTATTTCTATTTCCGTATTATATTTTTTTATGTAATTGAAATAATATAGGTTATGCGTTTGAATCATCAATTGGAAATACGATCTTTGGTTGTTGATTGATATTGATTGATCCTTGGATATTGGTCTTTGGTACCATCCAAATTATTCCTTATATTTGATTAGAACTCGTAGTTTCTGTTTGATTAAATCAAATCAAGAGCGAGATATAAACTCGTTGATATACTTTTAATTGATTGAGTCTTGTTGATTCTCTTAAAAGTATATTCGAGTTAGTCCATAGAGATTTCTAAGCGAAATATTGGGTGTTGTTTGTTAGACCCCATCTTTTTTAACTGGTATCAAAGCAGGCAAACCCATTTAAGACCTCAAAAGTCTGTGCTTGTGGCGATCTGAGGATGGAAGATATTATCTCTAATGACGCAACATCAGTTCAAAATCGCTCTGGTGAGTTTCAAAGTCCTGAAACCTCTAAGAAAACCTCTGTCTCTTGTCTCTTGTATGTATCTGTATTCAATTTGGAAAAATCTCTTGATGAACAATTGGATGACCTTTCATATGATAGTGATTCAGAAGAAGGGCAGAGTGTTTATGAGGAAGTTGATCAATATATCAAGCTGTTTGATCGTACTTTGAAAGAAAAGAAGTCAACAACTTGCTTTAGTAAATACATGGCTCCTATTTGTCAAGAAAACAGAAAGTTGAAAAAAATCTTTAAAGGATATGATGGTGGGTATAAACTCTTAAAATCTATAGTTAAAGATCGTGATGAAGATTTACGCACAAAAAGATCTAAATGTGATAATCTTCTTCGAAATCTGAATGTGATAATCAAATCATCTTTGCTTCAATTGTGTCTTTTGTACTTACATGAGATTTCCTTGCAATTGAAAAACTCTCTAACTAGTTCATTTGAGTCATTTGAACTAGTTATGGTGAAGAAGAACATGGTTGATATGAAATGCTCATTTGGCTAACCTTTTGGAAAACCATTGTTGAACCAACAATGTACACGTTTGGGTAAGGTTAACAAACCTAGAAGCTTGCATTTCATTTGTGTATAACAAGCTAAGTTTTTGATCTAGCGGTTGAGAAATATTAGCTTGAATCTAAATCAGGTTTTCATCTAACGTTGGATATTGATTTCTTTATTACCAAGGAAAACCCTGATTTGAAATACTATATAAGGGGACATCTAGCAACTATGCAAAACTAGTCCCCATACCTTACGTGTGATACTAGTTTGCGTGCTAGAGTCGGTTCTCCTTTAACCTTTGGTTTTCTTCTTCTAAAAGAAGGTTAAACGACATAAAGACTTCACTGGGATTGTAAATACAGACCGATACTACTTTATCGTAGTTTTGTGATCAGATCTTGCATCTTTTATCGTCCGAGTACAATCATATTGATTGACTTGATATTGATATCTTCGATAGGTAAGATATAAAAAGTAATCACAAATATATTCGTCTCATTGTTTGTCATTCCGCAATATATTGTTTCGCTACCATACGATTAATATTTTTGTGAGGTGATTGATAACTCTAGGATGTTCTTCGGGAATATAAGACCGGATTATCAATTCGTTCCTGTTCACCTTGATTATTATCAAAAGATGGAACAAAACCTTTTAGATTTTATCTGTGGGGGAAAGATTTATCCTTCGATAGAATTGTCTGTGTGAGACAGATTTGTTTATCATCAATTCTTCGACTTTGGGTCGTAGCAACTCTTAGTTGTGGGGTAAGATCAGCTAAGGGAATCAAGTGCGATGTATCCTGCTAGGATCAGAGGCGTAGGGAGTACAACTGTACCTTGGATCAGTGGGAGACTGATAGACACATTTTTGTGTCTGATATAATCTCAATTGTATATATTGTTAGTGCTTGATTTTGTATTTATTATGGTTTTTGTGTCTTTGTAGGTATTTTTGGGAAAATAAGCTTTTGCGGAGAAATTGGCGCGAATAGTGGTTTTTGTGCTCGTGGGAGAAAATTACTATACGGACCCTCAGTTTGGATATGGGGTAACATAATTACTAAGGGGCACCCCAAGGTCACCCCCAAGGCATCTGCTATTCGCACACCCATACAGGATTAGGGGGAGGTCATCTTCTCCATTTGAATTTTTGGTTTTGGCGGGAAAATTGAAAAACACTTCTGCAGATTTTTGATCGAATTGTTGAACGTGTTTTAGGGAGATTAAATGGCTGAAATTGTTCGGGTATCTTCCTTAGGGCCTAACAGAGTTGGTAAGGATGTTCGTTTAGCACAGAATTGGCTGGATAATTCACGGGTTGAAAACATGGGAGTATGTGTGCAGTTGGGATATTCACGGGATTGGAGAAGTTTTGAACGTGTTCTGCTCATGTCTGAGGGCTCAAGCAACATTGTGGAGTGTATTTAAACATGTCTAGAGTGTCCAGGAAGGAAATACACGCGTGAAGAGATAAATTTGGAAAAAATATATCCGAGAATATTTTTTTCTTTACTGCCGAGTTTAAGAGGATTATATGGAGTGAATGAGCGAGATTCGATGGGTCTTTGGGATATAAATAGGTTTATATGGTTGCTAAGAAGTTTTTCGAGAGTTTGGGGAGTTAGCAGAGAGAAGAGAATGAAGAAATCACGAGTTGCAGACACAACACTTCTGCTGCTGCACAGCTGAAGAACACGAAGAACAGACCAGCAGAGACAGTCGTTTATCAACTGTCGTAGTTCGCTTTCATTTGCGGCAGTTCTTCAGCGACAGCGGAACAGCGACGACAACACTTTAGTTCTATCGTTGTTTTGTGACGCTTTATGTGGGTCGCAATTAGCTGTTTTACACCATTTTTTTTTCCTCTCCATTTGTAAAACACTTGTGAGCATCAATGAAATATTTTGAGAGGTTTTCCAACATGATGAGCGGCTAAAATACCTGGTGACTGAGGCGACGGAGGAGCTATTCACTCATGTTTGATTGGTAAATTCTTTTTACAATTTCTTAATTATTTATTTTATTTAATTCACTTGGATCAAAACAAAAACAAGAGATAAAAATGGTTTTCTTAATTAGTTGTGAATCAGTTTGATGTTTTACGCTTATAATTAATTCTTTGGTAAATTATGCTTAAGGATTACAATTTAATATTTGGACACCTTATAGGTTATTAAGTGATTTAATGTAAAAAGAGCTAGATAATAATTATGAAATATTTTTGTAACCAATCAACTTGAAGTAATAGTGAATCCGGAGCCTTAGTCCATTTTAAATCTTGACATCACTCTTTGAAAATTAATTTGCTGTATTTTTATTAAATATAAAAATTATTTCCTTCAAAAATCTGAAACGAATCTTTTTACCACTATCACTACAACACTTTTGAAATACATCAAATTTTGGCGCCGCCGACGCGGATTTGTGTTTAGGTAGCATTTTTAGATTTTTTTTATTATTATTATTTTCATTTGTTCCTCTTTACGTTTCTTTGGTCGTGTCTTTGATTGCAGGTTTGAAGTTGGATACTAAGGACTTGGAACAAAGCTTAAAGCTAAAAGAAAAGAAAAAAGAAGACAAATAATTTTTTTTTTTAGGATTTAGTTTTATTAGTTTTTTAATTTTTAATTTTTTTTAGATATTTTTTTTTAGAATTGTATTAGGAATATTTTTAATTTTATTTTTGCACTTTACTTTGGACTTGGGACTGTGAACTTTGGACATTTTATTTTTATTTTTACCCTACGGAAGGGTACCCTTAAATACAAATTGTGTGCAGGGAAGGACGACGATTACGAAATCGTCTCGGCCCCTCGGATTCGCACACTGACATCAGAGTCAGTGTCCCGAGTCGACTACAGCGGTTCATCGCCCGTCTGGTACGGGAGGTAAGTCTTTCGAAACACCCGCGAATCTCCTGCAAGCGGGTTTAGTGTATGCCTTAAGGTGATTATATGTTGAGGACTGAACGTGCTGCTTTAAATTCCTAGTAAAGGGCAAGAACTTGCCATATAAGATAAGGGTTCGGATTTCATCACCATTCCCTTCTTGCCCGCCTTAGGAAAACGAAAACAAACGCGAACCTAAGCCTAAAATTTTGACTAGAAAGAGACCTATAGGGTAACGAGCTTAACAGGAAAGTCATTCGAAAAATATTGGTTACTCTTTTAAGCATACTTCAAAGTTCTTGATGGTTTCTGTAAGTTGAATGCGTGACTGCGCCGCCTTGAACCGGTGAGGCTTTGGGTATCAAAGCTCCATTGAGCTTCCCTCGTCTCGATTCAACTTACTTTAACTCGGATTGATTCCAGAGGGGTTTGCTTAAATTATAACGAATTCCCTTTCGAAGGATTAGAAGCTGGTCTAGAAAAAAATCTGAGTGGAGCCATCATGCTTTTTGTTTGCTAGAAAGTTTTAGGTTTGATTTGGTGGAGTCAGCCTGCTGTGTGTTTGCTTATAACCTACCTTCCTTAGGACTTTTGTTTGTGTATGCCAAAAGCGCTCGAGTCCTTTACAGAGCGTGCTTGGAAAAGAGATAATTTTGGCCGTTTGATTAGTGACGATCCCAAAAGATCTTCTTGTGGAAGCGGGGAGCTCGAAGAATCTTCTTTTGAGAGCCCCGTATTTGGAAACTTCAGTTTTAAGAATCTGTCTCTTTGTGAGGAAAGTACCCCTAGTACTCCTAGTCCTTTGATAGTGCCAGAAATGACAACTTTGAAAGATTTGTTAAACCCAACTAGGTTCTCTCGTCCGTCTTGTATCAAGTTAGATGAAACCGAGGAAAATTATGAACTGAAACCTGGGACTTTACAGATGCTCCCAATGTTTTTAGGGAAAGAGAATGAGAATCCCTATTTTCATGTTAGGGAATTTGAGGAAGTCTGTAGTACTATGAAAATTAAAAACCTAAGTGATGATGCGTTGAAACTTAGGTTATTCCCCTTCTCCCTAAAAGATAAAGCCAAATCTTGGATGTATAGTTTGGCCCCTGAGTCAATTGAATTATACATAAGTTTTTCCCAAGGCATAAAACATCGTCTATTAGGACACAAATCTGTACTTTTGCTCAACAAGAGGGAGAATCTTTATATAGGTATTTAGAAAGGTTCAGTAACTTAATATCTCAATGTCCTCATCATGGTTTAGAGAAGGTTAGGTTAGTTCAGATCCTCTACGAGGGTTTAGATTATTCAACAACAACCATGGTTGAGTCCTTATGCACAGGTGGGTTTGAGAATAAAACAGTTTATGAAGCGATGACATTTTTGAATGAAATCGCCGATAAGACCCAACAATGGGAACATAGTAGGGAACCCCAGAAAATAATTCTTCTAAGTAGAGGAAATGTCAACATGGTAGGAGCATCTTATGAGTCAGATGCTAAAATAGCTGCCATAGCCAAAAGGTTAGAAGTCTTAGAATTAGGTCATTCTAGTGGTAGTAGTGGAAGAATTGAGCCTTTTTGGGAAGGCCATACTGTTGAAGAGCAAGCCAATGCTCTTTATAACAACACTAGGTTTGATAACCGACATAAGTTTGACCCATATTCAGAACCTATAACCCTGGCTGGAGAAACCATCCAAACCTTTCTTGGTCTAAGGGCCAGAATCAAGGTCAGTCTAGTAATGTTCAGGTTCCCCCAGGTTTTGGCTATACTAAGAAACCTTCAGCTCCGGCACAGTTTCAGAACCCTTCAGATAAGAAGATTATGAGTTTAGAATAGTCTCTTTCTTTTTTAACTCGTAACACTGTGCAGTTTCAGCAATCTGTTGCTTAAGGTTTAGAAGAGAATAAGAGAATAGGTCAGGCTAACTCTTAGGCTATTTCCGAGTTGAAAACCCATATTAGTCAGATAAATGAGTCTTTATGAGAAAGAGGTAAGTTTCCTAGTCAGACTCAACCCAACCCTAGAGGAATTAATGAAATAGGTGAAAGACCATCTGATCATGTGAATGCTATTAAAACCCTTAGGAGTGGTAGAGTGATAGACAACAAGGTTTCCATGCCTGATAGTGAACATGTTGTAGTTCACCCTTCTGAACAAGAAAATGAGGAGACTGATAGAGACTCCAAAGAGACCAATGAGGGTCTTGATGAGCCCGACTTTGTTCCCAGAGCCCCGTTCCCCCAGCTGCTAGTTCCGACTAAGAGGGACTCCAACTTTAATGATGTACTGGAGGTTTTTAAGCAGTTTACTATAAACCTACCATTGTTGGATGCGATTAAGCAAATTCCCGCTTATGCCAAGTTTCTTAAGGACTTGTTGGTGTATTGTAGAAGTGGTAGTAAAGTGTCGTTCACTCGGACTCGTTTAGACTCGATTTCAGACTCGATAATAAAAAATATATACACGAAATATATCACAAGATCAAGAGACTGAGACTCAGGATTCCAGCAATTCTTATACTCACGCGATTCAACTATTAATTCTAGACAATTATAGCTTATAATGATAACAAATATTGACCCTTTATTTGCCAAAATTAGATTTTATAAAGTTTTAGTTGTAAATCATAAGCATGATGCATCAAAAATCTCTAGGACTAAGCATACACCATCAGACAAAATCACAAATAATCAAGAAAAATCATAAATCAATTTAGAATAGTGCAAATAGTCATAAAAGAATTAAATAGAATTACCCGTGCGTAAAGAATGGCTTCCTCCGTCATCCCAGTATTGGGGTTTAGCTACTCATATTAATCATGTTCTCAAAATACATAATTGATGCTCAAAATATGATTAAAAGAGTGAAAAAAATATACAATAGTGAATCTAAGACCCACAAGAGGCGTCCATAAATAAACGATAAAAGCTTACTGCTGTTTAACAACGACAAAAAGAAACTGCTGTTGACGCTGTTTAAGAATGACGGTCGTGGGAGGTCCGTTCTTCGTCTTCTTCTTCTTCTACAGCAGCAACAGGAAGCTTTCCTGCAACTCCTGTTCTTCGCCTATGCAACCTCCCTATGGTCTCTGCTTGACCCCTAAACACTTGATAATCCCCTCTTGGACTCGACCCAATGTATTTATACACAACCGCTCCTCAAATCTCCGAGAAAATCTCTTGTTTATTCTTTTCTTTTCTTTCACTTCAAGTCCCGACAATGTCTCTCTGCCAGCTTCTTTACGCGTCCAAGAGTCGGTAAAATTCTTTCCAAACATGATAGAATCAAACACTAACAGAATATATCTTTTCCAGCTCGTGAAACTCCCAAAGATAAACCGAAAATAATTTGTTTCTCTGTTTTATCCAGATAAATATGGAAACTCCCTTTTACCCGCAACCAGCTTCTTTACCAACCCTGTTATGTCCAAACAGGGTTATCGTAATACAATCCCATGAAAAACTCCGGCTAAATCTCTCTCGAATCCTTCCCTGAAGTACCCGTGAGAATATCTCTTTGTTTCGCTTCAATCCAATAATTGGGCCCTGTTTAATCGAATAAAATACCCATGATAACTCTGTTTGAACTTAAAAGTACCAACCCAAACAAAACCCTTTATTGAATCTCATCCAAATACGTCCAAAACCCAAATCAAAACTACGCCAGTTGCTGCAAAATTTTCCCGCCAATTTTCATTTTTCAAAAGATGAAGATGACCTCCCCTTATCCAGAGTGGGGGTGCGAATAGCAGGTGGTCTTGGGGGTGTCCTGAAGGTGCCCCTTAGTAATTAGGTTACCCCTTATCCAAACTTAGGGTCTGTATAGTAATTTTCTCCCGCGAGCGCAAAAACCACTTTTCGAGCCAATTTCGCCGCAAAAGCTTATTTTCCCAAAAATACCTACAAAGACACAAAAAGCCATAATAAATACAAAATCGAGCACTAACAATATATACAATTGAGATTATATCAGACACAAAAATGTGTCTATCAAATACCCCCAAACTTATTATTTGCTAGTCTTCGAGCAAAAATAAAATCCTAACTCATTAATGCAGGCATCGTCGATTGCATTTAGCGTATGCAATAAGCCTTTAAACCCCTAGGTGGCTCTTGTGTCCGAGTTATAGTCTTGGGAGGGATTACTAGAGATATACCCACAAAACCCTTATACTCCAGACCCTAGCTATCTACAACGAACCTTGGAAAGCACTAAAGAATCTCCTTGGTTGACATACTTATTGACTACAAGAGGAAGTACCCTGATGCAAAATTCCAATTGATGTACACGAGTTTGTACTCAAGCATTCTAAAATTCATATATAAGTGACAGATCTCTACACAAATAGTTGCACTATGGGCATCATATTCGAAGTCAAACTAATCATATGGATAGATTAAGAAGATGGAAATAGAAAAATATAGATGGTTTTATGTTGACCAAATGATCGATGTTTCACATATCTGTCTGAAGTCCACTGCCAAAATGAACCTATCCTAATTGACTGAGATACCGGTCTGACTAATATCAACACTGCTGGCATATACAAGGGAACCAGCGGCTGATAACCTAAGTCTAGATCAACAAACTGGCATATACAAGGGAACCAATGGTTGACTACATAGAACAATATATTTTTTTTTCTCGAATTTTTTATTTTTTTTTAACGGCATGAATAGATCTTTTGGATCCAAGCGCATGCTTCTTGTCAGCAGATTACATGATAGTTCTCACTGGTCCTGCATTCCACGCTTGTTTAGGCAACGGAGACAGGGAGAACACACACATATTGCTATCCAAGTATTAATATTTATTCAGATTGGTCTAATTGGTCCGGTCTTAATTTTTTTTTTTTGTTAAATAGTAACTCAATCACTCTATTTCACCCTAGCAGTGGTAACAACTTGAATCGTGTGCCCCACCTAATCACTTAGAGAAACATAGTTTAAAATGAAAAAAATAAAAATAGAAGTGAAAAGGACTCAATGAGATATGGTGAAACTATCATGTTATTTCTAACACCTGAGCTCTGTGCTTTTATGAATAGACTCTTTAGATGTTTCCATCTAATCAGATTGGTTCCTCAACTCCTACAACCAAAATGCTTCCATCCACTTAGATTGGTTAGTGCCATCCGAAATACGCATAAATTTCTAGGCTCTGGAGTTTATTTATTGTAACTAAAAAGTTTCTCCCATACCCCCAAACTTAAATCTAACATTGTCCTCAATGTTCTAAAGATCAAATTAAAAGCATGAACAAGGAGAAACTGTTATCATTCGAAGAAAAAGAGTTAAGGAAAGATATTACCGTGTTGCATGGGAATGGGTTACCTCCCAAGAAGTGCTAAGTTTAAAGTCTTCAGCCAAACTAAAAAAAGGATTAGTCACCTCGAATCATATAGTAACAGTCGAAATAACTGCGGGTCTTCAAAACTAAATAGAGCTGACCAAAGGAAACTGCAATGAACCAAGAAAATGAACAAGACTAGAAAGCCCTTACCTAGTTTCCTGATTAAGAAATTTATATCTAATTGTGGTTCAGGTTCAGGTTTTATGAAAGGGTCTAAATAGAAAATTTTCATTGGCTGCGTTTCTTCATAGGTGTGATCCGAATCATTAGGTCCTAGAGTCTGGAAAAACTCAAATATGATCTTAGAAGCGCACAATAATAACCTAAATAAATGAGGATCCTCAAAGTCAATAATATTTGACTTACAAATTGACCACATTGAGAGTAGTGGTCATTCTTAAGCAAATGTGTCGATTCTAATTTCCTAAAGCATTTAGGTTTAGTCCCACAACTTAATATTTGACACATTTGAAATATAAACGTTCCCACAGTTGGAAGAAAACTATTTGGTGGGAAAACAAAGTCAATCTGGGGATCATAGCCTGGGCAAACCACATCAACCAGAGGATGGGTTTTTAACGATTGAACTTCTTCCTGGACATCATTAGGTTCGGGAAAATGAGTATGAAGGTAATCTTGTAAAATGGTCGAGGCAGATATATCAAGTCCTAAGTTAAGGGACTTTCTGAGAGTTAAAGGTAAGGCACTAGGAAGGTGATAATCACCCCCAAACTTAGAGTTTTCAGTGTCTATAGCTAGACTAGTCACAATCTCCCTAATTTCTGGATCATTAGATTCTTGAAAATGGTCAATTGATTCTTCTAAGTTATTATCAGGTAGTGCATCTTTACTCATCTCTAAGGGTCTATCTTCTTCGTCTAAGACTATGGTTTCTAAGTCGCTAGACTCTAAAACAGCATTTTCGGAATAAACCCGTTCCTCTAAACCACTATCGACTTCGTAATCAACAGGAAATACTACATCGTCTAAAACGGTGGTATTCCTAGTCAAATCCTCGTCCTTTTGAATAGGTGAATAATCATTAAAATTATTTGGATTTGAACTAGAAATAATATAATCATTATAAAGCTCAATTGGAATAATAGATTCCTGATCACTATGCCTACATATTTCAGATTCTTCGTTACTATTATCCTCATCATCATAATAGTACAAAGATGATTGAACCTTATCTAAATAAGTAGTGTCTTTTATTCTAACCTCGTCTTCTAAATTAGGCAAATATTCACTATTGATATCAAGGGTAGAATTAGAAACACTATTTTGGAAATTTAGATTATTTCGAGCAGCATTAGCCAACTGTTCATTTTCTGCCTCTAGACGTGCCTGAATTTTACTGAGCATAACACGTATACGTTCACCACTCTCGTTTATAATCTCAGAATATCGTGTACACTCTTCTTTTGAACTATTCATTGCAACTAAACGTTTATACGTCCTTTCAATCCGCTGTTGGGTCTCTTCTAGAGATGGAACAGGTTCAGAAATATCATAATCAGGACTAGTTTCCAAAAACGAGTAACTAGTACTACAATGTTCCTGATTTTCTTGCTCGTAAGACCAATTCGTGTGTGGATAGTAATTGGGCTCACCATGGTATGAACCATAACCTTGAAAAGGTTGGCGTTCCCAACTACTATTCCCACCATGGCCATAAAAATGATGATGTCCATATTCAAATTCAGGTCGATATTCATTGTATTGGCTTCTATCATACCAGTTCGACATTCTTAATTGCAAGGGAATTCTACACAATCACAAACAAGGATGACTCGACCAAATCAAACCTATAGAATCTAGCAAACAAAAAGCATGATGGCTCCACTTAGTTTGTTTCTAGACCAGCTTCTAATCCTTCGAAAGGGAATTCGTTACAATTTAAGCAAACCCCTATGGAATCAATCCGAGTTAAAGTAAGTTGAATCGAGGCGAGGGAAGCTCAGTGGAGCTTTGATACCCAAAGCCTCACCGGTCCAAGGCGGCGCATTCACGCATTCAACTTACAGAAACCATCAATAACTTTGAAGTGTGCTTAAAAGAGTAACAAATATCTTTCGAAAGATTTTCCTACCAAGCTCGTTACCCTATCGGTCTCGTTCTAATCAAATTTTAAGCTTGGGTTCGCGTTAGGTTTCGTTTTCCTAAGGCGGGCAAGAAGGGAACGGTGATGAAATCCGAACCCTTATCTTATATGGCCAGTTCTTGCCCTTTACTAGGAAACTAAAACAACCAGTTCAGTCCTCAACAAATATTCACCTTAAGGCAGACAGTAAACCCGCTTGCAGGAGATTCGCGGGTGTTTCGAAAGACTTACCTCCCGTACCAGACGGGCGAAGAACCGTTGAAGTCGACTCGGTCCACTGACTCCGGTGTCAGTGTGCGAACCCGAGGGGCCGAGACAGTCTCGTAACTGTCGTCCTTCCCTGTGCAGTTTATATTTAAACTACCCTTCCGTAGGGTTTAAATAAATAAATAAAGTCCAATGTTCAATGTCCGGAAAAAAAAAATGTCCAAAAATAAAAGATTACAAAAATAAAAACCTTAATTACAGTATCTAAAAGAAATAAAATAAAATAATATATTTATATACAAAAATCTTCTTCTTCACTCCTTTTGGATTCCTCTTTTATTTCCTTCTTTGGCTTCGCTTTTTTTTTCAGCACTTTCTCCCCTTTTCTTTAGCTCAATTCCAAATCTGAAAACAAACAAGAAATAACAAAAGGCGTAAAAAGGAACAAAAATAATAAAAATAAAACCTAAAAACAAATCTATACACAAGTCCGCGTCGGCGGCGCCAAAAATTGGTGTATTGTAGAAGTGGTAGTAAAGTGTCATTCACTCGGACTCGTTTAGACTCGATTTCAGACTCGATAATAAAAGTATATACACGAAATATATCACAAGATCAAGAGACTGAGACTCAGGATTCCAACAATTCTTATACTCACGCGATTCAACTATTAATTCTAGACAATTATAGCTTATAATGATAACAAATATTGACCCTTTATTTGCCAAAATTAGATTTTATAAAGTTTTAGTTGTAAATCATAAGCATGATGCATCAAAAATCTCTAGGACTAAGCATACACCATCAGACAAAATCATAAATAATCAAGAAAAATCATAAATCAATTTAGAATATTGCAAATAGTCATAAAAGAATTAAATAGAATTACCCATGCGTAAAGAATGGCTTCCTCCGTCATCCCAGTATTGGGGTTTAGCTACTCATATTAATCACGTTTAAAAGAGTGAAAAAAATATACAATAGTGAATCTAAGACCCACAAGAGGCGTCCATAAATAAATGCTAAAGCTTACTGCTGTTTAACAACGACAAAAAGAAACTACTGTTGATGCTGTTTAAGAACGACGGTCGTGGGAGGTCCGTTCTTCGTCTTCTTCTTCTTCTACAGCAGCAACAGGAAGCTTTCTTGCAACTCCTGTTCTTCGCCTATGCAACCTCCCTCTGGTCTCTGCTAGACCCCTAAACACTTGATAATCCCCTCTTGGACTCGACCCAATGTATTTATACACAACCGCTCCTCAAATCTCCGAGAAAATCTCTTGTTTATTCTTTTCTTTTCTTTCACTTCAAGTCCCGACAATGTGTCTCTGCCAGCTTCTTTACGCGTCCAAGAGTTGGTAAAATTCTTTCCAAACATGATAGAATCAAACACTAACAGAATATATATTTCCCAGCTCGTGAAACTCCCAAAGATAAACCGAAAATAATTTGTTTCTCTGTTTTATCCAGATAAATATGGAAACTCCCTTTTACCCGCAACCAGCTTCTTTACCAACCCTGTTATGTCCAAACAGGGTTACCGTAATAGAATCCCATGAAAAATTCCGGCTAAATCTCTCTCGAATCCTTCCCTGAAACACCCGTGAGAATATCTCTTTGTTTCGCTTCAATCCAATAATTGGGCCCTATTTATCGAATAAAATACCCATGATAACTCTGTTTGAACTTAAAAGTACCAACCCAAACAAAAACCTTGATTGAATCTCATCCAAACACGTCGAAAACCCAAATCAATACTACGCCAGTTGCTGCAAAATTTTCCCGCCAATTTTCATTTTTCAAAAGATGAAGATGACCTCCCTCTTATCCAGAGTGGGGGTGCAAATAGCAAGTGGCCTTGGGGTGTCCTGAAGGTGCCCCTTAGTAATTAGGTTACCCCTTATCCAAACTTAGGGTCCGTATAGTAATTTTCTCCCACGAGCGCAAAAACCACTTTTCGAGCCAATTTCGCCGCAAAAACTTATTTTCCCAAAAATACCTACAAAGACACAAAAAGCCATAATAAATACAAAGTCGAGCACTAACAATATACAATTGAGATTATATCAGACACAAAAATGTGTCTACCACTTGTGTACACGAAAGCGTAAGCATAGTGTCCAAAAGAAAGCCTTCATAGCTAGTCACATGAGTTCTATTATTCTGAATACCACTACTCCTAAGTATAAAGACCCAGGGTCCCCTACAATTGCTTGTACAATAGGTAAATACCGTGTTGAGAAAGAATTGCTTGACTTAGGATCCAGTGTGAACTTACTTCCATACCATGTGTACCTTAAGCTAGGACTTGGTGAGATGAAACCTACCCAGATGACACTTCAGTTAGCTGATAGGTCCATTTAAATTCCTCGTGGTGTGATCGAGGATGTTCTCATAGAGGTTGACAAGTTCATTTATCTAGTGGATTTTGTTATCCTAGATACCCAACCTGTCCCTGACCCAGAGAACCAAATACCAGTGATTCTAGGTCTCCCGTTTTTAGCTACATCCAATGCGATCATTATGTATTATGAATTTGTCTTTTGGTAATATGACTATTGAGATGAACATTTTTAATATTAGTAAGCTACCCTCTGAACTAGATGACCCGAGTATAGAAGAGGTGAACATGATAGGAACATTAGTCGAGGAGTCATTACCAAACACTTTGTTGGAAGATCCATTAGAGAAATTCCTAGCTCACTTTGGGATTGATTTTGATGATGATAATGTGATTAGTGAGGTGAATGCTTTGTTAGATTCAACCCATTTGTTAGATACTAGTAATGGATGGAAACCTAAGTTCGAACCTCTACCAGTTTCTAAGACTACCCTAGTTTTCTTCTTTAGAAGAGCCTCCTAAGTTGGACCTAAAACCATTGCCAGATACCCTGAAGTATGTGTTTTTAGGCCCGTCTGAGACTTTACCTGTGATTGTTTCTTCCGACTTGGATAGAGATCAGGAAAGTAGGCTAGTAACCGTCCTTCAAAACAACAAGGAAGCTTTAGGGTGGACCATAGCAGACATTAAAGGTATAAGTCTTATTGTTTGTATGCATCAGATCTATTTAGAGGAAGACACCAAACCTTCTAGGGAGATGCAACGTCGACTAAAACCCCAATATGAAAGAAGTAGTTCGAACTGAGGTTCTTAAGCTGTTAGATGTAGGCATTATCTACCCTATTTCAGACAGTAAGTGGGTCAGCCCCGTTCAGGTTGTTCCCAAGAAATCTGGTATTAATGTAGTCCAGAATGATAACAATGAGTTAATCCCGACCCGAGTGACCATGGGTTGGCATGTTTTTATTGACTATAGGAAATTGAACAAGGTCACTAGGAAGGACCACTTTCCCTTTTCCTTCATCGACCAGATGCTAGAGAGATTAGCTGGACATAGTCACTACTGCTTTTTAGATGGCTACTCCGGATATAATCAGATCGTTATTGCCCCAGAAGACCAGGAGAAAACCACTTTTACCTATCCCTTTGGTACCTTTGCGTATAGACGCATGCCTTCCGGGCTATGTAATGCCCCTGCGACTTTTCAGCGTTGCATGATGAGCATATTTTCTGACATGGTAGAACGGTTCTTAGAGGTCTTTATGGATGATTTTTCAGTGTTTGGTTCGTCTTTCGATGAGTGCTTGCATCATTTGTCATTAGTTTTGACTAGGTGTAAGGAAAAGAATTTAGTGCTTAATTGGGAGAAATGTCACTTCATGGTTCGTTCAAGAATTGTTCTAGGGCATATCGTATCTTCAAAGGGTATAGAGGTAGATAGAGCCAAAGCTGACCTTATTAAAACTTTACCGGTCCCAAAAACCGTAAGAGATATTAGGTCATTCTTAGGGCATGCTGGTTTTTATTGTCGATTCATTAAGGAGTTTAGCTTGATTTCTAGACCTCTTTGCAATTTGCTTGCAAAAGATGTTAAGTTTGTCTTTGATGATGCTTGTTTAGAGGCTTTTGAGAAGCTTAAGGAATTACTCACTACCGCCCTCATAGTCCAGGCACCCAACTGGTTCTACCCTTTGAGATCATGGGTGATGCGTCAGATTATGCTATTGGTGTTGTGCTAGGTCAGTGAGAAAACAAATTACTTCATGTGATTTACTATGCTAGCAAAACTCTGAATGATTACCAGTTGAACTATACCACTACCGAGAAGGAACTGTTAGCCATTGTGTTTGCCTTAGACAAGTTTAGACCCTATCTCTTAGGTTCTAAGATCATCATATATACCGATCATGATGCTTTGAAATATCTTTTATCTAAGAAGGATACGAAACCTAGATTGATTAGGTGGATTCTTTTGTTGCAAGAGTTCTCTCTAGACATTAGAGACAAAAAGGGTGCCGAAAATGTTGTAGCAGACCACTTGTCTAGGCTAGTTGTTAGTTCCCCAGATGATTCCCTTCATATAAGGGATAACTTTCCTGATGAAAAATTGTTCTTTGTTACCCAATTACCTTGGTATGCGAATACAGTGAACTATCTTGTTACTGGTCGAATGCCCCAACGTTGGGGTAAACAAGATCGTTCTAGATTTTTAGCTGAGGTTAAGCATTTCTTTTGGGATGATCCTTATTTATTTAAGTATTGTCCAGACCAGATTATTAGGAGATGTATACCTGAGAGTGACCAGTCCAGTATTATTTCCTTTTGTCATGATCATGCTTGTGGGGGTCACTTTAGTGCTAAGAAAACTGCTGCTAAGATATTGCAGTGTGGATTCTATTGTCCTTCATTGTTTAAAGACTCCCACAGTTACTGTGTGACTTATGAACGTTGCCATAAATTAGGAACCATTTCCCGTAGGAACATGATGCCCTTGAATCCTATTTTAATTGTTGAGGTCTTTCATGTGTGGGGTATTGACTTTATGGGTCCGTTTCCTAATTCTTTTGGTAACCTATACATCCTTGTTGCCGTAGACTATGTCTCTAAGTGGATTGAGGCGGTTGCGTGTAAAGCCAATGACCATAGGGTTGTGATTGAGTTCTTGAAAAATAATATACTTACACGTTTTGGTACACCGCGAGCTATAATTAGTGATGGAGGGTCGCACTTTTGTAATGGGACTTTTAGGCTTCTGATGAAGAAATATGGTATTACACATAAGGTAGCTACCCCGTATCATCCACAGACTAGTGGTCAGGTAGAGGTTTCCAATAGGGAGATAAAACGTATATTAGAGAAAACAGTTAATCCTAATCAGAAAGACTGGTCGTCTAGGCTTACTGATGCCTTATGGGCTTACCGTACTGCGTTTAAGACCCCCATTGGAATGTCTCCTTATCGGCTTGTTTATGGAAAGGCATGTCACTTGCCTGTTGAGTTAGAACATAGAGCTTATTGGGATGTTAATCAACTAAATTTTTTACTTGACAAGGCAGAAGCCCATAGGAAACTCCATCTCAATGAGTTGGACGAGATTAGTATAGATGCTTACGACAGTGCGAAGGAGTATAAGAATAAAATGAAACTTGTGCATGATAGAAACATTTTACGGAATTTATTTTCTCCAGGTCAAAAAGTTCTTCTGTATGATACCCGCTTGCATCTTTTCCCTGGAAAGTTACGTTCACGGTGGACGGGTCCTTTTTATTGTTCGCAGTGTTTTTCCTCATGGAGCTGTTGAGATCGAGACACCTGATGGTAGTAGTTCTTCGAAGGTTAACGGTCAGAGATTGAAACCCTTTTTAGAGCCCTTTCCTACAGGTGATGTTGAGGAGGTCCCTCTGGAGGACCCTGTTTACCCTTGATTGACCATCAAGGCAGTTGTATGTTGTATATTAGTTTTTGATTTTCTTCACCCAGGTACTATCTTTCCAACTTATCCTCGTGTTATTTTAATTTTGGTACTTCTCTTTAATTAGAAACATTGAGGACAATGTTAGATTTAAGTTTGGGGGTGGGGAAGAAACTTTTTGTTAGCTTTTAGTTGCAATAAATAAACTCCAGAGCCTAGAAATTTATTCTTATTAAGGTTGGCACTAACCAATCTAAGTGGATGGGAACATCTTGGTTACAGGAGTTGAGGAACCAATCTGATTAGATGGAAACATCTAAAGAGTCTATTCATAAAATCACAGAGCTCAGGTGTTAGAATTAAAAAAAACATGGTAGTTTCGCCATATCTCGTGATGGAAACATCGAAAGAATCCTGATCACTTATTTTCCTTTTTATCTTTTTTACCATTACTAGGGTGAAATAGAGTGACTGAGATACCCAAAAAAAAATGAGACTAGACCATCAGACCAACCGGAATAAATTAAATAAAGTCAACCACTAGAACCCTTGTATATGCCAGTTGGGTTGACCTAGAGCTAGGATTATCGACCACTGGTTCCCTTGTATATGCCAGTGTGTTGATATTAGTCCAGACCAGTATCTCAGTCCATTAGGATAGGTTCACCTTAGTTAACATCATCTACGTTTTTCTCTACATCCATCTTCGTAATCTATCCATGTGATTGGTTGACTCCGGTTTATGATGTCCAGAAACTACCTGAGTAGAGCTCTGTCACTTTATATGAATTTTAGTATGCTTGAGTGAAAACTCGTGTACAACAATTGGAATTTCGCATCAGGGTACTTCCTCCTATAGTCAATGATTGTATGCCAACCAAGGAGATTTTTTAGTGCCTTCCAAGGTTCTGCGTAGATAACTAGGGTTTGGAGTATAAAGGTTTTGTAGGTACACCTCTGGTAAACCCTCCAGAGACAACACTCCGCCACTAGGGCCACCTAGTGGTTTAACGGCTTGCTGCACGTGCTAAGTGTAGTCATTTTACTTTCTAGATTAGATTTGCTCGAGGACTAGCAAATAATAAGTTCGGGGGTATTTGATAAACACATTTTTGTGTCTAATATAATCTCAATTGTATATATTGTTAGCGCTCAATTTTGTATTTATTATGGGTTTTTGTGTCTTTGTAGGTATTTTTGGGAAAATAAGCTTTTGCGGCGAAAAGTGGTTTTTGTGCTCGTGGGAGAAAATTACTATACGGACCCTCAGTTTGGATAAGGGGTAACCTAATTACTAAGGGGCACCCCCAGGCCACCCCCAAGGCATCTAATATTCGCACACCCATACAGGATTAGGGGGAGGTCATCTTCTCCATTTGAATTTTTGGTTTTGGCGGGAAAATGGAAAAACACTTCTGCAGATTTTTGATCGAATTGTTGAATGTGTTTTATGGAGATTAAATGGTTGCAATTGTTTGGGTATCTTCGTTAGGGCCTAACAGAGTTGGTAAGGCTGTTCGTTTAGCCCAGAAGTGGCTAGAATTGGCTGGATAATTCACGGATTGAAAACAAGGGAGTATGTGTGCAGTTGGGATATTCACGGGATTGGAGAAGTTTTGAACGTGTTCTGCTCATGTCTGAGGGCTCAAGAAACATTGTGGAGTGTGTTTAAACATGTTAGAGTGTCCAGGAAGGAAATATACGCATGAAGAGCTAAATTTGGAAAAAATATATCCGAGAATATTTTTTTCTTTACTGCCGAGTTTAAGAGGATTATATGGAGTGAATGAGAGAGATTTGATGGGTCTTTGGGATATAAATAGGTTGATATGGTTGCTAAGAAGGTTGTCGAGAGTTTGGGGAGTTAACAGAGAGAAGAGAACGAAGAAATCACGAGTTGCAGACACAACAGTTATGCTGCTGCACAGCTGAAGAACACGAAGAACAGACCAGAAGAGACAGTCGTTTATCAACTGTCGTAGTTCACTTTCATTTGCGGCAGTTCTTCAGCGACAGCGGAACAACGACAACAACACTTCATTTGTATCGTTGTTTTGTGACGCTTTCTGTGGGTCGCAATTAGCTGTTTTACACCATTTTTTTCTCTCCATTTGTAAAACACTTGTGAGCATCAATGAAATATTTTAAGAGGTTTTCCAACATGATGAGCGGCTAAAATATCTGGTGATTGAGGCGACGGAGGAGCTATTCACTCATGTTTGATTCGTAAATTCTTTTTACAATTTCTTAATTATTTATTTTATTTAATTCACTTGGATCAAAACAAAAAAAAAGAGAAAAAATGGTTTTCTTAATTAGTTGTGAATCAGTTTGATGTTCTACGCTTAGAATTGTAAAAACACTTTAGTTCTATCGTTTTTTTTTTTGACGCTTTCTGTGGGTCACAATTAGCTGTTTTACACCATTTGTAAAACACTTGTGAGCATCAATGAAATATTTTAAGAGTTTTCCAACATGATGAGCGACTGAAATACCTGGTGACTGAGGCGACGGAGGATCTATTCACTCATGTTTGATTGGTAGGTTCTTTTTACATTTTCTTAATTATTTATTTTATTTAATTCACTTGGATCAAAACAAAAAAAAGAGATAAAAATGGTTTTCTTAATTAGTTGTGAATCAGTTTGATGTTTTACGCTTAGAATTAATTCTTTGGTAAATCATGCTTAAGGATTACATTTTAATATTTGGACACCTTATAGATTAATAGTGATTTAATGGAAAAAGAGCTAGATAATAATTATGAAATATTTTTGTAACCAATCAACTTGAAGTAATAGTGAATCCGAAGCCTTAGTCCATTTTAAATCTTGACATCACTCTTTGAATATTAATTTGCTGTATTTTTATTAAATCTAAAAATTATTTCCTTCTTAAATCTGAAACTAATCTTTTTACCACTATCACTACAACACTTTTGAAATACATCAGAGACTGATTGGGGTTCAACTATTGTCCAGTCCTAAGTTAGCTTGGAGTAGGCTAGTGTCTGTAGAGGCTTAATACAGTGTGTATTCAATCTGCACTAGGTCCCGGGGTTTTTCTGCATTTGCGGTTTCCTCGTTAACAAAATTTCTGGTGTCTGTGTTATTTCTATTTATGATTATATTTGTTTATGTAATTGAAATAATATAGGTTGTGCGTTTGAATCAATCAATTGGAAATGCGATCTTTGGTTGTTGATTGATATTGATTGATCCTTGGATATTGGTCTTTGGTACCATCCAAATTATTCCTTGTATTTGATTAGAAATCGTAGTTTCTGCTTGATTAAATCAAATCAAGAGCGAGATATAAACTCGTTGATATACTTTTAATTGATTGAGTCTTGTTGATTCTCTTAAAAGTATATTCGAGTTAGTCCATACATATTTCTAAGCGAAATATTGGGTGTTGTTTGTTAGACCCCCGCTTTTTTAATTGGTATCAGAGCAGGCAAACACATTTAATACCTCAAAAGTTTGTGCTTGTGGCGATCTGAGGATGAAAGATATTATCTCTAATGACACAACATCAGTTCAAAATCACTCTGGTGAGTTTCAAAGTCCTGAAACCTCTAAGAAAACCTCTGTCTCTTGTCCCTTGTATGTATCTGTATTCGATTTGGAAAAATCTCTTGATGAACAATTGGATGATCTTTCAGATGATAGTGATTCAGAAGAAGGGCAGAGTGTTGATGAGGAAGTTGCTCAATATATCAAGTTGTTTGATCGTACTTTGAAAGAAAAGAAGTCAACAACTTGCTTTAGTAAATACATGGCTCCTATTTGTCAAGAAACAGAAAGTTGAAAAAACTCTTTAAATGATATGATGGTGGGTATAAACTCTTAAAATCTGTCGTTAAAGATCGTGATGAAGATTTACGCACAAAAAGATCTGAATGTAATAATCTTCTTCGAAATCTCTGTTTGTTGAAAGAAAAACTTGTAGATGCTGATGCAAGATATGACTCTTAACAAAAATGTTTTAATGACAAAGAACTCAGTCTCCTTGCCAAGAAAAAATCCTTGAAAACTGAGCTTACTGCTGCTCTTGATAAAGTAAAATCACTGGAAGAGAATCTGAGAAGGTTCAATTCTAGCTCTATAAAATTATCTTCTATGATTGGTGCATGTAAATAACATTGTGATACACGTGGTCTGGACTATAAAGGAATAGACGCTCCAAAAACTAGTAAGATCAATTTAGTTAAAGCTATCGAAAATTCCTCATGTGAAAAACCGCTCACATCTTGCAATGTATCTAAAGACAAGGTTTGTTCTCCCTCTAAATCTAGTCTCATAAAGAAAAGTAAACCTTTGAACTGCTATTACTGCGGAAACAAAGAACATCCTGAGCAGAAATGTCGTTTTCGATTGAGGAATAAAAAACTTCACAACATTCTTGTATGAGTATCTAAAGAAGTTATTAAACCTGTCTCTCAATGTGTTGGGACAAATAACAGTTTTAACAATCAAACAAGACACGGTAACAAGTTCTTTCCTGATTGTACTGATGGATCAAAAAACGCCAACAAAGGTAGGAGGAAGAACGACAGTAGATTTACTGACTTCGTATATAACTCTGAAAAGAGAAAAAGGCATAGGAAAAGAAGGTTAATTTCCTTGTCTCGCCCTGAAGAAGAATGTGGTTCCAAGACTCATGATCCAGGTTTCATGCATATCAATTATCGAATCACAGAACTTAATTTTAGCATAAACAAACTCAAACGGAGCATCAAAAAGACTTGGATAGCAACTGGCTCAGGTATTTCGAGTTTCTCTCTTGATAAACCTTCTTCAACTATGTTGTGTGATTCTTCTCTAAATCCCCCTGAAGAAGAGAAATAAGAAGTCAATAGTGATGAGCCAAATGCTCATCTTAATACATTATGAGTGTATATGGTTGCATCCCTCTTTCAAATAAGAAGGATGCTCTTTATTCTCAAGATGCTTATCTTGAGAAAGTTGGAAGGAGTGTATTGATTTTTTATTTAAGGAGTTATATTCATCTCTAGATTTTCTTTTGTTTTTGTCCCTTCCCTTCATCCCTCAACTATTTGCCATTCGGAAATTCTTTCTTGTGCTTCCTTGATTTCTCGGGGCTCACATGTGTTTGACCACCTGTACATGCACCGTACCCACACGAACGCCATGGTTCCTAGGGTTTTTGGAATACCTTATAAATATTATGTTCCATAAGGTCAAAAGATTTTATTGAATTCTTTTTGTGTGTGCACAATGGATGGAAGCAACAAGTTTGATGAAGTCAAGCAGGACAAGAACAGTGAATTGATTGATGTCTCCATAACATGCTTTCATGTTGTTTATCATGAAAACAAATTATCGGTTCAAATGTCTTCACAACTGGTAGGAAATCTTCTTCATGACTCTGAAGTTGTTCGTGAGCATCTCGGAATTGCAACAAGGAATCTTGGTTTTCTGAAAAACGAACTAAAGAAGGCAACTGATGAGCTCATCCATGTTCAAACTCTAGTTACTGACAAGGTTTAGGGTGTTTCAAATCGTGTGTCTCGTGTGTTTCCTAGTATGTCTTGTTTTTGGCTTAGTTTGAAGAATAACTAGTGTTTTGAATAACAATGATTGTGACTACACATAGCTATTATTTTTCATCTTCGTGTTTTTAGGGTTTTTGGTTTAAATTCTAAAACTATTTGGAGGATGATTTTTTGTAGTATTTAATCTTTATGATTTGATATATTGCAACTTGTTATGGGATATTGGTATTTACGTCCGTGAACTATGTTGTTCCATATTTTGTCAAAAGGTAAATAATTTGTGATCGGTATTCGTTTATTGATTAACGAATGAATGGACTTTTGAAAAATACAAAAGTTAAGCCTATATTGTCAATCTTTGATGGAAGATAGGTTAAAATCTTTTTTATAAGGATTATGTCTATTAATTATTGTTATGCATATAATGATTGAAGATAGAATGAATCCTTGTGTATTCCACGGTATTGATCTTCAATGATCCGTATTTTATGTATTACTGTGAGGCTCTGTAACGTGTTTTATGTTGAGCACGATACAACCAAGTTGATTATTTTTTATTAGCTTTGTTGGTTGTTCCGTAAGGTACTTTATGTTGAGCATTTTGAACTAAATTAATCATCTTGTTTGGTTATTTAGTTATTACTCTATAAGTTTTTCTTATGTTGAGTATATGGAAGATTAAGCCAATGACTCTCGTATGGTTAAAATAGTCGTAGCTCCGTAAGTTTACTTATGTTGAGCACAATCAATTAAATTGATCATACTTTGTGTTTAATTTGATTGCGTGTTACGATTAGATTAATCATGGGTTTACTTATGATTAATTTGATTGAATTTTTGGATATAAAAATCATTCTTTTGGTTTTGGTGTCCAATAGAAATCCTTCTTTTCTCTTGAAATTAAGGTCGCTCGTTGTTGTTCTTTCAGGAATGACATCTTATGGGGGAGAGTTCTTTTGAACTTGTGCTTAATGGTCATATCTTGAGGGGTGTGCGGCTGTGGAATTTTAGAGGGTTTATCTTGTATCTTTAAACTCCTTGATGAATGCTATTAGCTTCGGCTATATGATTGCATCTCAATAAGATGATGTGTGTTCTTTATTTTTAGTCATGAAATGTCTCTTATGGAAATTTCATTATGATCTCGTTCTTGTACCTTTGCCAATTTTATTGACAAAAAAGGGGAGAATTAATATGTAGTTCACACTAATAATACATATGGTTTTCGGATCATTGTGTAAAGAGGAGTGGTTTCCATGTGAGATGGAGTAATGACTAGGGGGGAGTGATACATATCACCATAGTATTATTGTTGAAGTTGTGACACAATTGCACTTTGACACTGTGTAATAATACTATGACACTGTATAACAATGATTGAGAATTATGTTTTCTCATTGTTATAGATACGGATCTTCAACAACGGTGATGCTAAACTTACAACCTTTGGGATCATTGGAGTACTTAGAAGTGACGAATATTCCGAGGGATGTTGAAAATTAGACATGTGGAATAGGATCTAATAAAGTTTCATTAGCTTTTTTGTATTCCATATGTATTGATAGTTTTGTCACTAAAATTGACAAAGGGGGAGATTGTTAGAGCAATGCTCGGTCAAACTCGCATGCGTTGCTATCTCAAGCATGTTTTCCAATGTTAGTGATCAAAACTATAGGTCTTGATTTCTAGTCTATTATGGCTAAGTCTCGGACTAGAATATCAAGTGTAGTTAAGATCAAGGACTCCATGTCGATTCATCATACAAGACGAAGAACTACTCAAGGAACCGGTGGAACTTCTTGAAAAAAAGGTATGTGGAGACTTGAGCTGATCTATCACTCAAAAGTATATCTATTCTATCTCCTACTCTTTGAGACAAAAAGTCGTATGCTATATATATACAGTTTGATTATATACATTTGGTATTTCTAGCCGAGTATACCTCGCCTATCTATATCTCGAAATATGTGTTGGTAAGCTTTTCGCTTTGACCAAGTTTATCTTTACCTAGTGAAGAAATTCATGAGAATGAGAGTTTAGATTACATAACCAATGGTGACATAAACATTGTTGTGGAAAAAACATTTATGTATAAGTCCTATTCCTTGAACCAAATTTTTTGAACTTTGTTGATCAAGAGAACCGGAAGAATGGCAAGATCCAATTCCGCGAACTGCCGAGGTTCTCAAACCCGAGAATTTTTTCTGGACTTGACAAACTATTTGCGTGAAGTTAAGTCCGCGAACCGGCGAAGTTCTCTTTCCCGAGAATTTCTGCTGGAAATTGTAAACTCTACCCGATATCTTAAGTCTGCGAACCTAGTCTGCGAACTTGAGAAGGTTATATATCTAAAGATGATTTCTGAACTTAAACTTATAAAGACTAAGGAATGCAACTTGCAAACCGTGTCTATAAAATTTCATGAACCGATTCATGTGAATCAAATCATCTTTGCTTCAATTGTGTCTTGTGTAGTTACATGATATTTCCTTGCAATTGAATAACTCTCTAACTAGTTCATTTGAGTCATTTGAACTAGTTATGGTGAAGAAGAACATGGGTGATATGAAATTCTCATATGGGTAACCTTTTGTCAAACCATTGTTGAACCAACAATGTACACGCTTGGGTACGGTTAACAAACCTAGAAGCGTGCATTTCATTTGTGTATAACAAGTTAATTTTTCGATCTAAAGGTTGAGAAATATTAGGTTGAATCTAAATCAGTTTTTCATCTAATGGTGGATATTGATTGCTTAGTTACCAAGGCAAAACCCTGATTTGAAAGACTATATAAGGGGACATCTAGCAACTCTGCAAAACCAATCCCCACACCTTACTTGTGATACTAGTTTGCGTGTTAGAGTCGGTTCTCTTTTAACCTTTGGTTTTCTTCTTCTAAAACTAGGTTAAACGACTTAAAGACTTCATTGGGATTGTGAATCCAGACCGATACTACTTTATCGTTGTTGTCTGATCTGATCTTACATCTTCTATCGTACAAGTATAATCATATTTATTGGCTTGGGATTGTCTCTGATAGACAAGATATAAAAAGTAATCACAAACATGTTCGTCTTATTGTTTGTTTTTCCGTAACATCTTGTTTCGTTACCATACGATTAAGATTGTTCTGAGGTGATTGATAACTCTAGGCTTTTCTTCGGGAATATAATATCGGATTATCAATTGGTTCTTGTTCACCTTGATTATTATTAAAAGACCGAACAAAACCTTTTAGGGTTTATTTGTGGGAGACTGATTTATCATTCGATAGACTTTTCTATGTGATACAGATTTGTTTATCATCAAGTCTTCGACTTTGGGTCGTAGCAACTCTTAGTTGTGGGCGAGATCAGCTAAGGGAATCAAGTGCGCAGTATCCTGCTGGGGGCGTAAGGAGTACAACTATACCTTGGATCAGCGGGAGATTGATTGAGGTTAACCTATACTCCAGTCTGTAGTTAGCTTTGAGTAAGCTAGTGTCTATAACGGCTTAATACAATTCAATTTGGACTAGGTCACAGGGTTTTTTCGCATTTGCGGTTTCCTCGTTAACAAAATTTCTGGTGCCTGTGTTATTTCTATTTCCGCAGTATATTTGTTTATATAATTAAAATTATACAGGTTGTGCTTTTGAATCAATCAATTGGAAATCCGATCTTTGGTTGTTGATTGATGTTGGTTAATCCTTGGATATTGATCTTTGATACCATCCAAGTTATTCGTTGTATTTGATTAGAACTCGTAGTTCCTGCTTGAGTAAATCAAATCAAGAGAGAGATATAAAATCGTTGATATACATTTAATTGATTGAGTCTTGTTGATTCTCTTCAAAGTATATTCGAGTTAGTCCATACAGATTGCTAAGAAAAATATTGGGTGGTGTTGTTAGACCCCCACTTTTTCAGTTTTCATGTTTTATCTGCTGCTACGTCAGAACTAAGATTTTCAATTTTGCACATTGAGGACAGGAGGACAATGTGAAGTTTAAGTGTGGGGGAGTATTTTTCATTTAGAGTTTTTAGTTTTTTGCCTAGATCTTTATGAAATTTTGTATATATTCACACAAAAACTACAACTTGTAGAGATTTTAGAGTCACTAGCATACTTTTAGGTATGTTTACATAGAGAATTTTAACCGACATAACTGAACTTGGAAGTGTTAGGGAAAAACGTTCTGATTTCTTGCTTGTTAGAGTGTTAAATAATGGATTTAATCATGTCGGTGATGCAAATGAGGAGCAGGGAGAAATGCATTATTAGAGTTGTTGATCAATAACTAGTGGAGGCTACCTATTTTCAAATCAAGAGAGGCACAAAACCAAAATTTCTTTGTAGCTGACTAAAGAGCTTTCTTTTGAGTGTGTGTCACCGTACATTAATTCCGGGTAGAATGGTGAGCTACCCAAGCTCCCACCAATAGAAGCACTAATCTTTGATCTCTTGAGTGCTAATTTTGTCAATCATGAGGATGACGTCTATAAATGAAAATCACCTTCTTGTAGTTTGATTTGCAGTTAGCACCATTCTCTCTCTCGCCAACAACAGACCCATAGAAACACGTCATCATCAACAAGTGGAGCGACATCAAAATCTACAAAGAAAGTTGAAGACTTTTGAGGTTTACAAGCAATAATATAAGGAAGAGAAAATTTCATATCCAAGTAAAGCAACATTGAATGAGCATAATTTTATATTCAAGTTGAAGACTTATTTACAAGAGCGAAGAAAATCAAAAGATGAGAATTATATTGAAGTTTATGATACGAAAACAATACAAGTTGTGAAGAATCAAGCGGTAAAGTACTTATCCCATGGCCATAACAATTTCATTGTTTATTTTATATTCGGTTTGTAGTTATTTCTCTTGTCATCATAAAAAAAATAAAAAAAAAAAATGAAAATGAAAAAAATAAAAAAAAAAATGACAAGAGAAATTCTTTATATTTTTTTTTGGTTTGTATTTATTTTTGTATTAATTTAGTAAAGCCATTGGATTACGAAGAAGTTTCAAGCAACAAGGAATTGAAGAGAAAGAATTACAAATTGTCTAAGTTCTACGAAGTTCAAGAGTTTATCATCAACAGATGAAGACCAAGAAGACGAACTGAAGACTATGTTTATATTGGATGCTGTGAGAGTAGTGCTTTCTTCACTGCCTATCGGATGTGAAGGTGGTTAGTACTACCATCCTTGTTGATATCTTTATTTCCCACGATCTTGTGGGGTCTCGAGAAATATTTCGGAAGGTTTCCTTCCCACCATTCAACGTTTGTAGGATTTATCTCTTCATTCCTACCTGCACACATGTGAGACCCACAAAAAAGTCGTCTTATTGAGTGCAATTATCATAAAATCCTTTTAAGTGAGGCAGAAGTCGAGGCGAAATGCTTATTGATCGCTCTCAAACAGCGTTCTCTCATTATGGTGTGGTTATTTCTCACTCAACATATAAGAATGAGAATATGTTCTTTGGTATTTCTAACTTCTTATTACTAGCGTGCAGAAACTCTATGTCCTCGAAGATCTTTGGATGCTTGGGAAGATGGAACGCTTTGTAGTTGGAGTAGATTTTGTGGGTATACCTCTTGTAAGCCCTTACGAGACTATAAATCGTCCACTAAGGACACCTATGGGTTTAAAGGCCTGTGGCACATGCTAAGTGCAACCGTGACTTCGACGACAATTGTTGTACCTTAGTTTAGGTTTTATAGTTTGTTCGAGGACTAACAAAATGAAAGTGTGGGGGAATTTGATAGGTGCATTATTTGCACTAGTTAGGTACTCAAATGCTTTGCTTTCTTTTGTATGATTATGCTTTGATTTCGTTTGATTTTGAGTTTCTTAGGTATTTTGGGTAATCTTAACCAAAAGTAAGTGTAACTCTCTCAAATCCGGAGTTTCTTTTCATCACCTTGAAGAGGACGAAAAGACGAACAGAACGACAAAAAATGTTGGAATATTTTCAACGCCGCTAACCAAAGGGGGGTCCTGGGGGGCATCGGTGTTTCCTAAGAGAAGAAGACCGTTCTCTAAAGAAGACTCATGAACAAGGATATAAGCACATGGCCATTAACGTGCTTGGCTACAGAACACATGATTTTATGAAATCAATATGTGTGGAGACTCCGGTTTTATCATAAGGGGTACTTGGTTCAAGACTGGTTTCACCATAGAACCTCGATAAGGCTTTGAGTTTCTTACACTAAGTGAAGGTTCAAATCCAAAAGATACCTATCATTTATGTGTTGATTTCAACGATGATGCTGTGGTCGACCTGACAGGTCAGGTCGTGGGGGTCCAGGGGAGACCGCCCCTGGTGGGGGTTTCAAGGGGGCAACGCCCCCGGAAGAATTTTTTTGAACTGACGGTTTTATTTGGCCGATAAAAGCCTGTTCGAAAATTTCGAATCCAAAAGACACCATTGATGTCTGTTGATGAAGGAACCTGACGTTTCGTGAATAGAAACCTGTTGGCGAATAAAAACCTATTCCCAACAGGTGCAAAACCCTTTATAAATAGCTTCTCCCAGTTTCGTTTAACATATAAGAAAAATCAATCTGTTTTCTCTGTTTCAAAAAGCATCATCAGAAATCAGAAATCTCTTTGTGTGTTCTTGATTGAATCAAGGGGTACAAACCTTGAATTCAGTTTTCGTTGCAGGGCTTTCATTGTATCCTGAAGGCAATATTTCGCATACCTGTTGTAATCGCCAATTGTTATTGGGAGGGTAGAAATATTTGTCTAAAAGAAATTTATACAAGCCTTGAAAGTTTTGGAGTGCAACACTTTCTTCTCTGATTCATTCATCCTTTGTGAAACCCAATTTTTTCCAACAAAAAAATGGAGCGATTCCGACATCGCATGAGGAAGGTACGAGCACTTGAAGTGAGTAGAAGTTGGCGAAGTGTGTGCAAGCACAGAATTGTCATAGGCGCCCACATTTTCATTCATGGAGGTCAAAACTTATTAGAAATGAACTGTCAGTCCTCCAAGACTGATAGCTAAAAGCATATACTCTCGAGTCTCGATATTCAGCCATGTCCGGTGGTTGTTCTTCATTGGTTCGTTGCAGCTAGTCAGGGAGGATGGAACTCAAACTGCATTCTGAAGCTGAACAGATTCTGAGGTTAACAGGGGTATGCAGTGGTGATCAACGGAGTAGTTCGCTGCTGCCATTGAGTTTGTGTGGTGGTCTATAGTTGCAGGCAGATGGAGCTGAACTGTGATAAAGAAGAGGGGTTCGATGGACAAAGTTTGAGTAGTGAAAAGTCAGTGACATGCAGTGAATGAAGAAGGCAGTTCGGGTTTGATGGCGATGGAAGTTGATGAGTATTGTCTTGCTTCAGTGTTGCTGCTATTAATGGAAATAGAGAAGAGAGATAACAGTTGGGTTCGAGATGAACTCGAAGGAGGAGTTAGCGGGTGATTCATGGCAGACGACGAGAATGGTTGACAATGGCTTTGGCATGGAAGTTGTTGATCGAGAAAATGTTGGTTGTTGTCGTTCACGTCACTGCTGTTGTTGATGAGAAGGAAGGGAACGAGGTTGACGATGGAGATAATGGCGTTTGGAAGGTATATTCGAGTTTTCCAGTGAAAAGAACAGAAAGAATATCTCTCGGGTGAAATATTAGGGAGGAGGAAAAGAAGCTACGGTAATGTCTCACCGTAGAAGATCTCAGGTTAACATACGGTGGTAAAACTAAACCGTAGAGAATCCCAGGGAAACTTACGGTGTGTTGTCCCAACCTATCTAAAATCAGGTAAAAATAAAATTGGTCGATGAAAAATTATAGAGCTCGGTTGCTTTCAACTGATAATAGAGCCAATGAAAACTAGGCTGTCAGATTTACAGCGCTGACAAGCCAAATACTATTTGGGCCGGACTTCTAACCTTATAGGCGGTCCATGTTTATGTTTTGATCGTGAAGCGGTTTTGGGCATGACTTATTTTGGAAAGGGAAAATTAGGCTCAGGCCCAACCCATGGATAACCCATAATATGAGGCCCTTAATTAAAAAAAGTTTAAATCTAGGCCCCGAGTTTTTAAAAGACCTTGATACCCTTATGCATATTGTCAAGCCCATAATTAAGTAAAATTTAAATCTAGGCCCGAAATTATTAAAATACAGTGCGAAAGTGTAAACAGAAGTTACACATCCTTATGATATGTGTAATGCAAAGTTACACTTGTATATATATGCAAAAAATAGACATCAAAAAGAAAACACAAAAAAATACAATTATTACTTTAATATTCATTTACAATAATTTCTTAGCATGTGTAACTAGAAGTTACACACGCATCTGTTTAGTGTAATTGAGAGTTACATGTGTCTATCTAGTGTAACTGAGAGTTACACATGCATCTGACTTGTGTATTCAACGTCAACTCCAGTTCCAGCGAGACCATTACCACGTTTAAGCAATTATATTTTATGAAGTTATCTGAAACCTGAAATATAACAACAAGCAATCAATATTTATACGATTAAAATGAATAGTACATACAACAATGTATATTTCAGTTTCACAAGCATCTGACTAGTGCAGCTAGCAGTTACACATGCATCTGAATTGTGTAACTAAGAGTTACACATGCATATAACATGTGTAACTAGGAGATACACATGCATATGACTAGTGTAACTAGGAGTTACACCTGCATATGGAATATGCCATTTAAAGTGGAACGTTATTCCTACTAACCTTGTTTTTCAGATTGACCAAGACTCGTAGATGGTTCTCAGTACCACCGGAAACAAGGTCATATACCAATGCGTTCAAGGTCTTCAAGAGTTAACATGTCATAACATAAGAAAATAAACGTTAAGAGAGAGCATGGTACGTATTAGTTTTTAATTTTAAAGGAATATAACCATGTAAAAGCCTTACTTCCACAAACTGTGAGCAATTTTCGAGAACATGTTCTTGATAAGCCTTGTACTCCAGGGTAATTACCTGCATCATATAAGAATGCTCCTGGAAAGACTTGCACTTCCCGACTTGACTGCCACAACAACATCAATATTTTTGAGTTTTCGAACATTATAACAGCTATAAACAGAAACACGTCAATTTTTACAGAACCGTTTTCGAATCTTGTTGTAAACGATATATAAAGTAGAAACCTAACTTCTCAATGATACTGTACGTCTTGTAGCTAGACATTTTATATAATGTAAAGTTATGCAAGAAACCCATGAAATACTGTCGCAAGGAGTTTAAACAACCTATCATACGATAATTTAGTTTTGAAAGCTACGCATACAACAATAACACAAACTTTAGTTACCCTCCCGCTAAAGAAAGAATTTCATCTGTTGAAACCATTGTATGTTCTGCATCAATATCATCTCCATCAGGCTCCTCATCATAAGTCTCCTCACTGAAGCCACCAACCTAATAAAAAATTCAACCTAATCGACCATCAATTGATCTAAAAAAAGGCTAGTGTCTTGTCAGTGCGCACAAAAAACGTCGAGACCTGCATAGACATCAATTGATCCAAAAAAGGCTACAACTATTCAGAAATTATTGTCATAAAAATATTAAGATGCCATAGTCTAAACATTCCAAAAAAACAACATGTGTATTCAGCTGGTATACATACAAAATGCATGTGTAATTGGGAGTTATATATGCATATGGCATGTGTAATTGTGAGTTACACATGCACCCGTAATACACAAACTACTCAAAAAGTGAAAACAAATAACACTTTTCCGATGAATTAAAGGAGATTAATCAGTTTGTCTTACTACAACATATGGGACATAAGTATCCAAAGTATTGATATCATGAAGAATATGTATTAGCAGTTTAACACGGATATCAGTAAATGGAGAGATCTGTTTTGTGCAAGGAGTATGACATAAATGATAGAGAATAAGTCGTGTTTTCGGTACCAGCAACACAAGTAGGGAAACTTACTGTTTTCAGTGTACCCTTCATATGAAGGAACCTTCCATCCTGAGAAAGGAACCAGGAAAGGAGCTTTAAGATACATAGCTCAAATAACACTGTTTTTCCGCTTCCAGTTGGCGCCAAAATGACCATGTTCATGTCAGAGAAGTAACAACCAGAAAAACGCTCACTCTGCAACGAATTGAAATACCTGCATCCGCAAGAATAAGATAAACTATTATAACACCTTACTAGTTCAGATCAAGCAAACAACCGAAGCTGAAAAAGTATATAACAACGGCGTATCCCCACCTCAGGAGTGGCTACAGAGTTACAGACTCAACAAAGTAAATTTGACACTCAGCAATTCCGCCGACCACCTAATCTGCCACTTATACCTATACCTCCAACATTCACACCTTAGCTCCAACTCCAACACCACCACCGTCTCCAAAACATGCACCTATACCACCACCGTAACTTATTAACCATAGGAGACCCTTCATACAAATAATTTCACTAACACAAAGATAAAAAAAAAGAATGCTACTCAAGATGAACATGCTAACTGAAACAGTTGGGTTTCATGGTGCTTAGCAGGTACACATGTAATGGCTTGTATAAACGGCAGTTACACATGCATATGGCTTGTGTAATCTCCGGTTACACATCCATATGTCTTTTGTAATATCCGGTTACACATCCATATGCTTGTGTAATATCCAGTTACACATGCATATGCTTGTGTACTCAGAGCATATAAATTATCTACATGAGCGCTAGAAACAATGATATGACATAGAGCTACTCAATAAATAAGATAAAATGACACTTACAACATATGATGTATCTCAGCTGCAGCTTTCTCCTCCTCACCTGCAACATTACATCCAAGCCACAAATAGCACAACCACATCTCCATTTATAACTCACAGTAACATATTCATTCAAATCCAATGCTAGCCTGCATTTTTGTCTTAGTCACCATCATATCTTCACTCCTTTCTTATGTAAATTTCATTTACAACCAACCATATCACCACCACTAATTTACAATAAATAATACTAGGATAACAAATTCGATTTCATTGACAGAGATACATCAAACTATATAGAATTAGAAGTAAAGTACACAAGATTAAGCAAAGTTTATAAAATTCATAACAAATACATGGGTAATAGAGATGATGATTCACTGATTTCGAATCTGAACACCGATTTTCAGTCAAGTCTTAAGATAAACAGATCGATTGATATTCAGTAAGGAAACCTAAAAAAAAAAATTGTAACATCTTTCAATATTTTCATCTTAAAAAGCTAAAAAACGATTAAACTGTAACAGATCTGAACTTTGATCATGAGTTCATAGATAAAATTCAGTGAAATCATAACTTCGAAGATTTCGAGAGAAAAAATTCAAAATTAATAACATATAGCTTCAATTGAATTAAGATATAATGAAAAATGAATCTTATCTGCACGTCGATTTGATTTCGTAGATGAATCTTCAGATGCAGGATTAAACAAATCATCTTCATCTTCCATAAGATCTATTTTTTATCAGATGCAATCGATCTTTGACATAAGTGAAATAACAGAGGCATGGACGAAGAAGATGTGATAGATCGTTGTTGTTGCAGTCAAAGATTTGGATGAAGACGAAGAAAAATGAAACTCAGAAGCCCTAGAAACTATTTTTTCTACAGCAGAGAGGGAGATAAAGATGAGAGAGAAAGAAAATAGAAAAATGAAAATGTATTCTGATATTCCTCTTGTATAGATACTAAAGGATAGTGTTGTCATTATTAAAATTCACAATAATTAATTATGGGCCAGATCTGAAGAAAATTTGATATTTTGGGCCTAGGAATATCATTTTCTGAAAGTATGGAGTTGACAATGTATGATCCATTTAGTGGGGCTTCTATATGTTGAACCCATATAGTAGGGGGTTCTAGTATTTTTCACTTTTGGAAATATTGGCGAGTTTGCAACCTACCTTCGACCGGGATTGGATGTACAGGCGCTTCTATACTTGGAACCCTATTAAAGAGAGATTTTCATGAGTATCTATTATCATTTTTTTATTATTTGTTTTTATACACAAAAGGAAAGGAGAACGTGAGTCGGGGCTTGGAGTTGCGATTGACAATCACAATTCTAGGGTTTGCTTTACCTATTTTCCTTTATAATTTTCATTGGTTTTTAGAAATCCATGAGTATCTAAACACTCCATATTAGTTAAGGATGTAATCGGATATCATAAACATGCTGCTAAATTAATATATTGGTTTTGTTATCTCAATCGAATTATTATTGTCTTGTTCTACGATTTATTATCGCATATGATTGTATGATTGTTTGTTTAGGAGCGCTACGTACTAAATGAGCAAGAATGCATTTCTAAAGCTAGGCTAGGGTTTTGAGATACGTAATTGTTGACGAACCTTGTTATAAGTAGCATATTTTGATTACCAATTGTATTCAAAACCTTTGTGTGATTGCAAGTAGAAGCTTGACCTATCAGAAATAGTTTACTCGTAGTATTTCTATTTCATGGATTAGTCTAATTCATAGAACTTAAGGCTCTTGGAGGATTAAACCTAATAGCACGTTGGATTAGGTTGTTCGCTGAGTAGTATTCACATATTCGTCGTTATGGTATGTGGTGATATAAGGAATTTACTGAAGTATGCTCAGTGGGGTACTTTAGGACTCTTGATAGTGAATGACTGAGTGACAACACCATTTATTAGTCGAAGTGCATTTATTATGATTGATGATGAACCCTTAACCAGTATTCTCAACTTATTGATTCTCTTTATTCACTCATTGCTATTATTATTAGTTTAATTATTTTAGACCTAAATCAAAATTTATTTAAGTTTCCAACTACAAATAACAACCCATATCTCCTTATGGAACGAATCTGTTCTTATAACTATATTATTATTTATAATCGTGAAGTGAAAGAACTTAAATTTTTTTTGCATGGGATGACAACCGACCAAGGAAGGAAATTGTAGTCGTTGGATGAGGAATTTTTGAACGACGATTTTTCCAGCGAGCAACATTATGACTATCGCTGGCGCTTGAATGACCACCATTACCTATATTCCATTTGAAAATGTCTCGAAGTTCTATAATACCACCAACTTAATTTAGAGCCGTCTCCGTCTCCGGAATATGTTCAGTCCTAGACTCTGGAATGTTTTCTTACTCATGAGACTCTTTCCCTGCACAATCCGTCAAGCATAGTCTTTCTCCCTCAACTGGTAACTGATCCTCCGCCAATACTGTCCCCACTTAGTCACTGCGGTTTTCCGACAATGGGGGATTTTCAACTAACACTTATGCGGTCATTAATCAACAGTTTTCTGGGAGGTATCCCATCCCTAGATTACTCTCTCCCGAGAATGAATAAATACAGTGCTTTTTACCAACTCTGGATCCAACTATGTTGAAAAGGACACAATATTACGAAAGGACAAGTCATTACCTATATTTCATTCGGTGAACTCTTCCTGCTGAATTATGTACATAATAGATTTTGGACTTTTGAAAAACTAGAACTACATCGTATGTGAGTAAATGGTTGTCATCGGAAATGACTTCACATTTGAAATATAATAGCTTAAGTGAATGAATTAGCTTGTTATTATGTCATTGAAATAGTACGAACATACAATACAATATGTATTGTTGAGTCAATTCTGGGTTTTACCCTTTTTAGACTATTCTTAAAGTGGAAAAAAGCAACAACGATCCGAACATTGTTAATATCTAGACAATTATTCTTGAGACGAATGAGTTCAGGTGTTGTAATTTTGTTACAGCTCACATAGTTCAATTTTTTTGGTTTCTCTCAGTTGTTGGAGTATGTGACGCGATAAACACATGTGTATAGCTAGGGATAATCCATACATATGTAGAAGAAATAAGAATACGTGTGGAGGTTAATTATAAGCTTAGGAATCTCCATACATAGCACCGAGGCCTTTCAGTTAAAAACCGCACACCTCTTATCCCATGTGGTCAAGTAGGGTTGGAGGCTATGTGGTTGGGCCTGAGTAGTGTCTGATGGTATGTGAAGATCTAAAAATTGGTATCAGAGTCCATAGTTGGGGAAACTGTCCGAACGTGGAAGTGGTTATGGATGTCACCCGATTTAGGACGCAAGTGGAGTTAGACCCAAGGTAAGCAGCCAAGGGCCAAAGTTGAACTGGCGCTCAAGGTAGAGTTAGTGTCTTACGCATTATACCAAATGTGTATAATCTAATTCTATATAGCAAACGACTTTTGTCTCAAGATAGGAGATAAATAGACTTTTGAGTGATAAATAAGTTCAAGTCTCCACATACCTTTTAGTCGATGAAGATCCACCAGTTCCTTGAGTATTCCTTCATCTTGTATGATGATTGCCATGGAGTTCTTGAGATCAACTACACTTTTTATCCTAGTACGAGACCTTAGCTATAGTAGACTATAAATCAAGACAAACATGCATGAGATAGCAATGCATGCGAGTTCGGCCGAGAAAGGCTCTAACAGGTGCCTTTAACAGTCCCGTGTGTTCACAATTCATGCCACTTTGACTCTCTTCAATCGCCTGTAGATTCTTCATATGATGTCATATTGAAATCATTCTTTCGGCATTAGCTTCGTCTTTCCGTCGTCGCTAAATATATGCAAAATATTCACTTAACAAGAACATGCAATCTAGGTACCCGAAATCAAATGCCACTGAATTTTATTCTTTTTGTGGATTATTGACATATGGGGTATAAATTTTATGAGACCTTTTTTTAATTCTTTTGGAAAATCTTATATCTTACTTGTTGTTGATTATATGTCGAAATGGGTGGAAGAGAAAGGCACCTCTACTAATGATTTTAACGCGGTTACAGATTTTGTTAAGGATCATATTTTTGCAAGGTTTGGAATCTCATTGATGGAGGATCACACTTTCGAAATAAGTTCTTTCAAAAGTATAACATATCTTACAAGATTGATACAAACTATCATCCACAAACACACGGGAAAGCAGAAGTTTCTAATCGAGAAGTAAAGGGAGTTTACGTCTCAACGATGCATTATGGGCATACCAAATCGCATATAAGTCACCTATTAGGATGTCTCCGTACAGGCTTGTGTGCGGTAAACCTTGTCACCTTCTTGTTGAAATAGAGCATAAGGATTTTTGGGCCATTCAAAAATGCAGCATGGATATGGACGGAGGTGGTAATCAACGAAAACTACAATTAAGTGAACTAGACGAAATTCATAACGATGCATATGAAAGTTCACGAATTTACAAGGAGAAAATAAAGGTTTTTCATGATAGTAGGATTTATAGAAAAAAGTTTATTGTTGGATAGAAAGTTCTTTTGTTTAATTCTCGCCTTCATTTATTTCCTGGTTAATTGAAATTTAATGGGCATCGTTTAAATCCCTATCATGAACTTTTTGATACTTAAACAGAAGAGATCCAACTTGTTTATGCACTCTCTCTGGAGGAGTAGTAAGGAGAATGCCAAGTCGGGCTAAAAACGTTAAACCAAGCGCTAAATGGGAGGCAACCCAAATATTTTGTATCTTAATCCCTTTTATTTTCAGTTTTTATTATTTTCATATCATATTTGCAGCCCCATGTTTAATTTCGTAGAGTCCAGAATCTATTTTGAAGTAAATTTTGACGAATCCCGTTTCGTAGATTTCAGAAAAATTTAGACTGCACGTAGTTCAGTCCAGAGACCATAACTATCAAACCGTTTGTTGAAACACTATGCCCTGTAGACACTTTGTATAAAAGACATAGGAGAAAAACTTTTGTAAAATGGTGTTTTTCCAAATCCCTTACCACTTTGTACAATTTTTGTTAGAGCACTGCTCGGTCAAACTCGGATGCGTTGCTATCTCAAGCATGTTTGTCAACGTTAGTGATCAAATCAATAAGTCTTGATTTCTAGTCTATTATAGTTAAGTCTCAGACTAGGATAATAACTATAGTTGATCTCAAGGGATCCATGGCGATTCATCATACAAGACGAAGAACTACTCAAGAAACCGGTGGAACTTCTCGACAAAAAAGTATGTGGAGACTTGAACTTATCTATCACTCAAAAATTTGTCTATTCTATCTCCTACTCTTTGAGAAAAAAAGTCATATGTTATATATATAGACTTTGATTATACACATTTGGTATTTCAATGCGAATATACCTCGCATATCTATATCTCGAAATATGTGTTCGTAAGCTTTTCTCTTCGACCAAGTTTATCTTTACCTAGTGAAGAAATTCATGAGAATGAGAGTTTAGATTACATAACCAATGGTGAACATAAACATTGTTGTGGAAACACATTTATGTATAAGTCGTATTCCTTGAACCAAAGTTTTCGAACTTTTTTGATCAAGAGAACCAGAAGAAAGAAAAGTTCCAAGTCCGTGAACTGCCGAAATTCTCAAACCCGAGAATTTCTGCTGGAGTTGACTAACTATTTGCGTGGAGCTAAGTCCGCGAACCAAGTTTGTGATCCGGAGAAGTTCTCTTTCCCGAGAATTTCTGCTGGAGTTTGTAAACTCTAACCGGTATCTTAAGTTCGTGAACCTAGTCTACGAACTTGAAAAGGTTATATATCTAAAGATGATTTCTGAACTTAAACTAATAAAGATTATGGAATGTAACTTGCAAACCATGGCTATAAAAGTTCATCAACCGATTCATGTGAATCAAATCATCATTGATTCAATTGTGTCTTGTGTAGTTACATGAGATTTCCTTGCAATTGAACAACTCTCTAACTAGTTCATTTGAGTCATTTAAACTAGTTATGGTGAAGAAGAACATGGTTGATATGAAATGCTCATTCGACTAACCTTTTGGAAAACCATTGTTGAACCAATAATGTACACATTTGGGTAAGGTTAACAAACCTAAAATCGTGCATTTTATTTGTGTATAACAAGCTAAGTTTTCGATCTAACAGTTGAGAAATATTAGCTTGAATCTAAATCAGGTTTTCATCTAACGGTGGATATTGGTTTCTTTGTTACCTAGGAAAAACCTTGATTTGAAAGACTATGTAAGGGGACATCTAGCAACTCAGCAAAACTAGTCCCCACACCTTACGTGTGATACTATTTTGCGTGCTAGAGTCGGTTCTCCTTTAACCTTTGGTTTTCTTCTTATAGAAGCAGGTTAAACGACATAAAGACTTCATTGGGATTGTGAAGATAGACCGATATTACTTTATCGTAGTTTTGTGATCTGATCTTGCATCTTCTATCGTACGAGTACAATCATATTGATTGGCTTTATATTGATATCTTCGATAGGTAAGATATAAAAAGTAATCACAAACATGTTCGTCTTATTATTTGTGATTCCGCAACATCTTGTTTCGCTGCCATACGATTAAGATTGTTGTGAGGTGATTGATAAATCTAGGCTTTTCTTCGTGAATAAGACCGGATTATCAATTGGTTCCTGTTCACCTTGATTATTATCAAAAGACGGAAAAAAACCTTTTAGGGTTAATCTGTGGGAGACTGATTTATCCTTCGATAGACTTGTCTGTGTGAAACAGATTTTTTTATCAGCAAGTCTTTGACTTTGGGTCGTAGCAACTCTTAGTTGTGGGTGAGATCATCTAAGGTAATCAAGTGTGCAGTACCCTGCTGGGATCAGAGGCGTAGGGAGTACAAATATACCTTGGATCAATGGGAGATTGATTGGGGTTCAACTATAGTCCATCCCGAAGTTAGCTTGGAGTAGGATAGTGTCTATAGCGTCTTAATACAGTTCAATTTGGACTAGGTCTCGGGGGTTTTCTGCATCTGCGGTTTCCTCGTTAACAAAATTTCTGGTCACTACGGGAAAAAACATCATTGACGACACAAGATAAGAGTTGCAGTACCCCTACGACAACTCCATTTCATGCATTGTGGAACGGGGGTATTGTAGAAAGTCCAAGTTTTTCTACAATGTATGACAAGTGTTGTAAAGGGTGATGTGATTCATGGTTCGACAATAGTTTGTCAATGTTGTGATTCTCTTTCGATTTTTTTTGATAACCTAACACAACTCTTGATTGTATTGTAGAACAATCGTGGACAACATAAGTAGTATATCGTAGAAACATATACAACGACAATTACCAGTATTATGAATAATATTTGCACAAAACTTGTATGAATTGTCGAACTATCTTGGACAGCACCTGGTTATGTCGTAAAGACATTTTTCACAACCTTTGGTATGTGTAGTTGAAATATGGAATACAACTCTTATTAGAAGTTGTGTGCATAAAACTATTTTGAAAAAAAATTTTATAGCTGAAACCGAATTGCATGAATTGCCGAAAGTATTTCACATTCACATTAACATGCCAGTGTAGTGATAGACACATTTTTGTGCCTAATTTGTCCTCAATGTCAGTATTGTTGGAACTCTATTTTTGTACTAATATTGTGTTTTTATGTATTTTTAGGAAATAAACATTTTTGGAAAATTTGGCTCGAAAAGTTGATTTTGGTACCCGGAGGACACGTGTTATTCGGACTTCGAAGTTTGGATAAGGGGTAACCTAATTACTAAGGGGCACCCCCAGGTCACCCCAAGGCATCTTCTATTCGCACCCCAGTCCAGGATAAGGGGCACCTTCTTCAACAATTCAAATTCTCAAAATTGGCGGGAAAAATGTTCACACACAGGAGAATTTTCGATCGAAGAAATGAAGTAGTGGTAGGTCGATTCAATGGCTCAAACTTGGTAGGAAGATGTGATATAGCTTAAGAAACACATTTTGGGCATAGAATTCGATCTGATTTGGCTGGATAATCACCAGGTGATGAAAACATCAAGAACAGTTTTGGCGGGAAAAATTGTCTTGAACTGCCGTGACTAGGGTTGATGATTCGAAGGTGTTCCAGTGAGATTCAATGGCCCAAATTAAATGGGTTTGTTCCTAGGGCCTAGACAGAGCTGTTATGTGTGTTTTATTCGGTCAAGTTTGGTTAGATAATCGGTGGGAATCAAAACAGGGAAGATATTCTCAAATAGGGAAGATATTCTATTTTTGGAATTGTTGGATGGAAGAGACGTGCATGGGTTAACTCTATTGGCTGGAAACTTCTCCTACAACTCAGAGATGATGCTTGAATGAGATAAACCAGGAAACAATCCGTAACGAATCAGAGAAATAAAGAAAAAAAAATATCGGAAAATATTCTTTTATGGCCGGATATTCTTGGAGTTATTACAAGGATTGGAGTGACCTGTTGTGTATCAATAGGTCCCTAGTGTCGATCAGAAGGGTCTAGTCAAGTTTAGGAAGAATTGGGAGAGGTTTAGAGCACTACAGAGCAAGAAAATCCAAGTTACAGAGAGTCTGGTTCTGCTGCTGCTGCTGCTGCTGCTGCGAGGAGGAAGAACGTGAAGAACAGACACTAAAGGACAGTCGTTTATCAACAGTAACATCGACTGTCTTTTGTTGGTCGTAGTTCTTTAACGACAACAGCACTTTAGCTCTGTCGTTAATTATTGACGCTTTATGTGGGTCGCAGAATCCTGTTTTAATCATTTTCTTGTCTTTCTCTCATTGTAAAACACTTTTGAGCATCAATGAAATATTTTGAGAGTTTTTCCAACATGATGAGCGGCTAAATTCTTGGTGATTGAGGCAATGGAGGATCTATTCACTCATGTTTGATTGGTAATATTTTTATTTATAATTTCTTTAATTATTTACTTTATTTAATTCACTTGGATAAATATAAAAAAGAGGATAAAATGGTTTTCTTAATTAGTTGTGAATCAGTTTGATGTTTTATGCTTAGAATAATTCTTTGATAAATCATGCTTAAGGATTACAACTTAATATTTGGACACCTTTTAAATTAAAAAGTGATTTAATAAGAAAAAGAGCTTAATAATAATTTATGAAATATTATTTATAACCAATCAACTTAGAGTGGTAGTGAATCCTGAGCCTTAATCCTTCTAAATCTTGACATTGCTATTAATTTCCTTCATTTATTTATTTGTTTAAATCTAAAAAAAAAAAAAGAGTTACCTTCACAAGTTCGAAAAGAACCCAGTTTTTACCACTATCTACAACAACATTTGAAAATACATTAAGTTTTTGGCGCCGCCGACGCGGACCTGTGCTTAGGTAGATTTTTTTTTTTAGGTTTATTATTTTTTTTTCCTTTTTACTGGTTCTTTTTGTTTTTAATTTGCAGGTTCGAAGTGGAGTACTAAGGACCTTGGAAGGAAAAGATTAAAGCGGAAGGAGCGAAAGAGGAATTTTCTTTTTTTTTTTGTTTTATATATAGAAGAGAAAAAAAAAAAGAGAGAGATTTTTTTTAATATTTTTTTAGGTTATTTTTCTTTTTCTTTTGCACTTTACTTTATTTGGACTTTGGACTGGACTCTTGGACTTTATTATTATTATTTTTTTAAGCCCTACGAAAGGGTAGTTAAATACAAACTGTGTGCAGGGAAGGACGGTGATTACAATATCACCTCGGCCCCTCGGGTTCGCACACGGCATAGGAGTCGTGGCCCGAGTCGACGACAACGGTTCATCCCCCGTCTGGTACGGGAGGTAAGTCCAATCGAAACACTCGCGAATCCCCTGCAAGCGAGTTACTGTATTCCTTAAGGTGATCATTGATTGAGGACGAATTTGGACCGTCTTTATTTTCCTAGTAAAGGGAAAGGCCTGGCCTAAACAAGATAAGGGTTCGGATTTCATCACCGCTCCCTTCTTGCCCGCTTTAGGAGAACAAAACCTAACGCGAACCCAAGCTTTAAAATCTGATTAGAAAGAGACCTATAGGGTATCGAGCTTGTTAGGAAAAATTTTCGAAGGATATTGGTTATTCTTTTAGCATACTTCGAAGTTCATGACGGTTTCTGTGAGTTGAATGCGTGACTGCGCCGCCTTGTACTGCGGTGAGGCCTTGGGTATCAAAGCTCCACTAAGCTTCCCTCGCCTCGATTCAACTTACTTTGACTTGGATTGATTCCAGAGGGGTTTGCTTAAATTGTAACGAATTCCCCTTCGAGAGATAGAAGCTGGTCTAGAAAAAATCTAAGTGAGCCATCATGCTTGTTGTTTGCTAGAACTCTCTAGGTTTGCTGTGGTAAAGTCGAGTCAGCCTGCTGTGTGATTGCTAGAACCTTCCTGTTAGGATTTTTATTTCTTTTTGATTTTTTTTTTTTTAGTGTATGCCCGATTTTGTTAATAGGGCTTGGAAAAGAGACACTCTAGGTCGATTAGCGAAAAACCTAGTAGTTCTTCTGATTTAAGCAGGGAGCTCGAAGATTGTTCTTTTGAGAGCCCTGTTTTTGGAAACTTCAGTTTTGAGAATCTGTCTCTTCGTGAAAATCTCATAACCCCTAGTACTTCTGTTGTGCCAGCGATGGCAACTTTGAAAGATTACATGTTCCCAACTAGGACAAACCGAGCTTCGTGCATTAAATTGCCAGCCACTACGGCTAATTTCGAGATAAAACCTAGTATTCTCCAAATGATCCCTATATTCTTAGGAAAAGATGATGAGAACCCTTATTTCCATATTAGGGACTTTGAGGAAATTTGTGGGACAATTAGAATAAAAGACCTTACTGATGAAGTCTTGAAACTTAAGATGTTTCCCTTTTCCTTGAGAGATAAAGCCAAGACCTGGCTGAACAACCTGCCATCTGAATCCATTGAAACATGGCAGGAACTTATTGCTGCTTTCTATATGAAATTCTACCCTAAGCATAAAACTGCAGTTGTTAGGCAGACAATTAGTGCTAGTGCGCAACAAGAGGGAGAGTCTCTTTATAGATTTTTAGAGAGATTCAATGATCTCCTATCTCAGTGTCCTCACCATGGATTTGATAAGATGAAACTCGTACAAATTATTTATGATGGTTTAGACTATTCGACCAAAGCCATGGTTGAGTCTATGTGTGCTGGTGAGTTCACTAGTAAAAGTGTTGATGATGCTTTCACCTTCTTAGAAGTTATCGCTGAAAAATCCCAACAGTGGGAATCTTGTGTTGAACCCCCTAAAAGACTCTTGGTCAATAGAAGTAGCACCAATGTGGTAGATACGAGTTTTGCGTCTGATGCTAAGTTTGCTGCTTTATCTAGAAGGTTAGAAGCGTTAGAAATGGGTCAACCTAAAAATAAGTCCCTTGTTGAACCTAATAGAGCCTCTCAAATCTCTAGTTGTGGAATAGAGCCCGATAACTCATTTTGGGAAGGTCAGGTTAGTGAAGAGCAAGCTCATGCTGTCTATAACAATGCTAGGTTTGAGAACCGTCAGAAGTTTGACCCCTACTCAGAGACCTACAACCCTGGTTGGAGAAACCATCCTAATTTCTCTTGGTCTAAGGGCCAGAATCAAGGCCAGTCTAGTAATTCTCAGCCTCCCCCAGGTTTTGGTTATACTAAGAACCCTTCAGGACAGACCCAGAACCCATCTGAGAATAGAATAACTAGCTTAGAGGAAACCCTTAGTATATTAAGGAAGAGCCAGGAAATGCTATCACAAAGCCAGGAAATGTTAGTAAAAAGCCAGGGTAATTTCCAAGAAGAAACCAAACAGAATTTTAAGAATAGTGCCCAGTCTTTTGCTAAATTAGAACTTCAAGTCGGCCAAATAGCTAAGTATATTAATGAGAGAGAGGAAGGAAGGTTCCCTAGTAATACTGATCCTAACCCTAGAGGAGAGAAATCGTACAGTCATGTTAACTTTGTTACGACCCTTAGGAGTGGAAGGAAAGTTGATAATAAGGTTGCCATGCCTGATAGTGAACATGCTGTAGTTCACCCTTATGAGCCAGAAAATGAGGAGACTGATAGAGTCTCCAAAGAGACCAATGAGGGTCCTGATGAGCCCGGCTTTGTTCCCAGAGCCCCGTTCCCCCAGCTGCTAGTTCCGACTAAGAGGGAGTCCAACTTTAATGATATATTGGAGGTTTTTAAGCACGTTAATATCAACCTTCCATTATTAGATGCAATTAGGCAGATTCCCTCTTATGCCAAGTTCCTTAAGGACTTGTGTACGCGAAAGCGTAAGCTCAGTGTCCAGAAGAAAGCCTTCATAGCTAGTCACGTGAGTTCTATTATTCAGAATACCACTATTCCTAAGTATAAAGATCCAGGGTCCCCTACCATTGCTTGTACAATAGGTAAGTACCGTGTTGAGAAAGAGTTGCTTGACTTAGGAGCCAGTGTGAACTTACTTCCATACCATGTGTACCTTAAGCTAGGACTTGGTGAGATGAAACCTACACAGATGACACTTCAGTTAGCTGATAGGTCCATTAAAATTCCTCGTGGTGTGATTGAGGATGTTCTCATAGAGGTTGACAAGTTTATTTATCCAGTGGATTTTATTATCCTAGATACCCAACCTGTCCCTGACCTAGAGAACAAAATACCAGTGATTTTAGGTCGCCCGTTTTTAGCCACGTCTAATGCGATCATAAATTGTCGAAATGGTATTATGAATCTATCTTTTGGTAATATGACTATTGAGTTGAATATTTTTAATGTCAATAAGCTACATTCTGAGCTAGATGACACGTGCATTGAAGAGGTCAACATGATAGGAACCTTAGTTCCGAAGTCTGTACCAAACACCGAATCGGAAGATCCATTAGAGAGTTGTCTAGCCCGTTTTAGCATGGATTTCGACGATGATAGCAACATTGAACAAGTAAATGCTCTGTTGGATTCTATTCCTATGTTAGATACCGATAGATGGAAATCTAGGTTTGAACCATTACTAGCTACCGAATCTACCTTAAGCCCTTATTTCGAAGAGCCTAAAGATCCTCCTAAGTTGGACCCCAATTATGCATTTGTAGGCCCATCTGAGATTTTGCCTATAACTTCCGATTTGGATAGTGATCATGAGATTAGGCCAGTAACCGTGCTTCAACACAATAAGGAAACTCTAGGGATGACCATAGAGGATATGAAACATATAAGTCCTATAGCTAGTATACCTCAAAAGAATTTAGAGGATGAACCACCTGATTATAATTCAGAGAAAGCAATTGACCTTTTTCAAGAACTGGATGGTCTAGAAATTAGGAATATTGTGACTAGTTTATGTAGAGACACCCAAAACCCTAAATTTGGGGGTAGAGATTGTCAATTATCCCCAGTAGAAGTTCCTAACTTGGGACTCAAGCCTAGTGCATCTGAGGTATCGCTTGAGTCTATTCAGACTCCACAACCTGATCCGCCTGATTCTGTTCAGGAGGAAATCCATATATTAGAAACCCGTTTTTCGGATGAACCTATTTTTCAAGACACTCTTATGAAGCCCAGCTGGAGGCTCTGGATAGATCCGGTTGTCTTGCAAGAAACCTTAGATGAGGATGTGCTCCTTCTGTTCATTTTTCTGAACCAGTGCAGTTGTCTCATATTGGTGTTAGCTCTATTTGGTATTATGGACCCACAACTTTTTCGGCTATTGTTATATGACTTTGGAAGGTGAAGATCCTTTTTGAGGTATTTGATGTCTGGCTGAAGACTTAAAACTTAGCACTTTTTGGGAGGTAACCCAATCTCTTGCAACACGGTAATATCCTTCCTTAACTCTTTTGCTTCAAATAGTAACCGTTTCTCCTTGTTCATGCTTTTAATTTCATCTTTAGAACATTGAGGACAATGTTAGATTTAAGTTTGGGGGTGGGGAAGAAACTTTTTGTTAGTTTTAAGTTGCAATAAATAAACTCCAGAGCCTAGAAATTTATGCCTATTAAGGATAGCACTAACCAATCTAAGTGGATGGAAACATTTTTGTTTTAGGAGCTGAGGAACCAATCTGACTAGATGGAAACATCTATAGAGTCTATTCATAAAAGCACAGAGCTCAGGTGTTAGAAATAACATGATAGTTTCGCCATATCTCGTCGAGTCCTTTTCACTTTCTATTTTTAGTTTTCTTTTATTTCAAGTGATTTGGTGGGGCACACGATTCAAGTTGTTACCTTTGCTAGGGTGAAATAGAGTGACTGAGTTACCTTTTCCAAAAAAAAATAAAAAATAAATAAAAAAATAAAAAAAAAATAGACCGGACCAGTTAGACCAATCGGAATAAGTATTAACACTTGGATAGCAATATGCGTGTGTTCTCCCTGTTTCCGTCGCCTAAGCAAGCGTGGAATGCAGGACCCGTGGGAACTATCGTGTAATCTGCTGACAAGAAGCATGCGCTTGGATCCAAAAGATCTATTCATGCCGTTCTGAAAAAAAAAAAATGGTTATTGTTATGTGTAGTCAACTGCTGGTTCCCTTGTATTTGCCAGTTTGTTGATCTAGATTTAAGTTATTGACCACTGGTTCCCTTGTATATGCCAGTGTGTTAATATTAGTCAGACCGGTATCTCAGTCATTTAGGTTAGGTTCATCTTGGCAGAGGCCTTCAGACAGATATGGGAAACACCGTTCACTTTTCAACCATCTACATTTTTCTTTTTCCATCTTCTTAATCTTTTCATGTGATTAGTCTGACTCCGAGTATGATGTCCATCGTGAAACTATCTTAGTAGAGCTCTGTCACTTATATGAATTTTAGTATGCTTGAGTGCAAACTCGTGTACAGCAATTGGAATTTCGCATCAGGGTTCTTCCTCTTAGAGTCAATAATTGTATGCCAACCAAGGAGGTTGTTTAGTGCTTTCCAAGGTTCTGCGTAGATAGCTAGGGTCTGGAGTATTGGTTTTTGTGGGTACACCTCTGATAAACCCACCCGAGATTAACTCGGTCACTTTTCAAGAATAAATTTTGCTCGAGGACTAGCAAATAATAAGTTTGGGGGTATTTATGGGAGAAACTTTTTAGTTGCATAATAAATAAACTCCAGAGCCTAGAAATTTACGCCTATTAAGGATAGCACTAACCAATCTAAGTGGATGGAAACATTTTTGTTTTAGGAGTTGAGGAACCAATCTGACTAGATGGAAACATCTATAGAGTCTATTCATAAAAGCACAGAGCTTAGGTGTTAGAATTAACATGATAGTTTCGCCATATCTCGTCGAGTCCTTTTCACTTTCTATTTTTAGTTTTCTTTTATTTCAAGTGATTTGGTGGGGCACACGATTCAAGTTGTTACCTTTGCTAGGGTGAAATAGAGTGACTGAGTTACCTTTTCAAAAAAAAAAAAAATTAGACCGGACCAGTTAGACCAATCGGAATAAGTATTAACACTTGGATAGCAATATGCGTGTGTTCTCCCTGTTTCCGTCGCCTAAGAAAGCGTGGAATGCAGGACCCGTGGGAACTATCGTGTAATCTGCTGACAAGAAGCATGCGCTTGGATCAAAAAGATCTATTCATGCCGTTAAGTTAAAAAAAAAATGGTTATTGTTATGTGTAGTCAACTGCTGGTTCCCTTGTATTTGCCAGTTTGTTGATCTAGATTTAAGTTATTGACCACTGGTTCCCTTGTATATGCTAGTGTGTTAATATTAGTCAGACCGGTATCTCAGTCATTTAAGTTAGGTTCATCTTGGCAGAGGCCTTCAGACAGATATGGGAAACACCGTTCACTTTTCAACCATCTACATTTTTCTTTTTCCATCTTCTTAATCTTTTCATGTGATTAGTCTGACTCCGAGTATGATGTCCATCGTGAAACTATCTTAGTAGAGCTCTGTCACTTATATGAATTTTAGTATGCTTGAGTGCAAACTCGTGTACAGCAATTGGAATTTCGCATCAGGGTTCTTCCTCTTAAAGTCAATAATTGTATGCCAACCAAGGAGGTTCTTTAGTGCTTTCCAAGGTTCTGCGTAGATAGCTAGGGTCTGGAGTATTGGTTTTTGTGGGTACACCTCTGATAAACCCACCCGAGATTTACTCGGTCACTTTTCAAGAATAAATTTGCTCGAGGACTAGCAAATAATAAGTTTGGGGGTATTTGATAGACACATTTTTGTGTCTAATTTGTCCTCAATGTCAGTATTGTTGGAACTCTATTTTTGTACTAATATTGTGTTTTTATGTATATTTAGGAAATAAACATTTTTGGAAAATTTGGCTCGAAAAGTTGATTTTGGTACCCGGAGGACAGTGTTATTCGGACTCCGAAGTTTGGATAAGGGGTAACCTAATTACTAAGGGGCACCCCCAGGTCACCCCAAGGCATCTGCTATTCGCACCCCAGTCCAGGATAAGGGGCACCTTCTTCAACAATTCAAATTCTCAAAATTGGCGGGAAAAATGTTCACACACAGGAGAATTTTCGATCGAAGAAATGAAGTAGTGGTAGGTCGATTCAATGGCTCAAACTTGGTAGGAAGATGTGATATAGCTTAAGAAACACATTTTGGGCATCTAATTCGATCGTATTTTGCTGGATAATCACCAGGTGATGAAAACATCAAGAACAGTTTTGGCGGGAAAAATTGTCTTGAACTGCCGTGACTAGGGTTGATGATTCGAAGGTGTTCCAGTGAGATTCAATGGCCCAAATTAAATGGGTTTGTTCCTAGGGCCTAGACAGAGCTGTTATGTGTGTTGTATTCGGTCAAGTTTGGTTAGATAATCGGTGGGAATCAAAACAGGGAAGATATTCTCAAATAGGGAAGATATTCTATTTTTGGAATTGTTGGATGGAAGAGACGTGCATGGGTTAACTCTATTGGCTGGAAACTTCTCCTACAACTCAGAGATGATGCGTGAAAGAGATAAACCAGGAAACAATCCGTAACGAATCAGAGAAATAAAGAAAAAAAAATATCGGAAAATATTCTTTTATGGCCGGATATTCTTGGAGTTATTACAAGGATTGGAGTGACCTGTTGTGTATAAATAGGTCCCTAGTGTCGATCATAAGGGGATAGTCAAGTTGAGGAAGAATTGGGAGAGGTTTAGAGCACTACAGAGCAAGAAAATCCAAGTTACAGAGAGTCTGGTTCTGCTGCTGCTGCTGCTGCTGCTGCGAGGAGGAAGAACGTGAAGAACAGACACTAAAGGACAGTCGTTTATTAACAGTAACATCGACTGTCTTTAGTTGGTCGTAGTTCTTCAGCGACAACAGCACTTTAGCTTTGTCGTTGATTATTGACGCTTTGTGTGGGTCGCAGAATCCTGTTTTACATCATTTTCTTGTCTTTCTCTCATTGTAAAACACTTTTGAGCATCAATGAAATATTTTGAGAGTTTTTCCAACATGATGAGCGGCTAAATTCTTGGTGATTGAGGCAATGGAGGATCTATTCACTCATGTTTGATTGGTAATATTTTTATTTATAATTTCTTTAATTATTTACTTTATTTAATTCACTTGGATAAATATAAAAAAGAGGATAAAATGGTTTTCTTAATTAGTTGTGAATCAGTTTGATGTTTTATGCTTAGAATAATTCTTTGATAAATCATGCTTAAGGATTACAACTTAATATTTGGACACCTTTTAAATTAAAAAGTGATTTAATAAGAAAAAGAGCTTAATAATAATTTATGAAATATTATTTATAACCAATCAACTTGGAGTGGTAGTGAATCCTGAGCCTTAATCCTTCTAAATCTTGACATTTCTATTAATTTCCTTCATTTATTTATTTGTTTAAATCTAAAAAAAAAAAGAGTTACCTTCACAAGTTCGAAAAGAACCCAGTTTTTACCACTATCTACAACAACATTTGAAAATACATTATGTAGCACCTTTACATTCATTCAAGTTAACCTACCACTCCAATTGCATTACCTAGCTAACTTCAAATCACCTTGTATGAAAGTGTGTTGCGCAACGAAAGAAAATAAAATGACAAATTCTTTGAACATGACTAAAAATATCATATAAATCGTAAAACACAGATATTGGCCTTCCCTACAAATATGACATTAGCATACACGTTCCAGTATGGTAGTCTGGGTTACATTTCTAAATGGAAATGATCTGTTTTTGCTGCACACTCTCTTCTTGGTAAACCTAACACCGATTATGAGAAACATAGTGGTAGATGATACCGTACAGGCACTGGCTTAGACATGAAGTATCGTAGTTCTCAACGAAAGCCTACAGGAGAAGAGTGTCATTTAGCAATACAAAGTAACAGTCAAAATTTTATAATACAAAGTAACAGTCAACCTAAGAGTGTCATTTAACAATACCTTACACTGAAACTAACCTTTCCAAGTCCTAAAGAGGGTTCACCGTTAGGTTGTGGACGGGGGATGACAATATTCATCAATGTACCTACAATCCAAAATGTACGAGTTAGAAACAAATTAATCTGAAGGTCCAAAAGTGTAAAGTAGTGGTTTTATTGGGGCGTGAAATCAAATATTTCCAAAGGCTGCGAAACACAAAAAAAAACAAAAGCTCGAATATAAGAAACAAAGACATTAACTTACCAAAATTTCCATCTTCTACCCTCATATCTTCCAAAATATCTTCATACTATTCATCATCTTTAAGCTCATCTTCAGTAACCACCTCTGTCAGGCATACGACCTTGGTAGCAATGCCACCTCCATTACCACCACCTAGACCACCTCCGGTTTGGAACAATTGCCTCTGCCAAAGAAAACAAGAAAACTCATTAGTAAAGAAACAAGAAAAGATATCAGTAGCAAATATTTATATATTTATTGTATATACTGGAAACTAAGAAAAATATAAAGTGTGTTCCACTAACCTGCCACGCGACCTGTAGTTGTGCCTGTATTAAGACGTTTCCTGCTCAGGTTTTAGCTGAGCGGTGCCCAGGTTCGCTCGTCTAACAGTAAGAGTTTTATCACCCATTTAAAGCAGCACAAGCAATATATGTAACTGAGAGATCCTAGTAAACGCAGAAGGCGTATCCTTTAGAGTTCCTTGTTTCCCTGTCCTTCACCAGATCGAAACCACGAAGGGGACCAAAAGATTCAAGCAACTCTATAATCTGTGCTTCTGTGAAGTAATATGGGAGCCCAGTAAGTTGCTTGCATATACAGAAACAACATGTTAAAAATTCAGCTTAATCCGATATATGGATAACCATTGAGAATAGGCTGTTCAGGATATAAATTCTGCAGAACGTAGTCATAGATTATGCAATCTTGGCAGACCTGATCATCATGCAATTTTTACTGTATATAAAGAGATGGATAACTAATTAATAGCTAAAGGATTCGCATATAACTGCATATACGAGGTTTTAGCAGATAATGAAGATATATATATGTAAACTTCTCTAGTTCGATCCATGTTTTCCGAATCAAGCTCTTCGTGCAGAGCATAATTGATCCTACACAAGAAAAATTTTTGCCCATCAAGTCATCCCCTGCTGTCCACTGCACTACACAACCACCATTCCAGACATCCTCCTCAAAGCATTAATTGCATCAACATCTACAGCTTGACAACCTATCCATGGCAGCAGCATCACAGTCACAGCACCAATATCCTAAGCCATTCTCCTCAAATCTATCAGCTGAATCCATCTGAGCTTTAACTGCAGTCCATTCATGTGCTACTGCAACAGCTCAACACCACCAGTTTCATGAGACATACATTCCCTTCTTCACAGCCATCATACCAACATTCCCCATTACCATTTCACATCACTCCATTCATCTTGCTTCCAAATGTCCTAACATACAACTAGGTTCGCAGGCCATTCATTGTATTGCGGCATCTCCATCACCAACTGCAATCCCATTTTTATCTCAAGACTCAGTTTCAGCCATATTCATTTCAACTAAGAAAAAATACAAGAAAGATAAGCTGTAACTGTAGGATCAGTTGCTTGCAACTCTACCTGAATTCCGTCAAGCTCTCTCTTGAACCTCTCCTATGAACTCGCTAAATCATCTTGGTCCTCACACTTGTGGTATCATGAGACCTTCAAAACACAATAATGAGACAAAGGTTACTCACAGTTCTAACCCTGACCAGAATTCCTATCAGACAAAAAAAAACACAGTTGCAAAAGTTATCAATAGATGAAGAAAACCTTTCTCTTTTGGCAATTCTCATAGCTTTCAGCTGACTCGCCAAGCTTCTCCAGAATAATTTGCTTTTGCTTATCCTTCTCTTCAATTTTGTACACAACAAAACGGAAAGTCCTTTTTTCCTTCAATTCCAAAAACCTTTGTTTGCAATCATAGTGCCAACAATCTCCGACGCTGCATTAGCCAAATACAAAAAATTCAATCCACAATTCAAAATCAATACCAATCCACTATACCCACATACCAAAATCAATACGAATCCAAATACAGGACCAACAAGAATCAATACCGAATAAAAATTCCAACCTCCTCTCCCATTCTTCTCCATATCTTCCTCTTTCTCTTCCTCCTCCACTAGCACCACCTCTAGGTCTAACTCAGGCGGTACTTGAAATTGCAAATCAAACACCATTATGTTAAAACAGTGACAAAGAAAAAAAAACAAAAACACAAAGTGAAAAATCCTAAACATTATACACAAATAATACTTACAATCCAAATATTTTCAACACCACCAAGTACAGCAGCAGCAATCTTTGATCTAAAAGGATTCCAGACTTTGTACCCAATCACTTTACTACCACCTTTCATTCCACCACTACCACGACCTCCTCCTTTGCTGCCTCCTCTGCCTCTACCACCACAACGGCCTCTAATTTTTCAAATCAAACATTCCCATCTCAATCCTTCCCTAAAACCTCAATTTCAATTTCAGTCACTTGATTCAATTACATCCAAGAACCCTAATATCTATTTTGGGAAAGAACAGAAACCCTAGCTTCTCTAATCTTCATTAAAACTCACACATCAATCACTAATTCTTCCTCATCATACTGTGTTCACAAAACCCATCTTTAATTTCTCCATTTCTAACTCAATTAACGATTCACTGAGAAAACCCTAGTTCTCAATTCATAACAGGACTCAATCTTCTTCTTCATAATTAGAAGAAACACCAACTCCTTTTTCTTTTATACATCCTCACGATTTAAATTTCCTCAAGCCATACCTCAATTTCACCTCTCGATTTTCAACTGAAGAAGAGCAGAGAAGAAGAACGAAAAAGAAGAAAGAAGAAGAGAGAATAAGAAGAGAAAATGAGTTTCAAAGAAGCCATTGCAATTTGAAAGAACCGATCTACAACTTCCGTAAGTTTTTTTACATAAGAGAGTGATCGAGAAATAGATTCTGTGGTGAGTTAGGGTTTTCTTTTGCAAGGGACGCGGAAGATAAGGTTAGAGACGAAGATAAGAGAGGAAAATGAAGAAACTGTGAGAAATTTTCTTTTGATCTTCTATATACCTATCTTTAAACGGCCAAGATTTGATTTAAATATGGTCATACGGATTAGGGATATCTTTGGACGGTGGAGATTTGATTTGAGACTGTCATACGGATCAAGGAAAGTGTGTTTTCTTTGTGTGTTTCTTTGTGCTTTCTCTATGTGCTTCCAGATTGAATTTCGACTAGTCACATAAGTCGTGAAGTAATTTCGACTATCCATACATGTCATGAAGTAGCTTTAGTTCACACTGGAAGACT